>NC_142349.1:40921449-41521449 GCF_059441175.1 Urocampus carinirostris | reverse complement strand
AGCTTTATATTTGTAGTCAAGGGGAACTACACTGCCACCAACCCTTTTTCTATCCACTAACTCTGCCAACACCTTCAACACATCCATTTGCAGGAAGTGACCAGACTCTCCAGATCTATAATAATGAAAGTGTGTATTTGTAAAATAATAATGATTTGAATATGTGTTATGTTTGCCTTTTATCAAAAGTAATTATAATTTAAATACTTGCAATAAACCAATTGGAGAAATTTATTTCAGAAAGCATCAACAGAAACTCACCGGTAACAGGACCCGTCTCCAGTGACCGTGACATCTTCAATTTCAAAGGAGAAGCGCAAACAGCTTTCTTCCTCTCTTCTATCCGCTCTCCAACTGCCAGAAGCTCTCCTCTTTGGGGGTCGGAGGGGATAACACGGGCCAGGGCTAAGATGGCTGACTGAGGTCCAAAGGCTTTGGACCTGGCCACCCCAGAGCCATGAAGCTTGGAAGGCCCGTGGTTCTCTCCGTCCGTGTCATCTGAATGAGAATAACTGCCAAAAGGGATAGGAACCTGGCTTTCTTCATCTTCCTGTGAGGTCATATGCCTCCTCTCACACACCCATCCCTGTGGGGCTTCCTTTTTTATCAGAGATATGCAGGAAAAGATAACACAACAACTGTTTTGGGTGTTTTGAGCAAATATTCCATGGTGACACGCTGTGAAATAAATCCTGATCATTGAAATGATTTGATTATCCTAAAACCAATTTTATTGATCAGCCCTGCTGACCGGTTACATAATCTTACAGTGATTGTGTAAACTATGTGCTTTATTCTTGCAATTGATCCAATTTTCTTCATCATGTAAATAAAACGTAGTTTGTTATTTATTTGTGTGTCTATACTGTTTTCCTTCTGGACTGATCAATTATTAGCCATATCAATAAGCTGCAAAATCGATCATTTAAAGCTAAAAATACAATATGTTAGAGCAGGGGTCAGGAACCCTTTTGACTCAAAGAGCCATAATAGTAAAAATGTTAATTGTTTTGGGGAGACTGGGGTGGCACACCTTATATTTTGAAACAAAACCATCAAACCTGCTCTCCAGACAAAAGCTAATTCTTCAGCGCATTTTATTTCACTGTGTGAAGTTTGATGATTTGATAAAATATATGAAATAGTAATAATGTCAGAGCCTGTGTCCCATATTCATATGATAACCACTTAAAAGATGCCTTCCTCCCAGAGTTACTTAAGAGTGTTGAGACTCATTTTTTTTCCTAAATAATGGTTTCAAAACAAGGTGCGAGCAAAGTTCTTTTGTCACAAAGTACAGCTAACAAGGATACCGAAGCATTTACCTTCAGTGCAGACAGTGCTGGACAAGAAAAAGGTGTGCGGGCAAACTGTCCTGTGTATCCTTCTACCCATTCATTCTGTTCGCCCAAACAAATTGCTCTAGGTGCTTTGCCAGAGCTTCTGGGTAAAGAGTTGGTTTTGGTTCAAGTTTACCGTGTGACTTTTCATCATAAAGTCTCTAAACGCCTCATCTGAGGGCATCCACCCCTGTACTCCTTGCAAGTAAAATCCACAGATGTCTTCTCTCCTTATTTTGTGGAATGTCTATTGGATTTAAACTTGACACAGGCGTGCATATCAGATACATAAATAAATGTTTCCACTTTGTGGATTTTGTCTATATTTGGACTTTTAAGGGAGGCAACCCCCACCAATATTGAAGGATTACTGTATCGGGAATATTATGTCCACAGAAGTGCAAAATGTTCCCAGCTGTGAGACCAAGTCAGCTTCCGTCCATTTGCACTCTGCAGGTGTAACACCAAATCCGCCAGCCAGTTGTTGTGCATCGCAACTGTGCCGGTTCGATTCGGACACGTCACGCTATTTAAGAAGGACCCGTGCTGTGAAAGTGCTTTCTGTACACACCATCCCTAGCCAAGCCAAGCAAGAAATTGATCGTCAGAGATAAATCAGATGGCTTTTAAGGAGGAGGAAGCAGGCGGCAGAGAGGGGCTTGTTTCATTATCGCGTTCCGCCTCCATGCATTTGCGGCCCAGTCGCGTTTGCTCGCAGGGACACTGGGCCTTTAAGTGTGTAATAATACTGTCTTTTGACCCCCCACCCCACCCCATCAACCCTTTCATTTTGAGCACATATCAGCCCATAACCGCTATGATGATCCACCAGTGCTTTTGGCCTTATGACCCTTTGGACTCTTTCATCCTGAGTGTGGCAGGAAAACAAAGTCTGCCCGTTTCTACGCAACAGGGCCACCATGGTGACGAATCTCTCGTAAGCAAGTGCAAAAGTCATTTATGTTTTTATCACTCACAAGCAAAGCAAGGGTGCTGCTAATGTTTTTGTTTGGGATCGACAATAAGTGTGTAAATCTTATTTTTTTGGTTCTGTTTTTTGGCTCCTGTCCACCCAAGAAAAGGGGCAAGGAATTTAAATATGACTTGAGGGTATTTTAGGCTTAAAACTTTTAGGGTTCTGGGCAACCAGAATGTATGTCTGTTTAAAAAAAATCACTTCAGAAAGTGATTTAGGACACAGGTTTACAAACTTTTCAGAAAGTGGGGGGATTTGGTAAGCTGAAAATGTGTTGGGGCCGACTTTTCAGCCTGGCATTCTTTGACAGTTTATAATGATTTCATCTTCTATGAAAGGTTTGCAGTGCTTAGCGATCAGCATCACAACCTCGTAGCTCACCTTTGCAGAATTTCATTTGACTCGCAGTGTCTTGTGAAAAAGCACTGCTGTGACATTAACACGGCTTCGAGTTGCTTCACCTTTTCAGAGCGTTCGTTTCCAGTTAGCTTTTGGTAATTCGCATGTTTTGTCTGACAAGTGCCTCTTAATAGTATATGTGAAAACAGACACGGTCTCTGGGCGGATTAAGAAAACACGGTTGTTTCAGATTTTGGTGACAAAAATACTCCAAATTCCACATGTCCTGGAAGCGGCAGCCCTCAGAGTCAAATTTCCTTTTTTTATTTACAGTCCCCATGTCAGAAATAGGTTCAGCTAAAATTCTCAGAGGAAAGCCTAGGGCAAGGCGGCCAAAGGGTTACAACAATTATTTGGTGAAATGCTAATTTTTTGGGGGGGTAGAAATTGAAATTATAAAATGTAATAACTATCATGAAGTTGATTTTGGTTCACAAGGCTTTACTACATTCTCCATAACACATATCCAAGCACATAAAAACTACATTTCACCATTTCGCCATTTTGAACATTTTGAAGGTATCAGCAGCAAAAACTAGTTACAACTGTGGTATTGGGGTCATTCTAGACCCGGCAAGGTATAACTACACAAAACTAGAGCCGTAACAAACCCCACCTCCTTTCCACGCAAAAACAAATCTTTTCTCACAGTATAGTATGCAACTCACCGCCCAAGTACGTGAATCTTGTATAAAAAAACAATAACAGATGAAATGTTACACTGTTTAAAAACAAACTAACTGATCAGACACCTGTTTTGCTCACACACACAGACGGTTGGTTGTCTCTCCCATGACAACTTCTTTTAACCTGTGCACGATTTTCTTGCAGAAATATCTATACAGTGGTACCTCTAATGTCTCTTAATTTGAAAGACTCAGGTTACAAAGTACCTGAATGGGAAAATATTGTTTCTAGTTACAAAGACGTTTTGAGATACAAAGCCAAAAATACAATTCAGTCCGCTCTGCTATTAGCCATCCCCAGAATTTCCAAACATAAACAATCTGGCTATCGCTTAATAGTGCCCATGTGTTATCCCAGAATTCTCTTTGTGTAAAACGCACAGTTCAGAGACAACAAGGAGGTGGGGTCCTGGAAAATTCAAGATATTTTAGCAAATTCCATGAAGTCTCAGAATTTGTGAAAAGGAATCAACCGGGAAAAAGTGTTGACAAGTCTGGATATTGCTACGTCTGCATAGCTCATTTCCGACGGATTGTCAAAAGCCGGCAAAAGTAGACGTCAATAGTTCAGTTTTTCAGGAAACGAGAGGCAAGGAGGTACCGTATTTTCCGCACTATAAGGCCCACCGGGTTATAGGGCGCACCCCCCAAAAATAGTTTTTGGTCCTATATTTTCCATACATAAGGCGCACCGGATTATAAGGCGCTACAATGGGAACGTCGACAAAACTGTCAGATAGTTCAGTCAAACTTATTACCCCCTTAACATTCCGAAAGCTTGCAAAGAAGCAAATACGTGTCTCAGACATGTACGGAAACAGTGTCTGCACGATGTCGCCAATCACTCAAATGCATCGTTCCAAATATCATTCGGAAGGTTAAAGTCTTGGGATTCAAGAAATGCCAACCATTTCTTAGTTTCCATTTTATTTTTTGCTGGCAGCTTGTGTGGACAGCAAAGTAAGAATTTTATTGTGCAGGGAAACGGGGTTCTTTACTGTGCTTATGACAATAAACAGTTTGAATTGAATTTAGTTTAAAAATAGACTCATCACAGAAACATCAAGATCGTTCTAAAACAAGATACCGGGAAAATATAAAGCCGCATAGCTCACCTAAGTTCTCTTGCAGCCATCACGTTCAATAATAATACGTAACCATGGTCTTCTTACAACCGTGAGTGTAGTAAATCCAGAAGAGTAAAATATTTACAAATACAGAATAGTAAAAAATGTTTTCTCTATGCCGTAGTGCAACCCAACGTGTGATTCACATTCATCTTTTTCGGCCAATTGCAGGCTTTGTTTCGCCCCTTTAGCCTATGCGAGCCTGTAAATGATAAAAAGGTCCGCCCCCTTTACCTCCGAATAACTTTAGCCAATAGTGACTGATTCAAACGATGATTGACACATTGGTTAGGAAACGAAACGCCGCTATATAAATCCCAACATACACCGCGGACTACTTCGCCTTCGGGGGAAAATCTAGTCGGCGGCTGCTTGCTTTAGTTGCAAGACTTTGCGACTTAATATTGATCCATATATAAGGCGCACTGTATTATAAGGCGCATGGTCAGCTTTTGAAAAAAATAAAGGCTTTTAGGTGCGCCTTATAGTGCGGAAAATACGGTAAATTGATATTTGCTTACATTATGTGCTCTTGTTTTATTTGTATTGTGCGGTAATCGAGACCACGTGGAAACATTTGTTGGCCTGGAGAGGGCTGGGCGCCAACAGTCTGTACTTGCCAAAGACACACCACAGAAAATGGTGCCCGTAAGACCCTTGTGGTCAGGTAGGTTTCCCTTTATGTTAAAATGCCCAAAAGAGCTGACTTGGCAATTTTAGTTTTGTTGACTAAGCAGCTTTCCCAGAAAGACATTTTACTCTTCCAGGCCAGAACAGGTTTAGCCTGGATCACAAGCAATCAGGTAGGCCCTCTAGAGGTGATAATGCCCAAAAAACAGACTTAACTTTCTTTGTATTGCAGACTCAGCAGTTTTTCTAGAAAGGCATTCCACTCTTCAAGACCAGAACACATTCAATGCCAACACAGGGCCTTGCGGACAGTTAGAAGGTTTGACATATATGTGGAAAAAATGCCCCAAAAAGTCCACTCTACACTTTTGGTTTTGCTGACTCAGCATTTTCTTTCCGAAAAGACAATCCACTTTTCTAGAGTGACGCTTGTAGGTTACTCCAGATGTGAAAACTCCCCCAAAACAGCTCACTTGGCATTCTTGTCTGACTCTGCAGCTTTCTCAGAAAGATACTCTCCTAAACCAAGTTTGGCCAGGAACAAAATCTTTTGCATCAGATAGGTCACACGAGAGGTTAAAATGCCGGAAAAAAACCCGACCCAACCCAACAACCGCTCCCCCACGGCATTTAGGCCGTTCAGAACCCCATTCCAAGATTTCAGTATACATCTGGACTCAGTCTTACTCTTTGGGTTATCCAATCTCATTCTCCAGTGACCCAGCCATATAGGGAAACGCTTCCCGAAAATGGTTTGCGTCCCAATACGGGTGATGCTAACCAGCATTCATGATTGACACAATGATTAACTTCAATTAATGCTGTCAGCCAGCCACCATGTGATTTCTTTTTAATGGGGCTGAAAAACACTTTTAATTGGTGGGTAATTTACCCATGGCGGAATAAATTGCCTAGCCTTCAGATACGATACATTTACTCATGACAGACCGCATTTCTACGGTTAAATGAGATAAGCAATGACCCCTGGGTTGCTCCCATTAGATGGATACTAGCAACAGAAGGCATGTCGCTTGTTTGTTTTGGTGGCATCCTCGTCCGTTTGACCTGTTTCGGTCCATCAATCTCCTTTGGAGTGCCGAGTACTGCCGGCTAATGAGGCCGCATTTAATAAATACGCAAGCAAGTACAGAAACGGCCCAGATTGGGT
This sequence comes from Urocampus carinirostris, assembly GCF_059441175.1. Lineage (NCBI taxonomy): Eukaryota > Metazoa > Chordata > Actinopteri > Syngnathiformes > Syngnathidae > Urocampus > Urocampus carinirostris. The sequence goes on along the minus strand of NC_142349.1, from coordinate 41,515,123 downwards.
AAGCCTAATAACTGAACTTTCACCAGTTTGTTCCTACTCGCGTCTGTTGTGCATTGCTAGACATGATGGCTTAAAATAAACATTTCATCCACAGTCAGATGTTTGCTCATTTGAAATATTCCTTTCAATGTATCAATTGAAATCTAATCTATCTGAATCTAAATCTTCCTATCTATATATATATATATATATATATATATATATATATATATATATATATATATGTCTATATATCTACATATCTATATATATATATACTGGACTGTCTCAGAAAATTAGAATATTGTGATAAAGTTCTTTATTTTCTGTAATGCAATTAAAAAAACAAAAATGTTATACATTCTGGATTCATTACACATCAACTGAACTATTTCAAGCCTTTTATTATTTTAATATTGCTGATTTTGGCTTACAGCTGAAAAAAACTCAAAAATCCTATCTCAAAATATTAGAATACTTCCTCAGACCAAGTAAAAAAAATAATTTTATAACAGCAAAACTAAATCAAACATTTGAAAATGTCCATTGATGCACTCAGTACTTGGTTGGGAATCCTTTTGCACGGATTACTGCATCAATCCGGCGTGGCATGGAGGCAATCAGCCTGTGGCATTGCTGAGGTGTTTTTGATGCCCAGGATGCTTCGATAGCGGCCTTCAGCTCATTTGCATTTGCAGGTCTGGTGTCTTTCATCTTCTTCTTAACTATACCCCACAAATTCTCGATGGGGTTCAGGTCAGGGGAATTAGCAGGCCAATCAAGGACAGTGATGCCATGGTCAGTGCACCAGTTACTGGTGGTTTTGGCACTGTGGGCAGGTGCCAGATCATGCTGGAAAATGAAATACTCATCTCCATAGAGCTTTTCAGCAGATGGAAGCATGTAGTGCTCTAAAATCTCTTGGTACACAGTTGCATTTACTCTGGACTTGATGAAACACAGTGGACCAACACCAGCAGCTGACATGGCTCCCCAAACCATTGCTGACTGTGGGAACTTCACACTGGATTTCAAGCAACTTGGATTTTGCTCTTCTCCAGCCTTTCTCCAGACTCTGGCGCCTTGACTTCCAAATGAAATGCAAAACTTGCTTTCGTCTGAAAAGAGGACTTTGGACCACTCTGCAACTGTCCAGTGCTTCTTCTCCATAGCCCAAGTCAGACGCTTCTTCCGTTGTCTTGAGTTCAGAAGTGGCTTGACCATGGGAATACGGCTATTGTAGCCCATTTCCCGGACACGTCTGTGAACTGTGGCTTTTGCTACCTGGACTCCAGCTTCAGCCCACTGTCTTTGAAGCTCCCTCAAATTCTGGAAGCGGCTCTTCTTCACAATTTTGTTAAGGCTGCGGTCATCTCTCTTGGTTGTGCAGCGTTTCCGGCCACATTTTTCCCTTCCGACAGACTTTTTGTGGATATGCTTTGAAACTGCACTCTGTGAACAGCCTGCTCTTTGAGAAATTTCTTTTTGTGTCTTACCCTCCTGATGGAGGGTATCAATGATGGTCCTCTGGACAGCAGTCAGATCAGCAGTCTTCCCCATACTTGTGATTTAGTTTACTGAACCAAGCTGAGTGTTTTTAAGGCTCAGGAAACCCTCGCAAGGTGTTTCGAGTTAATTAGATGATTCAGGTGATTAGTTGAATCGCCTACTTGTATACTTTTTCATGATATTCTAATATTTTGAGATAGGATTTTTGAGTTTTCTTAAGCTGTAAGCCAAATTCAGCAATATTAAAATAATAAAAGGCTTGAAATAGTTCAGTTGATGTGTAATGAATCCAGAATGTATGACATTTTTGTTCTTTTAATTGCATTACAGAAAATAAAGAACTTTATCACAATATTCTAATTTTCTGAGACAGTCCAGTATATTTATACATCTATATATCTTTTTATCTGTCCATCCACCTATCTATCTGTCTATCCACCTATCTATCCACCTATCTATCTATCTATCTATCCATCCATATATTTATTCCGGGGGAAAAAAACGCTGGCTTGACAGTTTTAGAATATTTTCCCACCATATTTACATTTATTGTGGAAATGTCATTAAAATTCTAATCCATAACTGTACATTCATCCCACATTGTGTATTGATAAGGATATAGAAGAAGAAGAATAGAATTTACTTTTATTGTCATTCTTTGTAACAATGCACACAGAACGAAATGTCGATACACCTGACCCGTACAGTTAAACTGTAGCGAGCCGATGCAGCCGCAGCCAAACAGGGCGCAGCCATTTTAGTCATTAGGTGACCAAACCCCCTCAATTCCAACCCTTAATGCTGAGTGCCAAGCAGGGAGCAATAAGTACCAATGTTGTAAGTCTTAGATATGACTCGGCCGAGGCTTGAACCAGCGACCTCCCAGTCTCGGAGCGGGCGCCCTACCATCTAGGCTACACATGGCTCTTTCTGACAAAAGATCATGAAATAAGTCAATTTAAATCTCCATCGGACACAAAATGTATGTTTTTTATCACATTATGAAATCAATGCCTTTTTTTGAAACATTTTTTACACACATACATAAATCTTAAAAACACAATATATATAATTCATATCCTCACATTATTGTATATATTTTTAAAAAACATGTGAATTGATTTTAGATAATTTCACAACAGGCTCTATAGAGTGATACAGATGCGTCCATTTTATATGTATTTCATTGTATAAATGGCTGAGGGTGTTTTCTCCTTAAATTCAACAGAATACCAGGAATTTATCAAAAAAATAATTATAAGAATATTTAAGGAAGGTACTTTGCAAAAATGCCCTTAAATGCACAAGAATAATGAAAATGTATTAACCCTTTATAAGTGCACTTAAAAAAAACTTCCTGGAAAGCCCTTGGGTAATCTTCTCCCATATTTAATGGAATAAGTTACTATGTACAATCACTAGTTGAACAGTTTAGCATTGGTAAAACAATTGTGTCTTTTTATTACCAAACGCAATTTCTGCACACTAGTAGGACTACTTTTGCAGATTTTATGTCTGACGGTAGGTAAGTAAGGAGTAGAAGTACTATGTAGTAGTAATTGTTGTTTCACAACAGACACTGGTCTACACTAATAGTGGATAGAGTCCTTAATTGTCATGATTACAGATGTGATGCACCTTTGGCGCTAACTGCCTCAGACTCTGATTGGCTCCCTGTCCTTTTCAAACACACTCCTTTCTGTCACCTGTTCTTAGTCCGTCTGCGAACCTCAGTTTACACGAGGCAAGCTTTTTTTCAACCCTGACTCCAACCTGTTTTTTGCCCCAGGCTATCCCCCAGCTTCCACCCGTTTTTTATCCTGATCACGTCTACTCTCCCGTCCCGGCTTTCGACCTTTTTTGTCCTTTTTTTGTCCCGTGCCGAGCGATCACCGGATCGTGGGTGCAACCCTTTCCTTTATTCCAATAAAACTGAGAGAAACGTAACGCAAGTGGGTCCTGTCTCTGTTCTGGTCCTGACATTAATTACCTGGTTGTAGAAGCACAACAGTAGTTTATCAGTAATGTTCAATAGTGCGTTTGGCAAAAGTGTCACAAGCAGTGTAAAAAACAACATAAAAAAGATGCTGTTGTTGTTCAAGAGAGGTTAGTTTTTCTACTGGTGGGTAGAATTGTTTAACTGGGACAAAGTAAGCCAGTTCAATGGTCAAAGGACAGAAGCATAGTGTGTGACCTGTTCCAACGACAGTAAATGTGTGACCACAGAGAACACTTCATAAAACGCCGCAAGTTCAAATATTAGAACAAAACTCAATTCTGACTTTTGTACGAGCTGCATTGGATTTAAAGTTACAGACTTAAATGAACTAACACATGTCCATTCCTTTCTTTTTAAGCCCAGCAGGCAACAATCTGACTTTGGCTTTGACACCATTCAAGATGACGATTACAAAGACAATCACATATTTACTACTGCGCTGAAGAAAAAACACGAACGAGGGCTGCGTCGTGTTGAATGTGAAGCCTATATTTCAAGACAGCAGTCTTAGGGCCACCATACTGAGAATAACATTAGATATAAGTTACAGAAGCGCAAATCGTCTTTCTGTGTTGTCATTGGTGGAGTCAGCGGTATCGGACCAAATTGCATCCCGAGGTTCAATAGAAACTTCAGCGACATTAATGCCGATGATACTTAAAGAGAAGTGTAGTTATTGGATGGATAACTTAAGCTGCTGTACAATTCAGGTGTATAAATTGAGGATTTGATTTTAGGATGTAAAAGTCATGAATATGTTGTAAATAGTCAATAAAGTACTGTTAAACCTCCCATTATGCTCCTGTTATGTATCATATGAACAATATTGACTAACTTCTCCTCTAAAAGAGCATCTCGATGTTTTCCACAGTGCCGCCATGAAAAAAATAAGAACCTTTTTTAAAACCGCAGTGTTTCAAATGTAGCAAAAAAGTAGCAGCTTGTACTCCGGAATTTTCACTAGTATGGCTTAGAACTGTGTTTATCAATAAAGTTCAAATCAGCGCTAGTCAGCAAAAAAATTCTGGCACTAACAGAAAGAAGAACATTTTCATTTGTGCAAGTATTCAAGATACATTCACTTTCTTAAATGAGGATAGTTCAGTCTGTATGTTTTGACTATTAAGTACAGAAGTTGAATTAATACAGTGGTACCTCTATATACGAGCACCTCTGAACACTTTTGGGACAAGAGTTTTTGTCTTTTTTATTAACAGAAAATCCTACCACTGGAGACTGTTTGAGACAGCTCACCGCTTGTGACTGCCATCTGCCAGCATCAGCTCATCCAGTTTGCGCGTGCAAACTATTACAAGTAAAATATTGAAAACAAAAAAAGTCATGTAACTTTTTTGGTGTGTATGTTTAAAGTTAAAGTAACTTCAAATTGCCCTGTGACTAGCTGGCAACCAGTTCAGGGTGTCCCTTGCCCACTGCCCGATGATAGCTGGGATGGGCTCCAGCACCCCCGCGATGCTACTGAGGATAAGCGGTGCAGATAATGAATGAATGAACGAATAACTTCAAATTTAAGTGTACGGTAAGTTTTTACATATCATCATGGCATACATGTCAACCTCAGCCAATTCCTTCCCTTATTTCTTCATTTTCCTAATGCTGAGGTTTTTGAGCTTTTCCTTGACCTCATGTAGGTTTTAGATCAGGGGGTGGTGTATTAATAGTCTGTAGTTTGCAATAGTCTGGTCTCTGCAGCCCTTTGGGACTCCTTGTGATTAAGACCTGTACAAAAAAAACATGACTCTAATTGACTTATTAATGATTGAAAATTCTCCTTATTAAGTGATAATAAACCTTACAAACACAAGGCCTATATCACCCATTTATTTTATTACTGCATTTTTTATGTTTAATTACAATTTGAATGTGGTTTTAGTGTTCAGGAAAATGTGTTTTATAGTTATATATTTCTGGATCACTCGTATGCTTCCTGACGGGAATGGACAGATCAGTATTTAATTATTTTGCATCGGGAAAATTCCCTCGATACTCTACCTACGAGCAGGATCCTTGAACAAATTAAATTCGTAAGAAGAGGTACCACTTAAGGCAGCACTGGAGGGCAGTGGTTAGCACGTGTGCGGCACAGTTCTGAGGTCATGGGATTCCTTCCTATGTGTAGTCCTCATGTTCTCCCCGTGCTTGCGTGGGTTTCCTCCGGGCACTCTGGTTTCCTCCCACTTTCCAAAAACATGCATGTCAGGTTAATTGGCCGGTCCAAATTGTCTCTAGGTAAGAATGAGCAAGTGAGTTGTCTGTCTCTATGTGCCCTGCGACTGGCTGGGAACCAGTTCAGGGTGTTCCCTACCCACTGTCCAAATATAGCTGGGATGGGCTCCAGCACCTCCGCGACCCTACTGAGGATAAGCGGTGCAGATAATGAATGGATGGATGAGGTACCACTGTACTTTTGTTTCTTTTTTTTTCATCATTACAATTTACATAAATACAGTTTGAAGCCTCTTCAACCTTTTTTGAATCCAAGTGAGAGTCTATGTCCCCTTGCTGAGGAAATGCTTTGAGAACTGCAAACTCTAGCAGGCATTTCGCCGCTTGTCCTCATTTCACCGCTGTCCCCCGCCGAGCGTCTCACACGGGCGTGGTCCTTCGGTTGACGCCGTCCGTTAAATCATTTGGAAAGCAGTTATGAACCTGCAGGAAGTCTGCGGCTCCCTCGTGCTCGGGGCTGTATGCGTTGTCTGTCACGCTGTCCCGCGTCAGAGCGTACATGGACAGCTCGCCGGGGGACACCCCGCCGGGCCCCTTCAGACCCGCCGAGGGCGAGTTCTCCCGAGACGCCTCGGTGGAGTGCGAACTGGCCTGAGACGTCCGCCGGCGGTAGCGGAAGCTGGGGATGCGAGAGTACGGTGACGAGGACGACAGCGAGCGTATGAATTCACGCCGCGCCCTCCAACGCACTTCTTTGTTCTTCTCGATATAGATGTTGATGGCCAGGACGGCCACCGTTTCGGCCACAATAAAGGACAGGGCCCCGAAATAGAAGGACCAGCCGTAGGAATACGTGTACTTCTTGTCGTCGTCCCGTTTGTCGTTCGGGTCTCCGGCGTTGCTCGAAATGTAAACAATGATGCCGATGATATTGCTCAGGCCTGATGGTTGAAGCATAATGTTAGATACCAGTAACTGAGACAATCCGGATTAGAGTCAAAATGGGCATGTTGAGGTCTTTTATATATTTTGTTTTTATATAAAAAGTGTCGTACGGCGTACACAATGTGAAATTATCAAAAAGACATTTCAAAGACAGCGGAAATGTATAGGTTGACTCTTCCTCCACCTTCCTTCGCAGCGTACACACGCATTATGAACTCGCTTATATCACCCATTCATTTTATTACTGCATTTTTTATGTTTAATTACAATTTGAATGTGGTTTTAGTGATAGAACACAAGGATCAAATACGTTTACTCCACAACTCATCATTAGCATTAAGGTTTGTCTAATGGAAGAACGGTTGAAGTAACAAAAATCAACAATTTTTGCTTTTAACATTGCATGCCTCGCAATTTTTCCTGGTACTTTAAAAACTTAATATAAAACTATCCCACAAGGTGTTTATTGAGTATTTATTGAGTATTTGTGTCATCGACAGTGTTGAGACTAACTCGTTACAGAGAAAGGCTTTCCTGAAATAACTTCTCAGTAACGAGACTTGTAACGCGTTATCAATAAAATTTAATAACTCCTCTTTTGTTACTGCATGGAACATTACTGTGTTACTCATTAAATGCAGGTGACTAATTGAAATGTTTTTCAATTGTTGAATAATTTGGCATCAAACATATAGTTACATACAACGCTCGATCCATTAGCAACGTGATTGGAAGGGTTGGCATGTTTTTAGCTACCTACAAAGTAAAAGTGAACACAGTTATGGTGGCACTGTCCAGAGAACAGAGTACAAGACCATTGAATTTCTCCTCATGCAGATATTCTCCCAACTGTATATACTTGTATCTCAGACAAACTTACAACTATTCAATAAATTAGTCAAATCAGGGAGTCAGCTTGTATGCGCATATTTGGTTCTGTGTCAACTGTTGTGAACAGTAGGGAACGCGTGAGGATGGGGGCGTGGCTTGTTCAGGAACAACAAACTAATCAATCGATGGGTCAAACACAAAAACAGAGTTTACAGAAAAAAAGTGTTTCAAATTTTGGTCTTTCTATTTGTAAAATTATGTTTGCAAGACACCATGCCTGGAGAAAAACGAACTGAGTTACATTTTGAATGAAGTAGCGAGTAACTGTAACTAATTACTGTTTTGAGTAATGCGCCCACACGGTCAACAATAAGACTTGAGTTTGGGAATCCAGACTAACTTCCTGATTTTAATTGATAAGATTTCAATTTGCACTGATTTAAATGGATTAATTCGATTTGGTTCACTTTCATCCAATTAATATACAAATATTTATTTTTAAAAATCAGTGTTTGTCAATCTTCAGGGACATGATTATAATATATCATTGTTAGAGCGATGTATAGACTGGTAAACGAAATAAGTAATAAATATACTAAATTGTCTATAGGTGGAACAAGTTAAGTCCTTTGTAAAGTACAAGAAAAGTAAAAAATAAAACATTTGAATTGATATAAGCTGTTCAAAGTTTTGTGAATGCACTATCCATTGGAGTAAGAATGGAAAATGTATTTTTATCCCAGCATTATTCATCAACATAGACCAACTGGTATTGTTTTAGGAGTAAGATCTTAAGCCTGAGCCCAAACCCGACCTGATCCTAACCCGAGATTCAGGTCGCGCCTAAAATGTCAATCATTAGTTCTGGTCCGGGCTGGGCTTTTCTCTCGCTGACTTAAAAAAAAAAAAAATCCACGCTTGGTGCACTTCCGTCTTTGTTCTTAGTTTGTTTCATTTTTGGCCGAAGCGCGCGAGATGCATTCTACAAATGGGGGGCGGAATCCATCGCACGGATCTTCCTCAAAGAAAATTAAGTTGAGTACAATGAGGTCTGAATTTTTTTTTTAATTTAGCAAGATAGAAGCCCTTCTCCACCTCACATATGAAAAAAGTGAAATATGAATATTCTGGTTTTATTCGGGCTTGGCCCCTCAAATCAATTTAATTTGTCGGGGTTAGGCTGGTTCAGGCTACAATACTCGCAGATTGGTTCAGGTTGGGACTGGATTTTTTTTTGGCACGATCTTAGCTCTACACTGTTTTAACCAAATCCACATACGGCATTCTTTTAGATCGGCGAATGCAGGCATGCTCCTGTCGTGTGAACTTCTCACCTGCAGCCACAAAGAGAATCCCCGCGCTGAGGAGAATGTTGTTGGTCTTGCTGTAGACTCGGCCCGCTCCAACGCAGAAGCCGCCCAGCATTAGCAGCACCGTGCTGAGGATGGGGAATACACTTGAGGCTCGCACAATACCTGTCATACAAAGAAATGACTCACTCAACCATTCAGCCTCCTGCAATTCAAGCCAAATACATTTTGCACAAAATTTTGATGGATGTCATTTTGGGAGGATATTTGAATTATTGACTGTCTAATAAGAAGGCTCTTTGAGGCATCTCATATCTTAACCATTATTACTTGGCATTTATGAGTTCTCGCATGTAAAACAATTGGAGAATTGAATCACAACATCATCCATTGTTCACGGAATGGATTAATTCATTTATCAAGCAGCTTTTACTTTGTGTACCTAATGCTTTTGAAACTTGTGAGTTGCTCATGATTTTCATCACAGATAAACAATTAATTGATAAAATTTGCCAGTTTCATGGTTTGTACACCTTTTTCATGGCCATATTCAAGCACTTGCTGATGACCTTTATAGCCATTTTTTGATTTCTCCAGTACTATTACAAGAAAAATATTCGGTGTGAATCCTATAATTTGCAGAGCAACAAATATATCTGCAGTTTACATGTGCGTTTTTTAATCTTGCATGTGCATTTATTAAGACATATGACTTTTACATCTCAAGTAATTCGTGAATATATTTATTTTGAGAGAAATCTCTCCCCATCTAGGACTAAAATGAGCAATATGTAGCCTACATTTTCAGTTGCAGGAAGTTCCTTCAATTTGCAATTCACCACTGTGAAACGCTACCTTAACTTTTTGCATGGGCCTTCATAAATGTCAATTAAAACATAATCTTAGCACTAATACACATTTCTGTCATGGGTCAGCGGATGCCAGGCGAACTTACGCAACAAGTATTCCGAGCTGTCCGTGTCGTAGTCGTTATCGTCGGGAAAATGGTTGATTCTGTAACAGCTGCCTTGATTTATCCCTGGAAGAGAAAAAATAACTCAGGCACTTTAGTTGAGCGATACGAATATAAGGCCAGTGGTTCTCCCTGGGGCCCCCTAGGGTGGCGTGAGGCTCTGTCAAGGGGGGCTTAGGCATGGGCGCAATCGACCTCAGAAGTTATTTTCAATAACTTTTCAAAGAATCAGGTGTAATGGCACCTCGACTACACTAGGGATAAGTGGTTCTCTCATTGTCAGTGTTTTGTTTAGGTTTAACGCCTACACCAGTATCAGCATTCCGTATGAAGTGTAAATACCAAGTGGGGCAGACCCCTCAAGTGACCCCATGAAAAAAATAATTAACCTGGATGAGGAGACGGATGTTTTAGGGGAGCATGACAGAAAATAATTGAGGAGCTGTGCTGTATGCTGATATATAATTTAACAGTGAGACAAATTAATGAACACATTTCTTCAGAACCAACGAAACAGAGACTTCAAACTCAGCTTGGCGCTGGATCCAGACTTTCTGTTCTCAGGCAGGCTGGATCAATAAAAGCAAATTCGAGATTTTCGCCACCCCAAGACCCCTCACCACATGTCAAATTTCAGCTTACCGTAGTTGTTTAAGATTGTGCTTTATTATTCCGCCTACTTTAGTAGCCTACCCTACATATTGTAATCATAGATGACAAGGGATCTTTTCTAAGCATAACACATTTATGTACAAACAATGGGAAAATAAAGTGTTTCATGTTTGACATTGAATGCCTGAACTGGTTCATGTAAAAATTTGAGTGAATGCAGTTTTACAATTGAACCAACTCAACACGTTATACAAAGTCAAAGGTGATCTATAAAAAAATATATCATTTTGCCTGTATTGTATTGGCATATTGGTTTGAAATGAATAAAAAGGAAATACAAAATAAACGTTTTAGCATTGCATGGGCAAAGCATATGAGACTACTTGAAATCAAACTACTAGGCTGGACCTGCTAAAGCTGAGAGTAAATCCTTTACTGGCCCTTACTTTAAAAAAGAATCAATGGTTTTGATAGAAAAGATATAGAGACTGTTTTTTTTTTGTTTTTTTTGTTTTTTTACATTTTAGAAATTCATGGCGGGCCAGAATAAATCATTAAATGAGCCGTTTCCGTTTGACATGCCCGCAATAAAAACATGTCAAAAGATTAATTGACTTTAAAAAGCGGATTTAAGGTCACAGCCCCTCTGTCGAATACAAGCAGTGTTTTTTTTTTCCTAGTTCACAATGACGTGTTGCTGTGTTTCAGGTAAAGGAACATAAATATGAGTTGCAATTTTGCAAAGGAATAAACGTTGAATCAGCAAGAGTGTGAGGGAAAACACACAAATAAGAAGAGGAAGAGGTTAGTAGGGTTAATGTAGGTGCTGGAATGAATCTACATGATCCCGTGTACATGCAAATACCCTCAGCACTTGATTAAAGGTGTGTTATGGTTAACTTAGATAACTTATTCCGATTTCTACCTGCTCTAAAAAAATTATTGATAGCATTTGCAAATAAACTTTAAAAGTATTTGGAAACAGCAAGCAAGTGTTGCCAAGCATTCAACAAATGATAATCATTTGAGTAAAAAAGAAAGAAAACTTAAAATTTTCAAGTCATGAATATGGATGTTCAATATCACATTTTTTCAGGCCCATATCAATCATCATTTATCTAATATTTATCAATACCGGTTACAGAGAAAACTAGCATATAAAAGTCCATTTGGATGCAAAAAAAATCATTTTTTTCAACAGGTTTATACCTTTAAAACTCAACCTTCTATTGTCCTTAGTATAGTATTTTATTTGGAAATGTATTGTTCATGCAATTTCTAGTTAAATACAGTAATCTCTCATTTTAAACGGGGGTTGCATTCCAAAAATGTCAAAACCCATTTAAAACCCATTTTTTTCAGAAAAAAAACGTTGCAAAAAACTTTGTAAAAATGTTCTGTCATATAACAATTTTAAAATTATCGTGGCGTTTTATTGCATAAATGTTTTGATTATGATCCATTTTACTTGATACTTTGAAGCCATCATGTGGACATTATGAAAAAATACAGTTACCTTCTGATCGATAACCAAATAAAAATATGTCTGGAGCCGCAAAAAATTAAAAGCCTTATAAGAAAGGAAACATACTGCATCTGTCTATGTTCAATGTAAAATAAAGAATGAGTCCTGTTTTGTCCTACAGAAACCATATATTTTTCCATTATCAGATATTTGTGAAAAAGCGGCAGGCAGCCATTAGGGAAATTAAGACCTGCTAAGACCTGCATGTTGCTACAGAGCAAGTTTAGCAGGTCGAGAAGTCTAACTGTGTAGGCAATTGAAATCAGCTTTGTCTGCTTTTTTTGGTTCTTTTGTGGCTCCAGAGTTTTTTGTTTGAGAAACTTGAAAATGAAAAAGATTTGTGCTTACATGCTGGGGTTTTTACGTTTTTCTTTGCCCTGAGTAGGTTTTAGATCAGGGGGTGTACTAATAGTCTGTAGTCTGTAAGACCCTTTGAGAGTTCTTGTTATTAAGGGCTATACAAATAAACATGACTTGACTTAACATGATATAGGTTCGTCAAGCTGTTTTACAACTTAAAACATCATTGTCAGAATGCAGAACACAATGCATAATGAAAATCCGCAGAGTAGCGGAATCGTGATAAGTAAACAGTCATAAAGTAAGGGATTACTATATCCACAAGAGGGCTGCCAGCATCAATATTGGCCATTGCTGAGATATTGAAATAAGCTGGTACCAGAATCAGTAATAAAAATCGTTAGATCAGCATTTTATTTATATTTTAAGACCCATTCTCTTCCGTTAATATTCCATTCCAGCAGTGAGGGAGCAGCTACGTATGACAAATAACCATCGTGCTTGCACACACATGCACTGACATGCAATGTGCTTTCAAAGTCATTCTTTCAACAATTAGGTCAATGCCCATGCATTAACACCTTTAACCTGGTTTCATTAGAACAACTGAGGGACCAATCTTCACATATTTTCATTGCTGGGTGTGGTGCACAAGCGCTAACAAAACATCAACATCAACCCCGGCTAATGAGACCCCAAAGTCCATGTACGGCCACAGTCTATGGATCAGTAAATGGCTCTCTACGGGTGTAAAGGGGGTAGGGGAACTGCAATTTTTGTATTTTGTTAGTAACATGACTTTAAAAATGATGAATGGATAATGCGAAACCATGTAATAAGAAACGAATATTATGTAAATGCATAACTAAATGCATGGAAGGATGCCTAGAAAAACAATGACTTCATATTAACACTGATAATTGACCTCTTGGTGTATTGAAGACAGTATCTATTGTTTTAAATTGCATGAAAACAGGCACAGATGCAGCCTAAGCAAAACGAGTTTGCACACGTCAAATAGATAAAAATAAAGCCAGCTCTAATTTATTGTGCCAACATAGTAAGTCATTTATTTGCTGTCCCATGTAGCATTTACATGTATGAAAGATCTGCTTGGATTTTTATATCAAACACAAAGTGCATCCATGCCAGGCAAGGTGTAGTGCTTAGCAACAATGTCACTGGTAAAATATTTCAGGGACAAATAAATAGGTCTGCTGCTTAATGGGGGACATCCAAATTAATTAGTGTCATACCAGAAATGGAGCACAAGTTTCTGTGTCTAGCCACAGATGGAAAACAGGCCTGAGGTCTATTTTGAGATAAGATGTGAGAAAAGGTATCTGCTAAATCGAAACTGACACTTGCATGAAAGAGGGAGTTAGAAACATGGAGAGAAACCAGACCATAATACAGTATTTAAATAAGCCAACATTAAAGTATTACCTCATAAAGTGGGTTCCCCTCTTTAGAGGTCAATATTTGTATTGGGCTCTTATGTAGTGACAATTGAGGCCAATAGATTCTGACAAGCAACAAATGGAAATTTGTCCTCCTGGGCATTTATGATAGATACTAATAGACTCTTGTTACTCTACTACATAAATGGTGTACATTTGTATAAGTCTCTGATGCAGTTGAAATTGTCCTTTATTTATTCGTTGTAGCGGGCAAGTGGGTATTTCCCCCACCTCCCTCATCTACATGTGCTGATCATAGTTGCAGAAAAAGTAAAATGCTTTCCCGAATGGTTCCCAAAAAGAAGTTAGAAGCATAATTTTTCTGGAATTTGTCGGAAAAGTTCTTAATAATCACTCATTCACTTAATAAGCTGGTGGTAAACATTGAACAAGTAAAAAAAAAAAGACAGATGATAAAGGGACATTGTGTATTATTCACAGTATTTGCTCCTAGTAAAATAAAAAACAACTTCCTTTATCAAAAAAGCAATATTGAGTTGAACAGTAAATAGAAGTACATGAGCTATCGTATAAACGTGTATTTTAATAAATACTCGTAGGTCGAGAAATTCGGACTTATTTTACATAACATGATTGGAGGGAGCTGACATGACTGCCCTCCATCTTGCTTTTAAAGGTACACACCAAAACCCTTGTAAAAAGCTGTGCAAAAAAAGAAAATTAGTGCTTAATGCTCTCTTTGACTCTCCAAAGTTGGTGATCTTTCTTGTGCTTTGTAGCACTTGTTTTTCATTGCATTACACAAAACAGCGACATACTGTGGTTAAATATTACAGAGATTGTAATTAAAGTCATATATAAACCAGCCAAGGCGGCACGGCGACGCAGTGTGTGGCACAGTCCTGAGGTCATGAGATCGAACCTCCTGTTTGGAATTTGCATGTTCTCCCCGTGCTTGCGTGGGTTTCATCCGGGCACTCCGGTTTCCTCACACATTCCATAAACATGCATGTTAGGTAGGTTAAATGGCTGGTCAAAATTGTCCTTAGGTGTGAGTTGAGGTGAGGTGCAGGTGAGTTGTCTGTCCCTGTGTGCCCTGCGACTGGCTGGCAACCAGTTCAGGGTGTCCCCTGCCCACCGCCCGAAGATAGCTGGGATGGGCTCCAGCACCCCCGCAATCCCACTGAGGATAAGCGGTGCAGATAATGGATGGATGGATGGATGGATAAGCCAGCCAAATGGAAATGTTGTATTAAAGATTTTTTTCCTCTACTTTCTGTTGCATGGCAATGGATTGTTAGTATTTATAAAGCTCCTATAAGTGTCCAGAAGAATGCATCAAACATATTTTATTTTTATTTCTGATTATTGTACGCGAAGCGTTGATATGACAAATTCGTCCTCTACGTGAACATCCAGTATGTGTTAGAAGCAGCTGTGTTGCCAATAGCAACAGAACGCTGGTGACAGAAACATTTGTCCTTATGGTGAACTATCTTTTCAGAGAATCAGTGGAGTACGGATAAATATACATGGCCTTTTTTTTTCAAGTCAAATATGATGCAGTCTTTGCAAAGGGGGAGTTTTCTTTCTATTCGTATTTTGCTTGACTAGCACTTGTCGAGTAGGATTTTGTGTATTTGTGTGCTATTGTGAAAATGCAGCTGAGTCCAAGCTGAGAATGTCAGCCGCCTTCATTTTCCAAGGTGGAAGGGTAAAATATGCATAAAATTGGTGTCAATGGAGTCCATTCATGATAGTGTTGAATGCAAAGCAGTACAAATCAACCGATAAGTTCAAGCTATCATTGAAATAATTTGTGTTTAATGCCAAACAAACAAAATGGCTTGGCAATGGCAGGCTGATAGAAGATTAGATTTGGCTGCTTGGCGTGGTCAGTGGTTGGGAACTACAGTACCTAAGACCCTACAAAAGTAGACCACACTAAAGCAGATGTTTATAAATTGTATTTTTAATCATTGGGGGTGCCTTGACATGAAACCGAGCTAAATATACTGGCAGAGGCAGAAAGTACAACAATAAAATTTTTTACAAATATCGGTTTAGCCATTTGGGAGCCAATAGGCCACATTCAAACCCGCACACACTTACACAAATCATGATTTATAAAGTAGTTTAGATAGATTAAGATAGATAAACTCAAACCTAATTTAAATATAATCTATGTTTTATTCCAAATTCGTAGAGTTATAGAACCCAAAATATTCAGCGATGTGCAAAGCGGTCACAAGCAGGCCAAATGTCATGGATTGAAAAATGTGAAGATTCCTATATACCGTTGTGGTCAAAAGTTTACATACTCTTGTGAAGAACATAAGGTCATGGCTCTTTTGAGATCCCAGTTTTTTCTACAACTCTGATTTTTCTCTTAAAGAGAGATTGGAACGGATTTCTCTTTGTCACAAAAAACATTCATGAGGTTTGGTTCTTTTATGAATATACATACAGCAGTGCTAATATTTGGTAACATGTCCCTTGGCCATTTTCAACTCAACTAAGCACTTTTGGTAGCCATCCACAAGCTTCTGGCAAGCTTCTGGCTAAATCTTTGACCACTCCTCTCGGCAGAATTGGTGCAGTTCAGGTAAATTTGATGGATTTCTGACATGGACTTGTTTCTTCAGCATTGTCCACAAGTTCTCTAAGGGGTTTAAGTCAGGACTTTGCGAAGGTCATTCTAAAACCTTATTTTTAGCCTGATTTAGCCATTCGGTTAACACTTTTGATGTGTGTTTGGGGTCATTGTTCTGTTGGAACACCCAACTGTGCCCAAGACCCAATCTTCTGGCTTATTACTTTAGGTTTTCTTAAAGAATTTGAGGGTAATTCTCCTTTTTCATTATCCCATTTACTCTCTGTAAAGCACCAGTTCCATTGGCAGCCAAACAACCCCACAGAATGAAAACTACCACCACCGTGCTCGATGGTAGGCATGGAGAACTTGGGGTTAAACGCCTCACCTTTTCTCCTCCAAACATATTGCTGGGCATCGTGGCCAAAAAGCATGATTTTTGTTTCGTCCGACCACAGAAATTTACTCCAGAAGGTCTTATCTTTGTCTATGTGATATTTTTTCATCAAAAAAATGGTATGGAAAATTGTCGAAAGAAAATTCATTTTAAACAATGTTAAGAAGCACTATACAAAAAGGTTATTGAATACATTTCCCTGTACTACCTCATGAGCAGATAGTTAGTATGTAAAAATAAAAAAGGATTAGTAATCTGCTGCCACCTACTGATATAGATGAATGTTACAGTTACTCAAGGTGATCACTGGAAGAAAGCAAAGATACTGAACAATGGCAAGCTTTTTTGCAAACTAGACTAAGTCTCACGGCACACTAGTGTGCACCGGCACACTAGTTAAAAGCGAATACTTAAGATGTGATTTTAAGGTTTTGTTGGAGATTTTAAGGTTCTGTTGGTAGTATATAAAATCATGCATGAACTTGCTCCCTTATATCTTTCTGATTTAATTTCCCCCTATGTTCCAGTACGGAGCCCTTTGCTCTGAAAATGCTTGTCGACTAGTGATCCCAAGAGCCAAGAAGAGATCCGCAGGTTCGAGAGCGTTCTCCATTCGGGCCCCGGTGCTGTGGAATGCTCCTTCCCCTGAGATTCGATCTGCAACCTCGGTGTAAATGTTTAAATCCAAGCTTAAAACAGACTCCTATTCTATAGCATATGAATAACCTATATTTTATGTTGACAATATCTGTGTATTATTTGGGATGGTGTCATAATAGTCTGTGGTTTGCAATAATCTGTGGTCTGTGCAGACCTTTGAGACTCTTTGTGATTAAGGGCTATACTATATAAACCACTTTCTGGCATGAGTCATTCTGGGAGCACGGAATCAGGCAGAAGAACATTCAGAGAGTTTTTAACAAATCCCAGAAGATCATCAGATGCTCTATGAAACATCTGGAGGACATAGCTAGCTTGCGAAATTGTAGCAAAACCATTAACATTGTAAAAACTCTTTCCACCCCAGCCACCACCTCTTTGATCTGTTGCCCTCTAGCAGGGGATACAGGTACCTTAAAACAAGGACAAACAGGCTAAAAGACAGCTTCTTCACCAGGGCCATCAGCACCCTAAGCGAGCGCACAAAACAGTAAAAACATAACTTGCAACTTATCTTGTGTTTTGTTGCTGCTAAATGTCATTGCACCTCTTACCATTGCACCATTGTTACGATACGATGCACTCTTCTACTCTATTCAAAGACATTGCACTATTGTTATAAATTAGACCAGTCTCTAACCACTAATATTTTTGTTGCCTTTTATCCTGATAGTTTTATCTTTTTTCTCTCTTTAGAGCATTTATTACATGTTTACCCTGGAGTGCCCTGTCTAATCTCGTTGCCTACCATGTTTACTACATTGATATTGATGACAACAAAGGCAACTCAATTCAATTCAACTGTGCATGTCCTCCTTTAAAGTGTTGACTAATGAGCGGCAAAGTGGTTTCTTTGAAGGTAATTGTTTCAAGTAACTCGTTTATCTTCTCCTACAGTACACTTGCATGTGAAGGAAGTTTTAATAATGTGGCATTGAGACGTTTTGTCAAAATCTCTTATGTGCCCATGCTAAATTCCGGGTGCAAATGTCAGATCTTTTGACCAACAGATGAGTTGTTAAAACATTTTGTTTGATTGTGTTTCCTTTACAGGTTCGTACTGACTGCTGGTTCTATTAGCAGAGAGAAACTTAATGAATACAGGGTGGAAATTTGTATGAACTTGGATCTTATTTACATGTTCATTCACTCCACCACAGGTCCTAGTGGTTTTGTGGTTTACTGCATCTGTGAGTTGGACCTTAGCGCTGGATAGACTTGAAACTGGGTGGATAAATTGGTACATGCAAGTTCACAAGTCAAGTGGAAAACCTACACAGAAATCGACTTTATCTCCACACTGGGGGACACGATTGTTGGCGTCAATAATAAACATGTGCTCTCACTTGCTTGTCTTCCCATCACATTCCCTTGTGTAAATCGCGTGTGTGCGCCTGGCAATCTTAGCTTTCGCTGGGTGATATTGTTGCACTGACGCCTCGGGCCCCATCTAACACGTTTACAGCAAACGAGAGCAGAAAACAAGCTGCTGTGAGGCTGGTGTGAGGACTGGCAAGGGATGCTGTGGCTTGGTTTTACAGCTTGTGGAATGAGGAGAGTTTATAAAGCTGTAAGCAGATTAAGCACCGTCATCAGGCTCATGAATCCAAAGCAGATGTAATTTCCGGGACATAATGCTGTCATTTATTACTCTAAAGGCAGGAGAACAATAGAAATCTATTAGTGTCTATTAATCCATATGTTCCATGTCATGAGAAGAAATGTGCCCAAAACATAAGTGATCAGTATTTTCTTGTTCAACTAAGAGTCTGATTCTTCGTTGTAATTCCAATCTAATTGAAAGAATTAGAACAAGGTTCTTAAACTCAATTTTCTTGGGGGCCACTTGAGCTAGGTTCCAGGTGAGGTTGGGCCAAGTACAGTTTTCCACAAAAAGGTTCTGACAAAAATGTTCCACGATTTTCAAATACTTTTTATTGGTGTAGAGTTTTTATTCTCAACACAAAAAACCTATAAAGAAACATTAATGATCAATATCAATTCAATTTTATAATTCAATTAGTAATAAATCCATGATCGAATATGGCTGCACTTAAAGGGATATTATGTATTATTTAGTGCCTCCTTGTGGTTAAAAATGTCATTTATCAAAAAAATAGTAACGCTATTGATTTACTTTAAATGGATAAAAATGGGTTGTTATTACTATTTATTTGAGCCTCACCTTGAAGAAAATGACATAATTGTCTGCCATCTCTCTGCTACAGGGAACTGAAAAAGCAAAATCCTCAAAAGACAGGGCAAAACATTTTGAAGGAAAATTGGTTGGTATTTTTATTTGTGGTTTTCAGCACTTGTTTTCTGTTGCACGACAAAATACAGTGACATCTGGTAGTCAAAATGTGCACATAGTCTCTTGAACTTTCATATTAAGGTGGGGCTCTCAAACTATCATCCCGAAGGCAGCAATTGGCCTTCTGGCTACGAGTTTGAGACCCCTGGCTTAAAATAATTAAGATTGCAAAATAATGCTACGATAAAATAAGAATATTAATCAATAAAGAATATGTCAGAACGCAAACAGACGGAGGACCCAGACGCGTAACGTTTTCACACAAGCTTTATTTTACGGGAATGGGGCAGTCATGCGCGTGAACACAAACGCCAGTGATGCGGCGATCGCTGGGCGGAAGAAGTGAGACAGAAAAGTCAGAGGCAGACAAGATCGAAACCGGACAGGACAGATGGGATCGATACAGGACACAAGAGTAGATACCGGACAGGACGAAACAGACGGGATCGGTACTCGAGCAAGATACCGGACAGGACGGGACAAACGGGATCGATAACGGATACTGAACACTGGAGCAAGATACCGGACAGGACGAGACCGACGGGATTGATACCGGATACTGGAGACTGTAGCACGACACCGGACAGGACGAGACAGGCGAGATCGATACCAGAAACTGGAGACTGGAGCAAAATACCGGACAGGACGAGACTGACGGGATCGATACCAGATACTGGAGATTGGAGCAAGATACCGGACAGAGCGAGACTGGCGGGATCGATACTAGATACTGGAGATTGGAGCAAGATACCGGACAGAGCGAGACTGGCGGGATCGATACTAGATACTGGATACATGAGCAGGATACCGGACAGAGTCAAAATACACGCCTTGCAAGTGCAGAGGTTCGTTAACGGACTGACAAGAAGAGCACCAAGTTTAAACAGGAGGGAGGCCAATCAGGCAACGAGCCGCAGCTGGCGCCAAACGGGAAGGCCCAAGTGAGGGCAATGGGCAACTGTGACATAACAATTTTATTATAAATATTCATCTTTTCAAACTGATATTAAGACTTAATTATTAAGTATTTATGATACTTATAGCAGATACTGATACCCTTGGTAGAGAATACTTCCTTCACTCTTCAAAATATATATATATATATTTTTTTTTGACAGATATACCTTTAAAATCCAACATAATTGGTTTCCTGAATATTGTATTTGATTAATGGCATTCATCGTCCCTCTATTTTAGTGTTTGTGATTGTTAATTGGCTAGCAAGCAGCTTATAGTGGTCGGCAATGACGTGCAGTCGGGGGGAAGGGTATGAGGCAGTGCCTCAACTGTCATTATGTAAAATAAACAATTAAAAATATATAAACTGGTTATATTAATTCATTGGTAAATGTATTTGACATTTAACTTTCTGGATTCTCATTTTCAAAATCACTGAATTTTCACATTATATTATATTAATAACACATTTAGTATGTAACGTATTACTGGTCTTCAGATGCACATGGCGATCATGAGTTCAAAGATTCTGATTAAGGATCAACCAATATGGGTTTTTGAGTGATGATACCGATACCAATTATTAGTAGTAAGAGGTGTCTGATAACAGATATTTGGAGCCCATATTCATTTGATCTTCTCTCCAGCCCCGGTAAACTCGACCTGCTTGACTTCCGCCCTCCGATTGGCCACCCGATCCAAAGCCTTCTTTCCCGCTGTTGACGGCTGACAGCCATCTCGTCTCCCGCAAGCCCTGATCGCTTCCCTAAATAAATAACTGAAACGAATGCTCTGGGGTTTCCTGGTCTGTTCTGGTCTCCTGACAAAATGGGCTGGGCAAAAACTCGTATAAAGGTACATGCGAACTTTAAATAGCTCCCTGATTTTTTTTTACAATAAAAATTAAAAAGGTCAATTCAATCAACATGACTTGAATTGATTTAAAACAAAATGTGCATCGAAATTTTAACGGAGATCACAAATTGAAGTGTCGTCACTCCTGTTTTAGAGCCAAATTGACGTACTAACGATATGGTAATAGCTAATCATTCAGCCTTTCACTTTAGC
The DNA here is from genome assembly GCF_059441175.1 of Urocampus carinirostris. Lineage (NCBI taxonomy): Eukaryota > Metazoa > Chordata > Actinopteri > Syngnathiformes > Syngnathidae > Urocampus > Urocampus carinirostris. The sequence goes on along the minus strand of NC_142349.1, from coordinate 41,493,543 downwards.
ATGCTTTTTATGCCCTCTTTCACTCACGCTTAATTGACCAATTAATGTTATGATAAGAGCTAATAATTCAGTCTCAACCTGAACGGGCTTCCCTACACTACAATTAACTTAACTACACTTTTTACGCTATCTCTTAATTAAACAAAAGCTTTTCTACCAAGTACCTTTTAAAATCTCAATATTATCAGTCTTCCTGATTCACACGCATGCCTAGACTCGGGAGTTAGCAGAGCTGCCACTGTTTACTTCGCTTTAACGTTATTCTTTCCGCCTTAGTGGCCCCAGCCTTGGTCGCTCTTCCGATCAGAAGGTGTGGGGTGGGTAGGGTGTGAGACAGAAGGCAGGAGAGAGGGAGACAGGGAGTGAAAGGCTCGGCTGTATCGGAGCCTAAATAATCAGCTAGGCAAATAAATAAAAACGCCAATATCGATATCCGTCAAATTCCCAATTATCAGGGCCAATAATCGGCCCGCCCAGTACCTCTAAACCCTATTTAGCAAACACTTTAGCTCCGAAACTTGTTAATTAGTTAATTAGCTAATTACTGATAGTATTAGCAAGATAATTGCAAGTCAAGCCATCCATGCAGGTCATTCTCGTTGCATGGATTTACCTATCTATTGATATTTTTATTCAAAAGGAGCAGTGCAAATACTTAATTTATAACTTGGGGTAAGATAATGAAAAAAAAATATATGCTAATGTTTATATCTTGTTTTCTTGTTCTGTCACTCAATTGATGAATAAGATGGAGGTTCATTTGTTTTTAAATCTGAACCTTCACCAGACACGTACTTACCTGCACGTCACTGGGTACCGGGAACTAGAATGAGTAGCGATATCTTTAAAAAGGTGGTATCTTAACCGATACCAATACTTCATACCGGTACTCGCACCCAGCCCATTATATCGTTTTTTCTTTCATATCTAATATCAATATCAATTTTTGCATTCATATTTTTCTCAACTGGTGGGTCAGAACACAAAAGTGGGTCCCGGACCTGTTTTCAATCGGTCGTAGGCCTTTGCGCTGGCAGAATAATGCTAAGAAGAAGAAAACAAAACATGTGTCAATTACACAGTAGCTGGTGATTCGCAGCTGGACATCTTCCTGCAACAGTCAGTCGGTGTCAGAACCAGAACAGATACAGGGCCCAATCACGTGACGTTCTCACACAAGCCTTTAACTTACGGGAAATGCACGTTAGGTAGCCGTTCTGGCGTGGAAAGACCGGAAGTCAGAGACCGACGAGACAGATTCCAATTGCCGAGTTGTAATCGGAGAGATGTGGTCGATACCGGACAGGAAGTGACAGACAGGATAGATAACTGATCAGGATATCGAAAATTAACAGGAGAAACTAGACGGGAACAAAAACTGGAGAAAATAATAAACAGGACAAAAACAGACGGAAACTAAACTGGAACCTGAAATTAAACAGGACAACAATAAACGTGAACAATACCGGACTTGAGATATCACAGGAAAACAGGACCAAGTCAGAACCCACGTCTTGTGGGGCAGAAGTTCGTTTGACGGGCTGAAACTGAAGCACGAGAGCGCTTAGCTTTATATAAATAGAAAGTCAATCTCTCAACGAGCCGCAGCTTGCACCACACGGGCGGGGCCAATTGGGCACCACGGCAACCGTGACACACACGGGCGCGGCCAATTGGGCGCCAGGGCAACAATGACAATCGGCACCATCCCAATTGTATTTGAGAGGGAACACATCTCATTTTATTGTGATTTTGTTTGTTTTATTTCCTGTTTGTTCCCACTATAATGGGTCACAAGAAAGTTAGCAAAAAGAAGAAGGAAAAGGGGAAAATAGTGACCATAAAAATCAAATCTAAAAAGGAAATAATTGCTAAATACAAAGATATTGTACAAGTGTCTGACATTGAAGCACTGCTTGAAGGTACAGTAAATGGTTTCAAATTTATATATTTCTAGCTTTTATACTGGTATTTTGATTTTTATTACTGACACAATTAGGTGATTATCGTTGTTCATGTACATGTTTTTTTTAACATTTTGGGTCCAAACCTTTCTTAGCATGTGGCTCGTTTTAGGGGGGTATGTGTGAGTATATACAGTAGTTGAAGTAATTTGGATTTTGATGGCCATTGTATTTAAAAAAAAAAAAATATTCTGCTATCTCTACTTTAAAAGCTGCAATTATTTAATTGGATTTATATTGGAAAATGGAATTATTTTCTTGATTTGGATCGCAGATTGTCATTAGGGTTGAATGGTAGGTCATCAAGTCAGACTAGTCGAGAACTGCTGTTATAGAGGGCCGTATCTGTATTTTGTGGTATTAAATGCATTCAGCTCACTGTATGCAAATAGTGTACACTAATTAAACACTAAGGGAAGAAAATGTGACTCTGAGGAGTCCGCTTACTAACTAGCGCCCACACTTGACTTTCTACTTATGCGTGAATGACACGATGGTGTGGACAGCACTGCCTACGCTTCCACAAACCTTGCAAATGTGTACTTACCACCGCTTTTCTCAGTACAAACACATGCGCCTTTCTCGCAACCTGACACGGCGTGGGATGTTTATCGTAAACTGCTAATTGATTGATAATTCAATCCCTTAATCCTCATTTATTTACTCGCGGTCGCAAGCATGAGGGTCGACCTGACTGCCATGTTCTGAAAAGAAAGTGGGGACCTATTTGGCCTTAGCATGAATTAATAAGCAGTGAGACGCTTTTAAGTAACCCACTGCACTTCATAGAGCAAACAAGCTTATCTTTAGTGTCACTGTTCGCTAAATGTCACAGGAAGTCAGCAGCTGGAAAGGTGAGACCGATACGAGCACTCCATATGTCCAAAGAGAATGACTATAAAATAGTCTAATCCATTCATCATGCATTTTGTTGTTCCAAGAATCAGCAACAACATCTGCATTACTGGTTGGTTTGGCAGAAGTTTACAGTTCTTTCCTACCGATACCAATAAAATTCTACTTAAAGAGACCGATGTTTTCATTATTTCGCACATTATTCTCATCTTTATTTGTGTTCACAACAAATATATTCTACTTGGGCGAGGTTGTTAGGGACGTGGTTTGTTAAGGGTTTGTACACCTTTTTCATGGCCAAATTCATCATCTGTATTTAAATGTCTAAAGAAAGGAAAGCTGACGACATTAACTGGAACAAATCAGTCCTGGAAAGACTCGGGAATGGAATATTCCAAAAATGGAAAGACTTGACAAAGGAATAAATAATATGTTCAGAAAGATGGAGGACAAAATTGAGAAATCCTTAAAGAAATCAAGAAGAAGCTGGAAGTCGAAAGTAATAGAGATAGATTATGAGAGACTTAATAACGATAAGAAGAAAATGGAGGAAGAATTCGAGAAATTAAAGACAAAATGCTTATTTTAGTATACGACTATTTTAAAGCAGTTTAAATGTCACGGGCCAGGGCAGGAAACAGGAAAAAGAACCCAATAGCGTAACATACTCATAATTTATTGGGGAGAGGAGGAGGACGCGCACACTCGATCCGGGGATCGATGGTCGCTGAAGTGGATAGAAATCCAAACAAAAGAATGTTCAAAATCAAACACATCAGGCCGAAAATAAAACAGGATCAAACGCAGGCAAATTCACAGAACTAGGTATTTCATACAGAGTTTAACAGGAGTCTTGCAGAAGCATCACAGAAGTATCACAGAAGTATGACAGACGCTCAGACAACTAACGGCTCAAAGGGGCGCGTTTAAGTACTGCCAAGGAGCAATCAGTCAATGCGTCTCAGCCAGTGTCCATGGGCGGGGCCAATTGTGTGCCGTGGCAACCGCGACAGAATCCTGCGTCACCCGGCTGGGACCAACTGGGCGCCATGGCAACCGTGACATTAAGGGAGTCGTCTTATGTGCGTTTAGGCTTATATGTGAGTATTTACGGCACTAAAAGGTGTGTGTTTTTTCAGGCGAATATATCATATCATCTTAGCTTTAAACTGCACAACTATTTCATTTAAGAAGGGGATTTTTTTTAACTTGGGTGGAAGCTTGTCATTAGGGTGAAATGGTGGGTCTTCAAGTCTGACCAGTTAAGAACCACTGTTTAAGGGTATCAGTCCATCATCCTTTTTTTGGAGTGATTTGCTAACTATGTGACATGTTGCAACATGTCCGGAAAAAATAATGTGGGAAAAAAAAGATCACATTTGCATAAGAAATATACTGTGTACAATGGTGTTCTCCCCTGCAGGGGAGACAAACACAAATGCACACAGACTGGCAGCATTATCAATAATATGTGTGTTAATAATGTTGACCGTAAAGATGTGTATGCATGTGCTCACATGAGTGCATGTTTGCTTATTTAGACATATTAAGCATGTTACTTGCTTGCCTTCTCCTTACTCATTAGTCACCATCACCACAGATCCACCACCTTCAAGCTTTGATGCATAGTATTGAATGGAAAAGAGACCGATGCATTAACGGGCCAGCATTGGTTTTCAGTGTCAAATAAAACCTTGTCACGAAACTTTTAATCTCAAGTGTCATTCTTCATCAACTTTTTTTCATTTACTTCTTGTCATTTTAAGCAGAAATGTATGTAATTTCTCATAGCTTCTTCTTTAAAACCCCAGTGTGTAATATTTGACCACTTGATGGATCTGTATTTTCTAATCCAAACAAAACCCGCGGCCACAGAGCGCAGCAGGACACCAGCCAAACGGCAAGCGGCGACTACTAGGTGGGATTACACTATGCAAAAAAAATAAAAATTTCTATATATATCTCATCTCATCATCTCATCTCATCAGCCGTACCGCTTATCCTCATTAGGGTCGCGGGGGCAGCACGGCAGCGCGGTGGTTAGCGCATGTGCGGCACAGTTCATGTCTTGGGAACCTCCTGCGTGGGTTCAAATCCAGCTCCAGATTTCCTGTGCGGAGTTTGTATGTTCTCCCCGTGCTTGCGTGGGTTTCCTCCGGGCACTCCGGTTTCCTCCCACATTCTAAAAACATGCATTTCAGGTAGATTGGCCGGTCCAAATTGTCCTTAGGTGTGAATGAGCGAGTGAGTTGTCTGTCCCCGTGTGCCCTGCGATTGGCTGGCAACCAATTCAGGGTGTCCCCTGCCAACTGCCCGATGATTGCTGGGATGGGCTCCAGCACCCCCGCGACCCTACTGAGGATAAGCGGTGTAGCTGATGAGATGAGATATATATATACAGGACTGTCTCAGAAAATTAGAATATTGTGATAAAGTTCTTTATTTTCTGTAATGCAATTAAAAAAACAAAAATGTCATACATTCTGGATTCATTACACATCAACTGAACTATTTCAAGCCTTTTATTATTTGAATATTGCTGATTTTGGCTTACAGCTGAAAAAAACTCGAAAATCCTATCTCAAAATATTAGAATACTTCCTCAGACCAAGTAAAAAAATAATTTTATAACAGCAAAACTAAATCAAACATTTGAAAATGTCCATTGATGCACTCAGTACTTGGTTGGGAATCCTTTTGCACGGATTACTGCATCAATCTGGCGTGGCATGGAGGCAATCAGCCTGTGGCATTGCTGAGGTGTTATTGATGCCCAGGATGCTTCGATAGCGGCTTTCAGCTACTTTGCATTTGCAGGTCTGGTGTCTTTCATCTTCTTCTTAACTATACCCCACAAATTCTCGATGGGGTTCAGGTCAGGGGAATTAGCAGGCCAATCAAGGACAGTGATGCCATGGTCAGTGCACCAGTTACTGGTGGTTTTGGCACTGTGGGCAGGTGCCAGATCATGCTGGAAAATGAAATCCTCATCTCCATAGAGCTTTTCAGCAGATGGAAGCATGTAGTGCTCTAAAATCTCTTGGTACACAGTTGCATTTACTCTGGACTTGATGAAACACAGTGGACCAACACCAGAAGCTGACATGGCTCCCCAAACCATTGCTGACTGTGGGAACTTCACACTGGATTTCAAGCAACTTGGATTTTGCTCCTCTCCAGCCTTTCTCCAGACTCTGGCGCCTTGACTTCCAAATGAAATGCAAAACTTGCTTTCGTCTGAAAAGAGGACTTTGGACCACTCTGCAACTGTCCAGTGCTTCTTCTCCATAGCCCAAGTCAGACGCTTCTTCCGTTGTCTTGAGTTCAGAAGTGGCTTGACCATGGGAATACGGCTATTGTAGCCCATATCCCGGACACGTCTGTGAACTGTGGCTTTTGATACCTGGACTCCAGCTTCAGCCCACTGTCTTTGAAGCTCCCCCAAATTCTGGAAGCGGCTCTGCCTCGACCGAGACATACCTAATTGGTATAATGGCATACCTAATTGGTATAATGGCGGCGCCCTCTGGCTGCGGCTGCACCGACTCGCTACAACGGGTCAGGTGTATCGACATTTCGTTCTGTGTACATTGTTACAAAGAATGACAATACAAAGGAAATTATTATTATTATTATTATTATTATTCACAATTTTGTTAAGGCTGCGGTCATCTTTCTTGGTTGTGCAGCGTTTCCGGCCACATTTTTCCCTTCCAACAGACTTTTTGTGGATATGCTTTGAAACTGCACTCTGTGAACAGCCTGCTCTTTGAGAAATTTCTTTTTGTGTCTTACCCTCCTGATGGAGGGTATCAATGATGGTCCTCTGGACAGCAGTAAGATCAGCAGTCTTCCCCATACTTGTGATTTAGTTTACTGAACCAAGCTGAGTGTTTTTAAGGTTCGGGAAACCCTCGCAAGGTGTTTCGAGTTAATTAGATGATTCAGGTGATTAGTTGAATAGCCTACTTGTATACTTTTTCATGATATTCTAATATTTTGAGATAGGATTTTTGAGTTTTCTTAAGCTGTAAGCCAAATTCAGCAATATTAAAATAATGAAAGGCTTGAAATAGTTCAGTTGATGTGTAATGAATCCAGAATGTATGACATTTTTGTTTTTTTAATTGCATTACAGAAAATAAAGAACTTTATCACAATATTCTAATTTTCTGAGACAGTCCTGTGTATATATATATATATATATATATATATATATATACATACAGAGAGAGAGAGAGAGAAAGAGAGAAAGAGATTTAAACCCATTTTTTATGAGCAAAAAAAAGCATGTTCTACTTGTTTAGTATTACAGTACTTCTCTGATTCAACATACAAACCAAGAGTTAATGAATTTGGTTTAATGTGTATCGACAGTGCCTAGTGAAAGTATTGCCCCAGAAATAATTATTTGTCTTAAGTGCGACATTTCAGGCTCTAAACTTGAAGCTAAGAAATAAAATATTTCCAAGAATCAACAACAAATGAGAGTGGAACCAAATTATTTACACGTTTTATATTATATTTACAAAAAAAAAAATGCAAAACGTAGACGTTGGGAAAAATATTAGCCCTGTGTTCTCTCTGCTCACCAACTGACTCCATAAGTTCTCCGATTACTTCTGGATGATCCAATGTCGACCTGAATTACTGACAAGCAGAGTGCACCTGTGTGTCATTACGTGCCAGTAATAGAGCGTGAAGAAAATATAAAACCACTACAAACCTACCAAGACCTGGCGGCCCCTTTAAACCTCCGACCCAAACAAGGAGAAAGCTAATTATAAATGATCAAATTTAGTCACCTGCAGGCATACATAGCTGAGGTGGTACAATCTGTGCATAAGACAACTATTAGTCGTACTCTGCATTCATCTGCCCTTAATGGAAGAGTAGCAAGAAGAAAGCCCTCTCTGAAAGAATACCATAAAAAAGGCTTGTTTGGCTTTTGCAAGAAGCCAAATTGAATGTGGAAATAAAATGTGGAACAAGGTGCTCTAATCAAAAAACACCCAAATGGAACTTTTTGAATTACGTTTGGCGTAAGAGTAACAATGCACATCACCCTTTAAACACCAACCCCACTGTGGAACATGGTGGTGGCAGCATCATGCTCTGGGTTTGCTTTTCTTCGGGCAAGGACTGGAAAGATCGTTGGAGTAGACGGGAGGATGGATGGGGCCAAATACTGGCAGAAAATTGTTGGAGATCTGAGAATGGGACGCAGGTTGACTTTCCAACAGGACAACGACCCTAAACATAAAACTAATTCTACAATGGAATGGTTAAAATATAACAATACAAAAGTGTTAGAATAACCTAGCCAAACTCCAGACTTCAATCCTATGGAAAATTCTGTGGCCAAATGATTACCATCAAACCTTAAGGGACTTGAGCTGTCCTGTAAGAAAAATGGGCAAATATTTCAGTTTGAAGATGTGCAAAACTTAAAGCGACATACACCAAAAGACTTTGGCTTTGATCGTAGCAAAAGGAGGTTATTCAAAGTATTTACTCAATATCTTTGCATTTTTGTTTACTTTATTTATGAGTTGGCACAATATAAAATTTTAAATGAATTTTGTTTCTTTTCACGATTGTGTCTCACATGTCGTTCATCCTGGAAATTATTTTTTTTATCTATACGTTTGAAGCCTGAAATGTGGCATTGTGTCAAAAAATGTCATGATAATGACGGGAGTGAATCCATCCAATCGACCTCTTTAATGGGGATAAAAAAAAATTTTTAAATCAGTGACGGGCCAGGATAAAGGATAGAGTGAAACAAGAGACGCGTGTTAATGAATGAGCGTCTGTCTGTGCTTAAAAAAGAGACGGCAACCTCACCACGCTTCTTATTTCTCATCCAACTCAACCACCCAAAGACACAAGTATGAGTGAACTTGTGAATTATAAACAACATATCACATTTGAATGTTTATTTTCTTACTTTATGTCCGGATATGGCATTTCTCAGAGTCATCTATTTTTAAATCCACGGGGATGTTTCCATAGCGATTCCGGGGATGTTGCCAAGCAACAGCATCACAGAAGACGTGAATGAACGTCGACGAGCACTGAGCACTTTTCTCTCAGTCAATGGACACGCCACTTTAGTCTTTTCCCCCAACCCCCTCCTATTCTTTTGTTATTGTGAATGTTTTGGCTGCAATTGCTCACACCAACTTTTACACAAGGCTGTTTAACAGCTTGGTAACAATCACAGCAGGAAGCACTATGATTCCTTAAGATTCATGTTTTAACTTTTTTTCTTATTTAGGTTTTCTCAGCACTACATTTGCCATGTAAGCCAGGACAGAGCTAAATTTTGGATTGAATTGAGAATGAGCCCTGAATTTCCGTTCAAGTTTAACCTGTAAAGTACTCAAGTGGATTGTATCCTATGATAATTATTCATGGTTCACTGAGGGAGGAAGAGTGCACTGATGGCTAGTTATCGAAAGGGTGAAATGGGGACGAGGGGCACTTGGGGCTTTGGGTCACCATGAACACTTACCTGCTGTTAACTCTGCAAAATCCAGATGTTGGTATATACCTAAATGCAATGACGTTGTTTCATTTCAATAATTTCAAATAAGATGTATTGCTAAGCAGTCTACCATTACGGAAATGCATTTTTAATGTGTGTCCCTGTACATCCATTTGAAAGAAAAATGAATGCTAGACTCGTGTTCAATGATACAGTGAATTTCCTTCTCTCTTTGAATGTACATTGTGTATTAACAACGAAGGGCAGTCTTCCTTATTGCTGTTTAATCTCATTGCTAGTACCATGCAGTCTTATGTGTCAAGGAGAGTTAATGCAATATGTGGTTTTATATTTTGACTTCAAGTCAAGTCAAAATTATTTGTATAGCCCTTTATTACAAAATGTCTCAAAGGACTGCACAGGTTACAATTACACCATCCCCTGATCTTAAACCAACATGCGGGCAAGGAAAAACTCAAAACCTCAGCACGAGGAAAATAAAAATCCTTTAGAAGGGTCCTCACAAGTGGTAATCTCCCCTTCCAGGATGACCAAAGTGCAATATTTTTTGCATTGGGAAACAGTACACACATCATAGTGAACATCAATAGAATAAAACGATAGGTAATACAAGACGCAGATACAGCTAAAGTGCTGTAAACAAATATATTTTTTATGAGGATTTTTTACCTCTTCTTAGTGCTAAAAAAATAACCTTCATTTGTGAATAAAACAATATTTTATGAGCTCTCTCTACCAGAGACCAGCACCTATCACCTCCCTGCTCTGTCACTGCACCCTGATCTGTTCCACCTGTCTGTTCTCCTTTACCAAAAGCTGTTCTGAATTCCTTACCAATCAAGCTCTGAATTAAAAGGCCTGTCTTACAGCTTACCTTTGTCAGATCTTTTGAAAAGCCTACACCCGGAACCTGTTTGTCTGTTCTTCTCTCTCTCTGAACCTGGACCTGTTTGACACTTTTGCCTTCTCTTCTGCCCTGGTCTTACAGACTCGCGTTTTACCTATTCCAAGACCTGCCACACCAACCTTGCTGCTGGGTTTCCTCTTCGTTCCATCCTTAAAGGTAGTCCCAAATCTCCACTTCAAGATTTTGTCTTCACTCCGAGACCCTCTCTTCTGTTTCCCCATTCCTAAATAAACTTTCTTCATGCAACATAATTGTGGTCCTCGTCTGTCTGATCCATGACACAATATTGATTTGAATAAAAAGCAAACATACAAGAAATATCATATAAGTGGCATTTTTTTTTCCCTAAATACTCGTGGGTTAAGAAATTTGTATTTATTTTACATAAAATGAGCCTCACCTTGAGGGAAATGATATGATTGTCCGCCAAAAACAAAAACCTTGAAAAAGGCTGGGCAAAAAAATGAAAAAATAAAAATAAAAACGGCGCAGTTTGGTCATTTTGATGCTCTGTAGTTCAAAATATTTCTTGTGCGTTGAAGCAGTCGTTATCAGTTTTACTACACAATACAGCAACATCTAATGTTCTAATATTATACAGTCTCCCTTTGAAGGAAAAGTGTAGACAGATTTACGCTATCTACAAGTTAATCCACTGGTAAATGTAATAATGTTGCAACAAGAAACACACTCCTATACATCAATATCCTTTTTTTCTTTTTTTTTCATTATTGATGGATAAACCCACAGTTATGATGTGTTTCAGCACCTTCTTCAAACTACAACAGATGTTGCAAGTCATGTCACACACGACACCAAGAGCACCGCTTTCACCAATTCAGGCGTTCATTTGCTTTGCTTGTGATAGCTCTTATCAGTTTCTCCTACTAGCTGTTTAGGTTTCCTTCTACATCCGGGAAACATGCATGCCAGGTGTGATTGTCAGGTCCAGAATTTCCCTAAGTGTGAATGAGCATGCGATTTTTTTGTCTCCGTGTGTCTTGTGAGAGTGGGGCAATTAGTTTGGGATTTCTCCTGCCCACTGCCCAAAGAGGGCTGGGATGGGCTTAAGCAACCCTGTGATCCTAGTGAGGATAAGGCTTCCAGAAGATGGATGGACCAACGTCATTTCCTTTAGCCATTGCTTCCGAAATGTCACGAGTGTTTTGCTTTGTCTCCGTGATTCCTAGATCTACTATTGCAGTCAATAGCTAAAAACAGACATGTTGTTCTACATTTAGAATAACAAAGTATCTTTAGAAATGGAGCAACGCGTACAAAGGCATAATCAAGTCATCAAAATCACAAATACCAGTGTCTTGCAGTCCTGCTAAGAGTATTTGACATATATAACGGAACTTAAATGATGCACATGCCTGTGAGCACTGATGGGAAAAGTGAAGGATCTTTTCAGCACTCGCATTGCTGTTTTACAATATTTCTGTAGGGAAAACTCAAAAATATTTAGCTTGTCCTGTATGATTTTTAGTCACTCGGGGTTGACAGGTATGCGCTCACCCCTTTTTTTTAAATCAAGATCATTCTTTACTTGCCACTCACACCATCTCTTGCCTATTGAGCTGCTTACGCGCTCATTCCAAATAATAATTTATAATACTTGGTGGCTTGTAAAGTCAGTCTTGTATATATAATGTGTGTACTTTAAAATGGTTGTAGTCTATGATCAGTCAATGGATGTCACAGAATTTCTTACTGTATACCTCAAAGGTCGAATTGTGTAATATTTGCCCACTAAATGGCACTGTGTTGTCTGGTAGGAGTGAGGGCCAGTGAAACAAGGCACAGCGTGGCAGCAGGATGCCGGAAAAACATGACGCCGATCCAAGAAGGGATTCAAATTTCTTGACCTGTGCTTTTTTATAAAAATTAACATTGGTATGATAGTTCATGTATTTTTGCCCAGTATTCAAATAAATGTTTTTATTTTTACTGGATGAAAGGATTTTGTCCCACTTGGAGGCACCAAATATCACACACTGTCCCTTTAAATAATATTAAGAATTTTACAGTAGGCACATAAAAAGAGGTGCAGTTCATTAATTTTGTATATTGTCCTTTCTAAAATTCTTACCATAGAAATTAATGTCTTGTATTTTCTCATTTATAAAACACCAAGAATGCCAAAATGAGTGGTGGGAAACATTTGGCATACAACTGTATATAACAAACCAATTTAAATACCGTTTATTGTTATATGACAAACTATTCTGTGTTATGAGTCATTTTTTTACAAGAGAACAAACCATGACCTACAAGTAGTGATAGGAAGCTTTTGCTGGGTGAGTGTAAAAATAACAGATAAATTGCTGTGACAGTTTGGCACTTTGTAGTCTGTCTGAGTGGCATCTGAGTCAATTAAAGCAAAAACACAACATGGGTGGAAATAGCTCAAATGGGGGTTTGGGGTTTTTAAGGGTTATTGTTCTAATAGCTCAAATAACTGAGTATCTCAGACAAAAGTACTGTTATACTTGAGACTGTATGAGGAGAAAGCTCTATAACAAAGATGTCAAACACATTTTAGCTCAGGGTCCACATGATAGAAAATCAATTCACACCGGCTGGCGGTTAACGGTTGGAATAGTGTCCGTTTAATATGTGGTGTGTTAAACAGTCGAATGCAAATTGTTTACTTTTATCCTTGACAATAAGAATTGTTTTCTGAGTATTGGAGGGATTTAATAAAAATAGTTTACTAAGTAGCCAGTTCTGTTTCACATCATTAATGTGTGTCTTTGAACGACACATGATTATCATTTGTACTTTGATACAGAGTATGTCCTTTTATTCACATGTGTTACTATAGAGTTGAGAGTTAAAAGCGTAATAGTGGATGAGTGTGAACTTTTGGTTATTTTATTCAATACCAGTAATATATTAACACTTGTCAAATTCTACAAAGGGATTTTTGATATTTTGTTTATGGCCACTTTGTTTGGATATTTGATTTGTCTGTGGATAATGTTCTTTATTGATTATTGTACATAAAATCAGATCAGCGATTGGAGACAACAAGAGTGGGTTCAACAGCCTCATTTCAGCACGCACTTTCTTTATTATACAGAAACCCCGTGGGTAAGGTCCAGGCCACTTAAAATCAATATTGTTGTTCGGTAATCTGGGAACTATTCCATCCATCCATTATCTGCACCGCTTATCCTCAGTAGGGTCGCGGGGTGCTGGAGCCCATCCCAGCTATCTACGGGCAGTGGGCTGGGGACACCCTGAACTGGTTGCCAGCCAGTCGCAGGGCACACAGAGAGAGACAACTCACTCGCTCATTTACACCTAGGGACAATTTGGATCGGCCAATTAAACTGACATGTGGGAGGAAGCGGGAGTGCCCGGAGGAAACCCATGCAAGCATGGGGAAAACATGCAAACTCCACACAGGAAGGTTTGGGGACCCATACAATTGTTGTTATTTCTTGTTCAAAGCTCTAATCATTAGTTATGTGCACCCGTGTCAGTTCTTCATATATTTTTTTAACTGTGACAAATGAGCAAAAGCAGTGTTATGCGGTCCACCCCTGACAAACCACTGAAGCTCTGAATAAAAGATCTCCCAAAAATCTAAAGTACCAGAGGAAATCGTGCGCCACACTCTTGATGCTTTTCCACTCCTAATGTGTGCTCAAAGACACTTTAAATTTTCTTGAAGTTAACAATCGAACCCAGAAGGTTCGAAGCGAGACGACCACTTATTCCACTTGTGCTACAGCACCCCAAAAGCGCAACAAAACCGTGTTGCGTGCGTAAAGCGCAACGTGGAACATGCCCACCATGGGGAAAAAAGTATCAGCGTGCTTCAGACTCACCTTCGATACAGCAAATCCTCCATAGCCCCGAATGCGTTAGGTCCCCTTTTCTGCTCCTGGGCGGCGGCTGAGACTCATCGGCGGTGGCGTTGGTTCCGTTACAGATGTACGCACGCGAGTAGAGCCAGTAGTCCGTTCCAATGGCGATGGTCATCAGGCTGAAAGCGGCAAAAGCCCCTGCAGTGGCCAAGAGCGTCTGAACTCCGCGCTCAAACCAAGACATGCTTCCTCATGCTAGACGTTAAAAACACAGTACGGTTTTGTATACGGTACACGAAACGGTCTGGACGTTGTGCGCGCACCGGAGCGCGTTGATGCGCGAGCCCCGTGCGCCTACTTGTTGAGGCCGACGCCGGCTAACTTCTTTGCCTCTGAAGCGTCAGACTTCCTCAAAGCAGCCCTACGTAAAAACTGCCTCCTTTCCTCCCCTATACCTCATTTATCTAACAGTACCCACATGACGACTCCAGTGTTGCGCATATCAATATCTTTCAAATGAGACCCCACCCTCATCAAAAATGAACCAATGGAAGGGAGCAACCAGGGGAAGCAATCTGTGATTGTCGAAGGTGGTACAGGTACCGGTAGTTACAAATTGTTTGTCTCGTTTGGGGAAATATTGCTAGAAAACTTGGTTAGAATCAGTTTGAAATACTGTATTTTAAAATAAATGTTCTCCGTCAATTTATACCGTCTTGGATTACTGGGGTTTACAGGAAAAACTACATAAAACAGTTGCTCACTTGGGACTCTGGAGTCTTGCGATTAGAGACTTCAAAGAGACAGTGTGTATTATTCATACCTTTAAACTTATATGTTTTTCCCATCTTTTATATTTTTGGATCATCGAAAGTTGTGTGCGCCGTGGAATTTTTTGTTGCTGTCAGACCAAACTCGCCTTGCCCATTTGCCTTGAATCTGGATCCTCTCGGTCACTTGTGGCACTCGACAACGTTCTGGTCGAGTGCTAATATTGTCGTGGTATTCTACAATGTGTCTTGCTTTGAGTATATAGGTGCCGCTTTGTGTTTGTAAGAGTTATCCATGCAGGCGTGGACCCAAACGCAGGGAAGTCGGAACAGCGGCAGGTATACTCAAAAAAGGATAGTATTTATTACAGAGCCAGGAACAACAACAAAAAAAACCAAGGTCTTAAAACACCCAGAAACATGTCAAAAACATAAACAAAAAAAAACTTACATCATAACAAAAGGCAGGATAAACGTGGCATGAAAATAGCCATTACCCGGCCCCGTGTCAAACAATCATTACAAAAGGGTCGGGGTAATCACTGTCAGGTCTGTGGAGATTGGGAACAGGTGTCTCCAGTTCCAGACCCGGTTGGCACCTTAAGGAGGAAGATAGTGTACCAGATCCTGACCCTATCCGCCAAAAAATGTTGACGGGGCGGTGCATCGTTTAAGGTATCCTTAAAAAGATGAAAGTTAAAAAAATTCTCTATCAAGTATGTGTTAACAATGAATGCCCATCCGAATTCACTTATGTTTTATTTTCCAATGTGCCTATCTTTATCTTACTTTTAGCAGAGCTGATCAGGGTTTGGACGAATGGGGGCTGGGGGTAATGCTGAAGAGGGATGTGATGCTCGTCCCCGCAGGGTTTTTTTTTTAAATTCCTGTTTATTATTGAGCATGAAAATGGTGAACGTGAGAAAAGACCTGCATCAAATGCAGTCCAAACGCTGACCCGAACCCCAAGAAAGATAGAAAAGAAGAGTTTATTCAAGCGTGTCTAACAAATGTACGTACTTGCACATACGTCATGAACAAGCTGGCTAAGGCGGCGATGATGATACAAGCCAGGAGATGGCAGCAGAGAATAGGTGTCGGGAGTAATGCTGGAGGGTGAAGTCATGTTCTTACCTGCAGGTTTTTCTTCTCATTTCTTTTTGTCTATAGCAGGAAAATGGTGAAAGTAAGAAAAGACCTGCTTCTAGTACAGACCAAATGCGGACTCAAACGCCAAGGAAGATAAAAAAAGATGAGTTTATGCAGGTGTGCCTAAGAAATGTACGTATTTCTAAACGCATCATGAACGAGCTGGCTAAGGCTGCAATGATGACGCAAGCCAGGAGATGGCGGCAGAGAGTAACAAAGTTCTAAATTCCGTAAAGCTCCTTAAATGAGGATAAATGACACCTGTTTAGCATGGAAAAACATTCAGTCATTACATCATCGAATATATGGAGATGCTGCCCCCTTTGGCCACAACGGGGGTTCATGAAGATAACTCGTTACTCATCACATCTGTACAGCTCTAGTATTAATTGTTCCATGCAAAAGTATTAATATTTCGCTATGAGCACTGCCTGTTTAACGTGTTGCTGCACCCTTTTGGTTCAAACCAGATTAAAGATTAAAGCTCCGCAGCAAAGGTTTTATTCTGCATCATCATTTAACTAAAATATCACAAGGTTAGAATGTGATTGTGGAAAAGAACACTGTAATATTGGAACACTAGATGTCACTGTATTGTGCCGAGCAACCAATAATTATTGCAACAAAGTACAAGGAAGAATACAAACTACGAAGACTCATAAGGACCAAAACACATAAAGTGGCTCCTCATTTTTTTGCCAGGATTTCGGTTTTCGGGGGCTCCCGTAACAGCAAGATGACGGACAATCATGTCAGTTCCCTGTAGGTGATCCTCGTGTTATGTAAAATAAATACAAATTTTAAAACCTACGAGAATTAAAAAAAATGCTAATTTATATAATAGTTCATTTATTTTGCTTATTTTTCAAATCAATATTGTTCTTTTTAATAAATTACGGTGTTTTTTACCACAAGGAGGTGCTCAATAATACATGATATCCCTTTAAAACATGTGAAATTCCATTTAATTTAAACAGCACTTGCGTCTGTTTCTGTGTCTTCAAACAACAGTATAAAACTTACCCTGAAAAAAACGAATATTTCATGCTGACACATAAAACTCCATTGTTCGTCCTATACCATGATAGGAAATTCTGCTGTTCATTTTTAGCCCTCTACCAACCAAAAATGCAATAAAGCATACGTTTAATGTTTCAGACCTTTGAGACCATCATATTAACACATTGTTTTCAAATTAAAGTACACGGTTATCAAATGGTGTCAAATGGTTTTAAGCAGAAATGATTATGCGTTTCTTGTCCTTATGGCAAGCCTTGTAGCAGCTGCTGCAAGAAATCACTGTGAATACCCAAATCACCAAAAGGTCCCTTCGGAATTGTCCATTGATAAGGAGCATGATGCTTGGGGGAGGTATTTCTAAACCGAGCTGGCGATTAATTACAAAAGTTCATTTTGATTGCCTACCTTCCTCCATTTTGAGCAGGGTGCGTCAGGCTACGGCCCACAGGCTCAATACGATGCTAAGAGAAGCATAAGAGAAAAAAAAAGAACAGAGGTAGAGCGCTTGTCTTGGGATCAAGAGATCGCAGGTTCGAATCCCGGCTCCTCCGTGTTACATGTCGAAGTGTTCTTGGGTAAGACACTGAACCCCTAATGCCCCCAATAAGCAGGGTAGCGCCTTGCATGGCTGCACGGCCGCTATTGGTGTGTGGGTGTGTGTGAATGGGTAAATGTGAAGCACATTGTAAAGCGCTTTGGGAAGTCTTCATTGACTTGAAAGCGCTATATAAATGCAGATCATTTTATTCAAACAATGAACTACAGTTTCAAATATGTCCATTGGATGTCGCCAAAGCCTGTATATGTTGACTTCCATCTATCAAAAATGGAACATTTGTGGAAACACCCATACAGTTGTTATATACATCATTAAGTTAACATATGTCTATTTTTGTGTTTAAATACTATATTTTTAAAGAGGTTTTGAGCCTTTAATCTGTACGAAAGCAAAGAACGTAACGCCATCGCCACAAAGTTGTTTTTTTTTAACAAACATAAGAAAGCCACAAGTGATGCAATACATATTGTACGATGTGATACTCAAAACAATCAACAAAATACTTTAGATAGATAGATAGATAGATAGATAGATACTTTGTTCATCCCCGAAGGGAAATTCACATTTCCAGCAGCATCCCTGAGCTGAGAACAATCGAGAACAATCGAAAATAACACGGGAGCTGCTGGAGTGGCTGCCATTCGTGACGGCGCCGGAAGAAAAGATTCAATTTGAATCATTTACAAACAAACAAACAATTGAATCATGTACAAACAAAATATTCATGTTTCAATAAGTGGAGTGTTAATAAAATATTTCTGATACTGATATAACCAGATAAAACTAATTTTAAGTTACCTGTCCAAATGAATGTTGTGCCATCTCACCTTTCCCACTCTCTCTCCTGCAGTTGATTTGCTGCTGCTCGCTCCTGAAACTAATACTTTATCCCCAATGATTAGGGTTAGGGTAAGTTTTAGTAATGTCACATGCCACTGGCTATCAATGACCAGGTGCAGCTTATATCTAAAGCGTGGGATAACGCTTTACACTGAAAAACAACGGCGACCAGATGATAAGGATGCTGTATCTGAATGAGATCAGTAGGCTTATCCTGCTACTGGTAACCATGGAAACCAGTACTATCTGATTCGTGTGGGGTAATTATCATTTTCTCCTACCATCATGACTATAGTGTTTATTTTCATACTTTTTGGCTTTTGTACAATTATTATTTCCTCACACACAAAAAACAGCTCGATTTTATTAGCACACTATCTCTTTAAGACAACTATTGTTGCGCTGTGTACGTAATAGAATTAGGTTATACAAATACACAACATTATGTTGATATTGAATGTAAGGCAAGTGAGTTAAAATACTGTCACAATATTGAAATCAAACGGAGAGTCAAACATAGAGCAAAATAGCATATGCTATCAAATACAATTAGGCTTAAGGAAAACAAACAAACAAACAAACAAAAACAGTTTTGTTCGAAATGAGTGCACGAAGAACAAAAAAAAACATTTTAAATTATGGAAGCCCGAGAGTGCCAAAATAGAATTCATGAAACGAACATTCAGTTAATCAAAACTACATTTTGAATGGAATACCTTTAGTGAAATATTTTATTCAAAACGTTATCACAATTCAATTAAAAATCATTCTTACATTCTAGTACAGCAGACTTTGCATCACAAAGAGATTTAAAAGGGACGTTTTGAATTTAAAACGTAGTTTGTTAGTAAACAGTATTTTAAAATACATCCATGACAATTACATCGAATTAAATTATTATAAAAAGTACCGTTAGGTTGTTCTAACATTTGAAAACTGTATGTAAGATCCAATTATGATGAAATGTTTTAAAAACCCCGATATTTGGATTATTTTGCACATTGTGACATAAATTTTGGATATTATTTTAATGCATAAAGAGAAAATATAAGTTTAAAAGTAATGGCCTAAATTGAAAGTGTTTTTAAAAACACATCATAAAGAGAACTTAGCATTGGGCTTGTTTTCAACAACACAATTCGTTTTTTGAACCTTTTTGACGGGTGTTCTAAAAATGTAACTAATAATAATAATTTATTTAAAAAATAAAACGTCAGCAAAATATTTTTACTAAACATTTTGATCATAGTTGAAGTTTTACTTTATTTTATTTTTTATAACAGGCCACTTTTCACAATAATGTCATTGGAAAGGGACGTTTTGAAACAAAAACACACTTGTTCAAAAATGTATTTTTAAATAGAACCATTGCAATCAAATCGAATTATAATTTGATGAAACTAAAACTTATTCTGTGCAATTCAATTATTATATTAAGCTGGAGGATTTCTACAGTTTTTACAAAATGGATGTTCGTTCTAGGCCTTTTTTTAATTGAATATTAATTGTATTAATTGAATCGTGACACTCTTGTGCCTCCATTTTGGATAGCATAAAACGTTAAGGTTGAGGTTGCGATGTATTAGCCTTTCCTAAGGATGGCGCTAGCGCAATGTTGTCAGCAGAGACCAAATCAGTGCGCATGCGCATTTGAAGGTTCACAACGGCGCGCTGCATGCGCAACACCACACTCAGCAGCCATTGGACGTAATCCCGTCCTCCACGCCTATCTGCTTCCGTTGCAACGAACCCACCCCTTTTTTGTACCTTTATGAGTATTTCTTCTCCGACAGTCGTTACTTTTACGTGTAATCACGATTACTAAATCGGATTACGACTTAAATAGCGTATTTTAAGTAGTATTTGGGTTCACTCGAGGCTCCCCAAATGGACCTGGTGCCCATCGTTAGTAGTGAAGGCTGTGGGGAGATCAAATCCGCCATACATTCGTGGCGTTATCGCCACCATTTCACGTACAAGGCAGAACAAGGGAAAAATATCATCGTGCAATGTAATCTATGCCTACCGAAGGTAAACCTGCTGTCCACGTCCAAGACATCCACATCAAATCTGAAGAAGCATTTGGATGTAAGTCGCGATTCCGTCGTGATTTTTTGAAACCATTGTTTTCAGTCGTTGATGATTAAAATAATTTCATTAGGACGCCATTGTTGTTGCATGCTCACTAACTCTTCGTGATCTGAGTGGACGGACAAGATCAACGAAGCCTTCTCCATTGGCGTCACATTAGCGAGCAAACATACACTTCAGACATGTATTAATTTTGACATTTTATTTTATATTTTTTTTCTTGACAGTCCGATATGTTCATGCAAAATGTTGTTATTCAACGGGATTTGCGTACTTCCATGCAAAAAGTAATATTCTCTGTTGCACCATCAGCAGTGCTAGCTACATAACTTTGTTTTATTTTGGCAATTGGGCTTTTCCTTTCACGATCTCGTTGAATTTGTAGCTAGTTGGCTCTCAATCTGCCCTGGTTCTCTTTTCGTCAGAAACAATCTGAGATAGTCAAGTATTTGTATTCATTAACGTCATGTTGTCATTAAAAAAATATTGGACTTATGAGTATGCTTTAAAACGTATTTTCATTCAATCATACTTCATAAAATTATTTTTTTCCCGATGATTTTAAAAGTAAATGTATTTTAATATCTTGTTTT
Source organism: Urocampus carinirostris (assembly GCF_059441175.1). Lineage (NCBI taxonomy): Eukaryota > Metazoa > Chordata > Actinopteri > Syngnathiformes > Syngnathidae > Urocampus > Urocampus carinirostris. The sequence continues at coordinate 41,472,466 of NC_142349.1, read as the reverse complement.
TCTTTGCCCCTTTTAATGTAAATATTGCAAACAATAATCAGGGTTGGGTAGGGTTACTTTAACTTGTTTACATTCAATTACTTTTGGACTACTCCAATACCAAATATGCTAATAAAAGACAAAAGAAACTAAATATGAATAAAATTATGACTCCCAACACGTGGTAAGCTTTCTCTCCTGGCTTTAATCTCCGGCAAAACTTACATAAAATGCGACAGAAACAAAGTGAAAATAAATCCAAACAGCTTGCCAACATCATTTTTGCTGTTCCATTTATTCTGTTACTCCCCAAGCCTGCACAAAATTTAGCAAAATTTGGGCGGCAGTAGCTCAGGAGGTTAGAGCGATCGTTTTAGGATTAAGGGATCCCAGTTCGAATCCCGGCTTGTCCGTGTTACATGTCGAAGTGTCCTTGGGTAAGACACTGAACCCCCAATAAGCAGGATCCATAGCCTTACATGGCTGCACAGATCACGGCCGCTATTGGGAAATGTGAAGCACAATGTAAAGCGCTTTGGGAAGTCATTGACTTGAAAAGCGCTATATAAATGCAGATCATTTCATAGTAATTTTATTCATATTTAGTTTCTTTTGTCTTTTATTAGCATATTTGGTATTGGAGTAATCCAAAAGTAATTGAAAGTAATCCAGTTAAAGTTAAATCTTGCGACTCGTTTTGTTATTTGGGGCTACTAAATTTAATTGCTCAAAACTGTGAAAAATATATACGGTACACTGTGACTTGTTTTGAGATTTTTGCTTGCTCCTGTGTTATTACACTATTTATTATAACTTAGGCCAGTCTAAGCATTACGTTGTTAATATTTTTCACTTTTCATTCTGATAGCATACTATCTCTTTTAAATATTTGTAACATGATTACCATGTCTAATCTTGTTACATGCAATGTTTCACAACGTTGATATCAATGACAATAAAGACAATTTAACTGTGTTGATTCATAAAATGTGAATTGGTGGTGAAGGGAAGTCTTCTTTTATCAAAATTGAAATTACCTTTGTTTCATCCACCCAGTGAGTTGAAATGGAATTACTCGACAGTATTTATGATGACTAGATTTTTGGGATTGTAATTCAGTTATTAAGCGGCCAGTTCTGTCTGTGTCTTTATACTGACTGCCCAAATACTCAGTGACACTCACTAATTTTCTTGATTGTTTTCTGCTATAATGCCACATATCCCACATCTGAAAATCTGTCTTTCAGAGAGCACATGTGGGTTGCGATGCCAAGCCTGACCAAAAGCGAGGGAGGAAGAAGGAGTACAATGGTGAGGAAAGTGGCCACCGTCAGCTCAAAAAGATTAAAGAGGACATCCTCTCCAAATGCATGACCCAAGAGAAGATTGACAGCCTAATTTTCAACTACATCGTAGAGGACTGTCTGCCGTTTAATGTGCTGGAGCAACCCGGCTTCAAGAAACTGATTGTAGGCCTGACTGGGGGTCTCCATCCCATGGACAGGGTCACTTTATTTTCCAAAGTGGACCTCAGTTTCTCGAAGATGCGCGAAGAATTGATAGCCAAGTTGGCTGGCATTCAGTATGTGTGCACCACAGCCGACCTGTGGACCATCGCCAACAGCAGCTTCTTTGGCATGACGTGCCACTGGATTGATTGCAGCTCACTGGAGCGCAAGTCTGCGGCTCTCGGCTTCACCAGGATCCAGGGCCGGCTCACGTACGATTCAGTGGCCGCCAGGATTCATGACATCCACGTGTCATACGGCATCGAAAGCAAAGTTCAGACCACCGTCACAGACAACGCCAGCCCCTTCGTCAACATGTTTAAAGAATTTTCGCTAGACCCAACAGATTGCAACGACGACTCTGGGGTTTTTGAAAATGTCTGCGCCGTGCTAGAGGGCGAGCCGGAGCAGGACATGCTTCTGTTCTTGCCCACCATCCAACGCTGCGCGTCGTACACCTTGGAACAGATAATCTCGGAGGACTTTTGGCGGGCTGTGTCACAAGGACCCATGTGCCAGCTTTATTACAGCACAATGTCTAAGGTCTATGCCATTTGGACCAAATGCCACCACATTCTGGTTGGCATGGAAGTAGCTGAGGATATCAGGAAGATGCCGCTCTTCGTCCCCACCATCATTCGCTGGAACGTGGAGTACTGCGCCTTGCAGAAAATTGTCTCTCTCACGGAACGGGAACTGACTGAGCTCTCGGCCCGCCTGGACGTGACCCGGCTGCAGCCTGAGGAGATGGACTTTCTCAAAGATTACATCACAGTGTTTCACCCTCTTGCCTTTGCGCTGGACCTTTTCCAAGCAGAGCAGAAATGCTACCTGGGCCTGGTCATCCCTACTGTCCTGAGCCTAAAGAACAAGCTGAAGGAACACAAGGATTCCAGCAAGTACTTCAGCGACGTCATTGTTGCCATGGTGAGCGCCATCGAAGTGCGCTTCCGCTGTTTGTTTACCAGCGACGAGGCCAAGTTAGCCACAGCTACCACGCCTCAGTTTCGCCTGTGGTGGCTGGCGGCCTCAGAGCGGGAGGAAATGTGTTCTTTGCTGGCCACCGAGGCCTCCCAGGTGGATCACTGTGATGTGACCGAGGTCAACGCGACCCAAGACACGACCATCAAATCCGAAGACGATTTTTTCAGTTACAGCTCGCCCAAGCTTACATCTCACATCCAGGAGCGTGGGGTCACTGAGGAGATTCGCAAGTATATAGAAGGAACTGGAAAGAGCCTGGAGTGTTTGCAAGAATTCCCAAGGATCAAGCAGTTGTTCCTCAAGTACAATACCACCTTGCCATCCACCCTGCCCATTCAGAGGCTCTTCAGCCAGAAAGGAAACTTGGCCACCTCGCAAAGAAACTTCCTGAGTGACGACTACTTTGAACGCATTCAGCTACTGAGATACAACGCCAACATCTGCTCTGTGTTCAACAGCTAAACACATTTGCTTTGTCCGTGGGAAGAATGAACCTTTCTCGCAAGTTCACAATACACCGCGCTTCTTTTTATAGGGTCTGTTTGTTCTCTCTTCATTGTAGTTGGGTGAGAGGCCTTCAATCATTTCACATTTTTCAAATTTTAAATTCATCAATTGATAGTTTATTTTTATTGCATTTGTGTTTTGAATATTAACTAGAATGTGAAAATGGTTTTCCATCTGTCTTTGAAGAATACAGTAAAGCATTCATTCAAATTTACCCCCAAAAAACTTGTTTTTAAGGCCTGGTAACTAAAGTCAATTTGTTGATCATGGATCACGATTCTCACCCCTGTGCTGAAATACCTGGGAAAAAAGATTGACCAATTTTCTGGTTAAGGAAAACATCTGGAAATCAAGAAAAAATGCCAAGGTGTCCTGAAAAACACAAATTGTACATTTTCCTGGAAAATCATTCTTGTTTCCTTTGCAATTCCATCTGATATTGTCGCAAATAGAAACATTAAGTTGTAGTTGCCGCAGAATCGCATTACCCCGTGAGTCATCCAGGCACCAATGAGGAAGCAACTCTGGACAGCCTTCTCAACTCTTGACAGTCCCTGACCTGTTCTTGGGTCATGGCAAAATTGGAACCAGTCCATTCCTTAATGTTTTGGGCCCAGTTCTTTTTCAGTCTTCCTCTATCTTTGCCCCCTTATGGAGAATTATCTTGGTCAGTCCTGGTGGTCTTGTGACTATACCACTGAAGTTTCCGTCCGTGCAAAGTTGACAACAGTTCGTCGTTGGGTCCAATGTGCCCTTAATATTTTAAAATTTAAAGCCCCCAAAATTCCTTTCCACGCACTAATTTTACACTTACCTTTATGTCACAGCAAGTGTCGTAAATCACAGCTGTGTCCTGTTGCATTCCTAGACTTCTAAAAAATGTGGGATACTGTTGCAACACAAAGACATAAGCTTGCTTTCATGATGAATTATTGCACTGCTTAAATTGCGAGGATTGGGTCCTTTTTAGGTTAAGCATAGTCTCTTGGGAGTTGATTTTAAAACAGGATCAATAGTTGATTCCTGGGTAAGTGTTGCACTGATATTTGTCTGTGATTAAGAAAATACAAACCCCGAGAATGTAAATCTGATTTGATCAACATGCAGTATGTCAAAATGGTTTTATAATTAGTTATCCTTAAGGAACATTTGTGTGGTGTGTGAAATTGTGGTTAAAACTATTGAAACTGAACAGTTATGAAAAGGAAATTGCAGTAAAACACAAGATTCCCTACACCAAGTGAAAGCAAAATACATGATGCTCAATCATGTCAACTGATAGTTATCTAACTTGTCTATACTACATAACCAAGAAACCCATATTATTTGGAGGAATACAATGTAAAGCCTGATGTCTTTTTTAATATACTCTTCACGTGTAAAATACTCAAATGACAATCAGCCTTATGATAAAAAAAAAACCCTGAGATGAGTCAATACTGCTTTTGTTATTTTCAGCTGTTAAATGTTCTGTGTTTTATAAAATATTGCACAATACAAGACCTTTGTCTTTTTTTTTTTACTTACTGGAGGTTTGTATTTAAGGCCAAAGATGTTGCTTTAACATTGACTCCAAGAACCATTTTGAATTCTTTGAGAGAAGACAACTGAAGTTCCTGTTACCACCTGCCTTTTGTGTTCAACGCCCATCAAAGTGAGCATTCGGCTCGTTGCCTAGAAACTCGATTGTAATCGACACTGAATGACACACGCAGGGTTGGGTAGGGTTACTTTAACTTGATTACTTTCAATTACTTTTGGATTACGCCAATACCAAATATGCTAATACAAGACAAAAGACACTAAATATGAATAAAATTACTAAATTTTGTGCAGGCTTGGGATATATGGAACGGCAAAAGTGATGTTGGCAAGCCGTTTGGATTTATTTTCATTTTGTTTGTCGCATTTTATGTTAGTTTTGCCGGGGATCAAAGCCAGGAGGGAAAGCTTACCACATGTGAGTCATAATTTTATTCATCTCATCTCATTAGCTGTACCGCTTATCCTCATTAGGGTCGCGGGGGGGCTGGAGCCCATCCCAGCCATCTTCGGGCAGTAGTTTATTTTGTCTTTTATTAGCACATTTGGTATTGGAGTAATCCAAAAGTAATTGAAAGTAATCAAGTTAAAGTAACCCTACCCAACCCTGGACACACGTGCATGTTAACTTAAAATGTTGTTTATTCTGAATACTTCTCCGTGCACAAGAAAATCTAGCCAGCTCACAAAAATCAGGGCTCGAAATTGCTAATTCAGAAGCGAATTAAGTCAAAGTTACAGTGCATGAAGGTAAAAATACACGGGTTCCCCTGACGTTGTGTTCTAAATGCGGTGTTTTGAAGTCAAGGTCGAAGTAGAACGAAGTTGAATAAAGTCAGTAGTTTTTTGTGAACCGGCTTCTTCGGCTCGGCTCACTAAAAGGAACCGTCTCTTTCGGCTCTTCGGGTTGTTTTTGCTTCTTTCATCCCTATATGACCACATATTATGTAAAATTATGCACAAAATGACTTAAAGGAAGGGGGAATAGAAGAAATAAAAAAATACCAAAATGAAAAAGTAGTGAAAAGCTGAGAAAAAAGAAAAGAAAGAAACAAAGGGGGAAAAATAGAGAACAAAAAGAAAAAAGTAACAGCTAAGAAAAAAATCAATCAATCAAGAAAAAATAAACACAATGAGATTTTTTTAAAGGAATTTAAAAAATTATAGAAAAAAACAGGGAAAAAGAAGAAAAGTTTGTGTTGCATTCAAATTATTTTCAATTTTACCAAGTCAATCTTGTTGCCAACATTGTACTTCCACTAAAAAATGTGATTAAATACAGTTGTGTATCGTGCAACCGACTAAATAAGCCCCCCAAAAAATGTTAGTATTTATGCGGCAAAAGATACCAGGAAAAAAATAAGACATGGAAATCTTGTGAAAGAATTGTTGTAAAAACAAATGACGTTTGTAGGCCGTACAACCATGGCAATAATACATTATTCAATTCATTCAAAAGTGAATTTTTTTTTTGCATTGCCGGAAACTCAGCAAAATGTAACGTGATGTCAAGTTTTGAACATGTTTGATAATGACTTAGTTGCCACACTTGCTCAGACCCGTGGAAAATTAGAGGGAACATTGGCTATAAGCAGTCAGTATTGAGCCGGCTTCACGTGAGCTAATTAAGGCTCCTCACATACCTACACATTAAGTAATTGCATTTGGAAAACAGTTAAATATAGTTCTTGGTGTGCGCCGCTGCCGGCTATATGCATTGTGATTTTTTTAATTTTATTTTTTCTGCTTCAGCACTGGATGTTTTGTATTTTGTACACAGGAGAAGTGTATAATAAGACTGTTAAAATATTTTTCTTAGTTTTTTTTTCCCCCCAATTGGGGCACATGGGGCTCTGAGGTCGAGGCTACTTGTACAACATTACGTCATTTTTTTTAGGGAGGGACAGCACTAACCGTGAAGCTCTTTTTTGTTCCATTTTATTTGTACTCATAGCTGTATCTGGCCTGCGGGCCAGAGGTCCTCAAAACCTGCTGTACGCTTCGGGGCATCCAAGGATGCATAACAATGCACAACTTAAAAAGTAGCAAAAAAACGTGATACAATTATACCCTTGTAAGCTATTTTGGGGCTTGCTTTAACATTGAGAAAAAAATGTTGCTACATAAATTAGTTGGTTGCTAATATTTGAAGGACTAGTTTTGTAATACAAGGGATAAGGGCAAAATTTGGAACTGTACATAAGCTTAGATTTGCTTTGTCCAAATTCAAACAAAAAGTGCAGGGAACATCCAGACTCATTCTTACTGTTTAGTTAGAATTACAAAGTTCCTTAAGTTCAGCCAATTTCAAGACCACTTTATGGTCAGATTTCGGAGACTGACATGCTTCAAAGGGAATGCTCTTCCCCCGGAGATTCGATCTACAACCTTAGTGAAAATGTTTAAATCTAAGCTTAAAACACACTTCTATTCTATAGCAGTGTCTTTCAACCACTGTGCCGGGGCACACTAGTGTGCCATGAGACCTTGTCTAGTATGCTGCTGGAATTTGCCCAATTTTATCCTTCCAAAAAAATCAGGCCATTATTCAGTATTTTTGCTATCTTCAGACAAGGAACTGTAATAGTCATCCATATCAGTAGGTGGCAGTAGATTTTTATATCATTTTTATACTAAGTATCCGCTTATGAGGTAGAGTAATACCTTTAATAATTTGTTTAACAAAGCGGTTTCAGATTGCACCGTAAAAAATGAAAGAATCATGTGCTTTATTTTTGTTAAGTAAAAGTGTACCTCGGTTCAAAAAGGGTTGAAAAACACTGCTATAGCATATGAATAACCTATATTTTATGTTGACAATATATGTGTATTATTTGTTATTGCAACATCCATTGCAGCCTGGTCATCCTGGAAGGGGAATTACCACATGTGCAGTCCCTTCAAGGTATCTTCATTTTCCTCATGTTGAGATTTTTAAATTTTTCCTTGCCCTCATGTACGTTTTAGATCAAGGAATGGTGAAATAATGGTCTGTGGCTTGCAATAATCTGATCTGTGCAGTCTTTTGAGACTTTTTGTGATTAAGGGCTATACAAATGAACATGACTTGACAAAAATAAGCCCTGAAAATTGGTCTGTCGCCATACTTGACTAGTAGTACCACATGACCACACATTTTTCCCCTAGTGGCGTTTATTTAATAGGCACAAAGTAGGTCAAAGGTGTTCACACATCCTTGTCTTCAAAGTCCTCTCGTGCTTCCTCCCTTATTATAGAATGTGTTATACAAAAGCAGCATGGCGGAAAGAGACCAACGTCTTTTTGAAAGAGGTAAACAGGAGAAGTCGTTGCTGACAAGGGTGGCTATTTTTTCCTTGCACTTTTTTCTCCTTTGTAGGTCACTGCAACAGGAGCTTAGCGGAACCAAATATGCCTAGGTTATTGCATGAATCCAGCCAACGCTGAACATTGGGGGGCACAGGGGAAGCGGGACCGGCAAGCAGTAAGCAGCAGTAGCACGCCACATCGGCGAGGGAGAGGTCACGCCCAGCCAGCCAGGCCCCGCGGCCCAGTGCCGAGTTGAGGGAGCGCAGGACGTTTGCTCGCTCCTTGCCGCTGCCTTCCGCCAGCTGGAAGAAGGCCGTGTCCACCCAGCTGTCCACTAGGGTGGCGGCAGCGGCCTCGGACGGGTACGGCGCGAGCAGCTTGAAGAGGAAGCGGGCCACATTAGCCTCACCTTCGACGGGGCACATGTTCTTTACGCTGAACTTCATCTGTAGTTTGGGAACTGTGGAGCCAAAAGGCATGTGGCTGTTGGACACTTTGAAACAAATACTTTCTTTTCAAAAAGTCCAAATAAAACAAGCCATGACACAATCCTCAGCTTGATTCCATTTTGGAGATAAGATCAGATCTAAAAAAATCCAGCTAGACCCAGGCCCATGGATGTTGAGGCTTAACCCCGCCCTACCATTTACCAAGAACGAAGCAAACCCAAAAGCTCATATTTTATAGGTGAAAACTCAGGAGGAGGAGGGGTGATTTATGACAAATCACACATACACATCAAGCGAGAGAGGCAGAAAGAAAAAGAACAATGAAGGGTGGATAACAAAAAGACAGCTAGAAAGAAGCCTGGCCCGAGCTGAAGGTAATGATTGACATTTCAGGCCTCAATTTGGGTTGGGATTTGGCTTAAGATCTTGCCACTTCCATTTTGAGACGTTTAGAGGTGCCGCTGCGATTTGGCTCCATTATATAAGTGCTACATATGGGGCGGGGAGGTCCTGGTCCTCGAGAGCCCAAATCTGGTTTGTGTTCAGTGTGTTCCTTCTCAGACACAGCCAAGTGCAATCCTTTGCAGGCTCCTTAGAAGCGTGATAACATTTGACGAGGTCTGATAACGATGCAGTTTAATCCATATACAGTAGCTGTGCTGGTGGATCGACAGGACTACGCGTAGGAGCCGAAATTCCCTAATTTACTGCAAAAAACGAAGGATTTCTGTACTATTGCTGAAAAAAAACTCTTTTAAACTCTCAATATCTCGCCAACTTTGCTCCTTACTAGTTTGTCATCTGGCAGCACAGGGGCGCAGTGGTTAGCGCGTGTACAACACAGTTCTGAGGTCATGAGATCGAACCCCCTGTATGGAGTTTGCATGTTCTCCCCGTGCTTGCGTGGGTTTCCTCCGGGCACTCCGTTTTCCTCCCACATTCCAAAAACATGCATATAAGATTAATTGGCCGGTCTAAATTGTCCCTAGGTGTGAATGAGCGAGTGAGTTGCCTGTCTATGTGTGCCCTGCGACTGGCTGGCAACCGATTCAGAGTGTCCCCTGCCCGAAGATGGCTGGTATGGGCTCCAGCACCCCCGCAACCCTACTGAGGATAAGCGCTGCAGATAATGGTTGGATGGATAGTTTGTCATCTTTTACTATTAATTCAGCACTGAAAATAAGTGAACAAAAGTCTAAGACAAGCACAAGGTGATTTCATCAATGGCATTGTGGACAAAAAAACAGTTTGGAGCATCAAGCTGAGGCTTTACCAAATCAAAAGAAAAAATGCCTTACCGTCTTTCCATATTAGGGTGAAACCTAGCTGGAAGAGATGTCGCGCATAGCTGTCGGGATGGCGCGGACCGAGGCAAGAAAGGAACCAAGATGGCACGCTGCTGATCGAAGAGTGAACGTGGACAGTGGAGAGCACGCGATAGCGCTGGCACAGCAGATTGTGAAGAACCAGAAGAGTGAGGGGAGGTTGCGCCGGGTTGGCGTTGATGACGATGTCACGGAGAGCACCCAGGTCCTTTGGAAGGCCATTTATAAGGCAGAGATGTTAACACACATTTATCCAGACCTACACCATCATAAGTTACCCTCATACTTAAGATACTGTATATTTAAACACACTGAACTAAATTAAACAACACATTTTGTAGTAATATATACCGTATGTGCATTACATTGTCATCTTAAATGCTTCGTGCTTTTAACAATACACCATGTATAAAATCCAAATAATGAATATGAAAAGAAATACTGTATTTTCTGCACCATAAGGAGCACAGAATTTTAAGGTGCACCCCCCAAAAATAATATTTTGTAATACATTTTACATATTAAGACACACTGTACTATAAGGGAGCTACCGTTTTAATTGTTGTATAACTGACATGAAGCGTTGCGTATTTTATACACCTTTTATATTCGTGCAATATTTGATCTGTCGAAAATGCCACTGACCATAACCGCAAAACATTGTACACAACAGAAGCATGACCACTGGACAGCTAGTGATACAGATTACATACGAAAAGGTATTGGAATTCATCCAATTCATCACAATATTTTTACTGACAGGACCAGAAATGCATGTTAGAGAAAGCTAAATTCCTGATAAATCTAAACAAATGCAAAAAAAAAAAAAAGCACGACAAGGGGAACAACTCTGTAGTGTATCTGATGATGAATCGGACTGTGTATATTTACATCTCTCAAGACTTTGTTTTCTCCGTTCTTAAATATTCGTTCCTGGCACCTTGAGAGAAAATGGTAGGATAATGAGATAAAACCGGATGCTTCTTCGTATGTCATTTGTATCACTGGTGGTCTAGTGCTGATGTACTGGTCCCCTGACCACCACAACCCAGGTTCAATTCCCAATGCATACAGTGTTTTGCGTTTTCGGTCGGCAATCGTATTCGATTGATCAATCGTTGTGCAAATATCGGTGTATCTGTGTACTATTTGCCCTCATGTGGGTTTTGGATCAGGTGATGGTGTCATAATAGTCTCGTGTCATAATAGTCTGTGGTTTGCAATAATCTGTGGTCTATGCAGCCCTTTGAGACTCTTTGTGATTAAGGGCTATACAAATACAAACATGACTCAACTTGAAATACACCATAAAACCATGGTGTCGTACGCACAAGTTTAAATACTGTACGCATTTCAAATAATTTCCACCGTATTTTGCGGTATGTAAGGTGCACCGTATTATAGGGCGCACCTTTAAATTTCTTGCGAATTTGGGTTTTTTAGGTGTGCCTTATAGTTTGGTAAATATTATACTTAATTCATTAATTAATACAGCCAACCAAAAAAAGACTAGGTAAATTACAAAGATGTTGGAAGCAGTTGGTGAGTGTACACAAAATCTTTCACACTGGTCCCAAGCTGTGTCTTACCTTTCCCAGTAGCGTGTCCAGGTCTGCGGCACCTCGGAAGGCATTGGAGCTGATGCTTTGTGAGGAGAGGCTGCTGCTAACCGTCTGGTCGATGTCAGCGTCAGGAGTTGTCACAGTCTTGGACAGGCCCTCCACCGCCGCCTTCAGTTCATACAGTTTGCGCATGATTTCGTCCTGACGGATTTCCAGGGCTCTGATGGCTGGATCCACTTCACCATTCTGCACACAGAGAATCATTTTTCGCAATCAAACTTTGGGGTTAGCGTGATACACCCTTGATTTGTAAGAGACCAATTATTGGTTAAATAACTAAAGGGTACAAATGTCTCTTAGAACTGGGAGAAAGAGAGCACTCTGGGAAAGCCAAAGCAAGCATAAACACAAAAAAGCATGTTCAAACCCAAAAAATTCACAGCTTTAACAACCCATCAAGACCTCAAACATTGGAAGCTGACGAACCTAAGAAAAATATATGGCTTTTTCGCTCTAAGTCGATGCAAGGCTTTACACTACCCCAGGGTTTGGGAACGTATGGCTCGCGAGCCAGATATGGCTATTTTCATGAGTACATCTGGATTGGAGATCAAACAAAAGCTATGGTAATGTAATGCAAAGCGACACATATGTCAGTTCGGTCCAGTCTCTAAGGAATCCTTTATATGGAAGCTAATTAAACAAGCCATGTTCACTGTTGAGACACTTTTTGATGAAAACCCACATTAAAAACTTTAAACACCTGCAATCACCAGCCAAGAGCCCAGAGCAATTTCATTGGGTGATGGCGTGGGTTGACCCCATCACACGTAGTGCACTATCCTAGCTTCATACGTATGCTTATCGTCTGCAGTATTCTGTGACATTTTTACAGAAGAACTCTGCTCACACTTTTTCATTCACAACTAAAATGAAGGTCAAAATGAGCCTAAACCATCTTAAGGAACTGCGGGCGAGAGACTCATCTTAAGTGGTATATTTGTTGCTCTGGCATTATTACTATTTCATTGATGTTATCAAATCATCAAACCTCAAACGGTGAAATCAAATGTGCTGAAGAATTAACTTTTGTCAAAAGAGCAGGGTTGGTGGTTATGTTGAAATTTGTCTTGAATTATATGGTGTTGCTCTCCCCGCCAAAAATTGGTTTAATGCCTCTTTGAGTCAAAAAGGTTACCAACCTCTGCAAAATGCTGTAATATTGATATATAAAACGAGATTAACGGTTTGCATTTGTTTTTATCATCCAAAGTACGGTATTAATTATTTGTATTAAAAGCTGCTTTAAGGATGTTATGGTCAGTACAAGATATAAGAGATTTCAATTCATCAATTGTTGAATGAGATATGAAGCCGGTCGCTGAACACACAATGAAAATCTTATACGTACGGAGGACTGTAGTAAAGCACTTTTGGACCCATAAAAAAGGATGGAACACCTTTTGACGAAATATCCGCGTATTGAAACAACACAAGAATACCTATATCAGAATTGCATTTTAGAGTAGGGGTCTCCAATGTGGTCCCCACGGGCACCCAAGTAGCCCACTGAAAATAGCTTACCAGAGATGGATTATTATGATTTTCTAGTACATTTGATTAACTGACATGATGTTTTTTAGTGGTTCACCTAAGTTCTTAGAATTACAACATGTTAATACATAAACTGATGTTTAAGATAGTTAGCCTGGAGAGTAATTCCAAAAGCTAAGAAATCCGCAGGTTTGATAGGTCTATTCGGGCCCCGGTGCTTTGGAATGCTCTTCCCCCTGAGGTTTGATCAACAACCTCAGTGAAAATGTTTATATCTAAGCTTAAAACACACTTCTATTCTATAGCATTGAAAAAACCTATATTTTATGTTGACAATATATGTGTATTATTTATCATTGCAACATCCATTGCAGCCTGGTCATCCTGGAAGGAGGATTACCTCATGTGCAGTCCCTTCAAGGAATCTTCATTTTCCTCATGTTGAGGTTTTGGAATTTTTCCTTGCCCTCATGTAGGTTTTAGGTCAGGGGATGGTGTTATAATAGTCTGGAGTTTGCAATAATCTGTGGTCTGTGCAGTCCTTTGAGACTCTTTGAGATTAAGGGCTATCCAAATAAACATGACTTGACTTGAGAGGGAGGCTTTACTTGTCCAAGACATACGACAGAAATTGGTGGCCCTACGAACCTAGTGGTTAAGGTATCCATCCACCCACATATCGAAATAGTAGCACTTCGCACCAATCAGCAACAAAAAGAAGCTCTCCGCTTCAAGAAGTTTCATGACACCCTCAGAGCCTGAAGAAGCAATTGTGAGGTTGCATCATCAGACTAAAAACTATCTGTCATAACTGGGCTAACTAGCTCAGTGAAGTCAGGCACGGTTTATTTATTACTGCCGTATAAAGTAAGTATATGAAAGCAGAGTGCAGCCGAAAATAGTCTCTTTAGTGAATTGTCTTTTACCTGCAGCGTGTAGTCGTGGTTGCAGCTGTTCGCCGGTTGTGCATGGATATTTGCTAGCTTGTACATGCAAGTGGGCAAATCAACCTTGCTGTCACCCCCACACATCGGCTTTACCTGGTACATACTGGAGGGCACAAGTATTTCGCTCAGCTACTCAAAAAGGGACCAATTTGCAGAAAATTGGCGATTCGGGACGGAGATGATCAAAAGATTCAACGCGAGGATGACAGACAGCGCAGCAGGCGAAAGCCCACAAACCGGAAGAGATCGCTACGTGACATCATTTCAGTCTAACAGAAATATTTTATTTTGAAGCTCAACGATTTGAATATTTATACGCTGTTGTTTATTTTATTTGTTTTTTGACGATGCACATTACAATGTTTCATTTTTAAACAACTAAAATGCAAAATTCAACTTTATACAAAAATATTTATATCACAAATGCATACCTGTCAAGTTCCAGGGCTCCATGCCCTTACAAACTGTCGTATTTTCCCTTACAAAATACAAAATAATCTTACACCATATTTTTTCCAAACGTGTTTGTATATGTAGTTTAACATGGTATATTGTACATGTGTTTCGTTATATCATATATGTTGTTACTTAACATTTTGTTGTGAGATACTGAGTTGCTCGACATGAATGAGGTTTATTATAAAAAAAATCAAAAATTAAGTAGCTTGAACGTTCACTGTAGATGGAAAAAATCCATGCAAATATAATCAAGTAGAATAATACATTTTCCTATTCAAATTTTTAATTCATTTTCTGCATTAAATTATTGTTGGTAATATACTGATAAAAGAGATAACCACAAACCTGTCTTTTTTCATTTTCTCCTTTTATACATCCTTTTTTTTAACTTCTTTATAGAACATAATAAATCGTAATATAATGCATCAAAGCAAGTAAGCCGTTTGAGAGCCAGCTCTCTTTAATGAGTTGAGCCGAAAAAGCAGATTCTCTAAAAAGAGACGGACTTCCTTTCACTATTCAACTACCACATGAAATCCAATGTTTTTTAAGACCACATGTATTTCAAATTTACTCAATCAACCCCTGATCGGAATGATGCATGATGGGAAATCCCCAGGCGGCAGACGCATGCGCACAGGAGCATCAAACCGCTCGCTTCGTTTGCAACAAAAAAAACTATACCAAGAAAGAGGCTACCGCGGAGAACTTATTTGACTTGATTGATTTGCCGTTTTGTGATCTTCGGTGTATACCGGATGGTACCTTTAATTGACAAATTTGCGTTTTTCCGTACAGATTTTCTCGTACATCGTACACGTCTTAAAATGCATAATAAACTTACTTTGTACGGCAAAAACATGCAGGTAGACATGTAAATTTGTGGTGTTGTCATAGTGGCGGACAGCTTTACCGTACAAATTACACCTGCCATTTTATTTTCAGTTGTTGGAAAAAAGTCCACGCCATGGGGCGCTTCCTGTTTGCCTCTGTCATCTTTCTCTTCTGGCACGGGTGGATCTGATTGACCTTGCTGCTCTCACACACATTGTCACCGTATCTTCTGGCTGTCAGGCAAGATGCAGCTGGCTAGCCAGTGGCCAGGTAAGAAGAGGGGCATAAAGTGTGCCTTAATCACTTGGGCAAAAACACAGAAAGTTGCAGAGGGCACTGGGGAAGAGAGAAGGGCTGAACTACTTGCACAGAGAAGCGTTGCTTTGAGGAAACTGGTGGAGAAGCGAAGTATTGATAACAGGACAATGGTATTGATCCGATCCAAGATTGGGTAGTATCAATAATATCAACATTTTGAATAATTTCCCCACCCCTATTTAGAAGTGGCAACTGTATCATATCAGGCTTTCTAGAACTGTTTCAGACAAAGGGTTGTTGTCCACGATTGCGTTACCTTAAGTTTTGTTTTCCTGAATTTTTAGGACTCCTTTGAGCTTATGACCTGTCGTGTTGGTATAAGAATGATTGTAAGCTATTTTCCTCTTTGCATTTTTTAACTGCATTAGGCCATTGTATGTGTTTCATTCGGGCCGATAACATTCTGTCAATAAACCTTTTAAGGAACTTCTCATTGCGCCAGCTTTTATTTTTATAAACAACCAAGCATGGAATGTAGCGGAAGAAAATCATAGATTAGACAGACAGTCAGACTGACAGACTAGAAAATGTCTTTCCCTAATGAATGAGTGACATGTTACCCTATTAAGACAATCAGTTATTGCTACAGTTCCAAGGAACAAATCTTAGGCATGTAAATTTAAGTCAGATGCTTTCAATCATAGTCCAGCCAGTTCTCAATTTCCTCAACCTGGATAGTGAGTGATGTCTTGTCGATCAACAAGGCATCCATACAATTGGAGAGCAAGTCTCTCTGAGGCTAATATTTCAATCACGAGCGGTCTTTTGACCTAATCAGACACAGCAACCCAATCCTGCACCTGAAAACAATTCAAGAGGCCTCCACTTGGCCCCACTGTCTTCACTGACATGAACCCTTGTGGTGGCCCCCGTCACCGATTTACACCTCAGCTACAGCCACCCACGGGCCCCCAATGCTCGCACTAGAAACTCGAGCACTGCTGAAACCTGACAGTGAGGAGAAGCGGCTTTAAATGATGCAGGTACAAGGGATATGGGTTTTTCTAGTTAGTTCACACAGTGGAACACACAAGGCGGCGTGGGTAAAGGCGACACATACTTGGTTTGTTGTGTTTTTTGGGTAATGTTCTTAAAAGGTGAACGGTCATTGACAAATAAAACAGGTCACACTGCAGCCACTCGTTTACTTTCATGGCTTGTCTTGTTATGAATTGTTAATCCCTCTTCAACAGATATTGTCAACATTTTTCACTTGATATTTAGCGCAATTGGGCAAGTATGTACAATTGTGGATGCAAAAAAAGCCCTGAAAATTGTGGAGAAAACAATAAAAACCTACATAGAGTAATCAACACAGCAAAAAAAACATCTGCAGCCCTTCCACCCAAACTAGAGGACATTGCCAGCCTGCGATCCCGTAGTAAAGCCATCAATATTGTAAAAAACACTTCTCAGCCCGGCCACCAACTCTTTGACTTGTTGCCCTCCGGTATGTGATACAGGTCCCTAAAATCAAGGAGAAACAGGCTCAGAGACAGCTTCTTCCCCAAGGCCTTCACAATGTTGAATTCAATGACAATAAAGACAATTTAGTTCTATTTGAGGACCTACCGTTCTGCCCTAGTGACAAACTGCAACCCAAATTTAGAAAAAAATATCCACGTCTCAAATTTATCGACCTTTGGTTCCCGATTCCCAACTTACTAGAAACACTGCTTTAAAATCAAAATTTTTTAACAGTAGTTTTAACCTGTTTTCGGAGATAATTTTGCTAATTTTGAAAGCAAATGAAATGAGCAAAACTATTCGATAATGTATATGAATGATCTCATCTCATCTCATCAGCCGTACCGCTTATCCTCATTAGGGTCGCGGGGGGGGGCTGGAGCCCATACCAGCCATCTCCGGGCAGTGGGCAGGGGACACCCTGAACTGGTTGCCAGCCAATCGCAGGGCACACGGGGACAGACAACTCACTCGCTCATTCACACCTAGGGACAATTTGGACCGGCCAATTCACCTGAAATGCATGTTTTTGGAACGTGGGAGGAAACCGGAGTGCCCGGAGGAAACCCACGCAAGCACGGGGAGAACATACAAACTCCGCACAGGAAGTCTGGAGCTGGATTTGAACCCACGACAGGTTCCCATGACATGAACTGTGCCGCACAAGCGCTAACCACTGCGCCGCCGTGCTGCCCTTATATGAATGATAATGTTGCAAATTTAAAAGGTTGTCTGGTAAAAGTCAAGTCACATTTATCAATATAGCACTTAATTACACAAATGTCTCAAAAGACTGGAAAGCAGAAAAGTGCTACTTGAATTGAGCATAAATGTATAGTCCTTGTGTGCGCATTGTCACATGTGACATACAGTACCCACAGCAAAGTAGACAGACTAATGAGTTCACCTGCACTGCAAAATTAATCTTGTCTTGTTTTCACATAATTGTGCCAATTAATTCAAAACACAGATAAAAACATAATAAACAAAATAAATTGGCCTTGTCTGCCTGTACACACACATACTATTTATTCATGAAGAATTGAGTCATACACTGTGAATTGATGTTAAGGAGTCATAGTAGCGGGTGTCTGGGCTGTTGGGCTGTGGCCTTGTGCATTATAAATGCCCCTCTTGTGCGAGGCCCCTAAAGCCAATCAGCCGAACTCATATGGTTTCTTCAATCTTTCAGGACGGATTGGATGACAAGAAACGATAAGCCTGCAAAGGATTCACTATACTGTGAAGGGCTCTGGGGTGAAATTTGCAGATGAGAGGAAAATGCATAATGGTGTTTCGGTCATCTTAAAGGTAGATTGTGTAATATTTGACCTCTAGATGGCACTGTGTTGTCACATACGGACATGAACCAGTGCCAAATGAGAACTGCGTAGCAGCAAGATGCCAGACACACAAGGTGGGGACTACAAGGTATGGATTCTGCTATGTAAAAGAAATTGACTCCTGGACCTTTAAATAATTATATAAATCAACATTTGTATGATAGTTCAGTGTTTCCATAGTGCAGCACGTGGGTTAAGGCGTAAAAAATTAAGTGACATCCATCTTTGAATCTCAGTAAGGCAAGCCTCCAGATTTCTACAACTTAAATGTCCAGTTGTCTCCAGTGGCACATACAGTTGAGTGTCATCTGTTTGTCATCTTAAAAGAAGGAAGGAAATACTTTTTTGAGACAGATATTGCAGACTAATAATTGGCTCTTATCGTTGCACCACTGAGACACAAACAGTCACGGTACAGCATGGAAGCAGACATCCTTCGTACAGCATGGAAGCAGACATCCTTCAAATGGTAACACATTCTGAATTTGGTCATTTTAATGTCAAAGAACAAATTGTGTGAACCCCTTGCTTCCTTCCTTCTTTCCTTTGTTTGTTAGCACTTGTAGACTCACATTAATCTTTCAAACAGCTTTAATGGGTAATATGAGCCTGACACACCTTTCTTGATATGACTTTTGTCTTTGTGAAGACAATGTGGTAAGGACATCCATAATTGATAACCCAAGAAGATTATCAGGTCATCACCCTCATCCAGCATTTTCACAATTGCTCAGTCTTACGCATGTGGAATACTTCTGGTGGTGGTGACAGCAAGTACAAAACGAAAATGCAATTAGAGTACCTAGCAAAAAAATATTTTTTAAATATTATCCAATCGTAGGTGTCTATTTAACTATTTATTTTTAATATTAAGTTATGTATAGTTTGGCAATATTAGTCTTGATGTATGAGTCCTGAAAAAAAAACTTTTATAGTAAATAATCAAACAAATAAGTGTATGATTTTGAAAGTTGCCAGGTTTATAGTTCTGCAATGCTGTTCGGCCTACTCTTATGGCACATAGTTTCCTTCTCACAATATTATTTGTTTTTTGACTGACCCGTGTAATATTTTTATGGGTTGGTTATAAAATGTTTAATAAATAGCAAGATGAAAAATGTCAACGTGACCCTGACTATTTTCACATTTGATCTTGTGAAGCAAAGGTCTGCTCTTCCCTGGCTTGGACCATCTGATTCCTGTCACAGGTCAGCTTTACTGTTGGTACTTGTCACATGACTATTGTTCAGTGTTGGTCCATTAGCTCAGATTTCCATCCTGGGTTCCACTCAGCTTGCCTAACCTGCATCATTTAAATTATATATTTGGATCTCCATATAGCAACATAGATGTTCTTCCACCCATGACCTTTTGCAACATGAAAGACCAGATTAACGTCACAGCGCAGTTTGTCAATTTTTGCTTTTCTTGAATTGATTTCTAAATCCTCTACACAAGTTTAGACCTGTGCTTGCTTGAATATAAGAGAAGATAATATGAACAAATTGAGAAAAGCAATGGAGTAAAATAAATACAGGGACCCTTTGGCATTCCACTAAAAACTGAATTAACCTTAGTCTTAAATTTATTAAATAAGAAGATTTGTCTCTCCATTTGCTCACCAGTCATGTTACAATTATTGTATTGTGAAAAAAACATAAAATCAAAATCCCAACAAAATATAAAAGAGGACACAGCTTCTGTAATTTTACACATTAGACTGCAGGCAGGCAGCACGGCGGAGCAGTGGTTAGCGCGTGTGTGGCACAGTTCTGAGGTCTGAGATCGAACCTCCTGTGTGGGGTTTGCATGTTCTCCCCGTGCTTGCGTGGGTTTCCTCCAGGCACACCGGTTTCCTCCCACATTCCAAAAACATGCATGTCATGTTAATTGGCCGGTCCAAATTGTCCCTAGGAGTGAACGAGCCAGCGAATTGTCTGTCCCTGTGTACCCTGCAACTGGCTGGCAACCAGTTCAGGGTGTCCCCTGCCCACTGCCCAAAGATAGCTGGGATGGGCTTCAGTACCCCCACGACCCTACTGAGGATAAGCGGTGCAGATAATGAATGGACGGATGGACTGCAGGCATTGAGGTCAATTGTGGTTGAAAATAATTGTGTTTGGTATCCTTTCAGTCAGGTCACCTTTGCTCTATAGGTGCCTTATGTAGAAAATCCTCAAAGGAGAAAAAAACGTAATCGTTAAATTTTGCACTGGTCGATGACTGTTTAGCACGTTTGCCCCACATGTCAGAGATCCGGGGTTCGATTACAGATACCAGCCTCTCTGGGTGGAGTTTGCATGTTCTTCCCATGCAAGCATGGGTTTTCCACAGGCACTCCGGTTTCTTTCCACATTACAAAAACATGAACGTCAGGTTGATTGGTGTCTTCAATTGTTCGTAGGTATGGGTGCGCCTGTTAAGAAAAAAAATATGTTTTGTACCTAAGTCAAGTGATAATAACCAAGGATTTGCCATAATAGCTGTTATGGCATTAGGACCAATCTTGGATCAGTCAATGATAGTGTTGATCCATTTGAGAACCTCATTGGCTCAAGATGATGAAGCACTGCAGGTTTACACCAATACTATTCAGTGCATGTTATTTTTATTAACATATGTTTAACATAGGTAATATCAAGTGCTATTTTCCCCCTTCCGCATTATTCCTGTTTTCCCATTATTGTTTCCTCCTTTTGCAACTGTGCCAAAAAATTCTGATTTCTGCTCTTGACATACAACCTTAATTTATCTTTTTGCATTGGTGTTGTTTTTTGCGCAGCAAGTTGAGTCAGGTTTATTTCACAATGCTGAGGTCTGGTGACATTTGATCTCGCCCAAGTGAGGACAGTGGTCATCAAGGTGACCTCCTCGGTTCACAGTTAATGAGCCACATACTTCCAAATAATACTGTATTCAGTGTCTTGTTTAAAGGGACAGTGTGTAATATTTAGTGCCTCTTACTGGTTCAAAAAACCTTCATTCAGTAAAACATTGATATGAATTATAGGCAAACATAAATAGACTATCGCACCAATGTTATATTTTATAAATATTCATAGGTCAAGAATTTTGTATGTCTTTTATATAGGGGAATTCATGCCAAGCAGTTGCCGCCATATTTGTCTGTCATCTTGCTGCTACGCCGTGCTCATTTGGCACTGGTATTTGTTTGCATTCGACCATCCAGTGCCATCCAGTGGTCAAATGTTACACAATATACACTAAGAAAGAAAATTACTGGAAATAACATAAATAAAGCCAAGATGCGTGGGTTTTATCATTTTTATTTTGACGGGTTTGTCTGATGAGTTTTACAATTCATTGGGCAGTAAATTGTTACAACAAAAAGAAGAAAATGTGTGATGATAATGTGGACCAGATGGTTGAATAAGGGAGTTTCTGACAGTGTGTACAATGAGGGGGATGCTGACAAATGGGTCAATATTTTCAGGACAGGACTATAGCTTGGAACTCTGTAGAGAAGCAGAAGAAGGATAATGAAATGATTCAATGCAATTCATTCGCATTCTTTCAACAAGAGACAAGTAAAAAATATGTATTACAAAATTTTGGTCAATGTAGTGTCTTTGGTTTGATTGTTTTTTGTCAACAAAACATGTCAATTCGAAATAGGAGCATTGACTTTTACAGCATTCATTTTCAGTAAATACCATTTCCGTTTGTATGCCCGAGCCCCGAACTATGTTTTGATCGTACCTTCGACTCCAATACGGCCATCGCTGTCGTCATCAGCAGCGTTCAGGAAGGCCTTTGTCTCTGTATCTGTCAAAGCCCGGGCAGCGGGACAAAATCTCTGAAGGAAAAACCTTCAAAAGGAAAACGATGCTCAGGGATTAAATGTGAATCTGATCCAGAAGTGCGTGATGTCTGCAATCCATTGGATTTTATCGCCATCCGGTTTATGTCAGACTCACTTAAGCTCCTCTTCCTCAATGTAGCCGCTGCCATCGTTGTCCAGGATGCTAAACACCTTCTTTACATCCTGGGGACTCTTCTTGGTGAGGCCGCACACTTGGAAGAACTTCTTGGGACAGAAGGACTCAGGTGCTGTGGCCAGGAAGTAAAACAATGTTTGCAATATTTCCTATTAGGTTAGGATGATAGTGTTAATGATTGTGTTCAATATTTGGTTAATATTTGTATTATCTGCCTGAGTGCAGATTCTCACGTTCGGGTTCAGAATATTACTTTGACCTTGGTGTCGATGAACAATGTTGAATGAGTTGCAGAGCATTATTTGTATTATTTTGTGTGTCATTATCTTCCAAAAGTTTTTTTTGATTCAATTACAAAATGGCTTGGTTTCTATCTTGTTGTATATGAATCAAAGTTTGACAGCAATGGCACTTTTTTCCCTTTCCTGTAAATCTGCTCTGATTTTCTTTTTTGGCTTTTCTTTCCTTCAAATCTATGTGTTTGTTTCATCACTTCATAATCTTCCAAGGATCAATGAACCTTCGTGATTATCCAACAGTCCCTCGGTCTCATTTAGTTGTGTTACTTTTTTTGTTTTAACCTGATGCCACATTCGTTGGCATACATATATGACCTGAATCCAGAGTGTATTTACACTCTTTCATGGGGAATTGTGTTTTCAGGCAGACTACGAATGGGCATCAAGTTTTATATGCTTTTTGTGATGGCTAAATTGCTTTAACACCAAGAGGTGCTACACTGATTGTAATATACATTATCATGCTAAATTGTATTTTTCAAATTGTGTCACAAAGTTAGCTCTAGCTGTTAGTCAGTGTGTTTTGATCAGGTGACAAAACTAAACAAACACTCAGCAACATGGATTCACACAATTGCAAAAGACAGCAATGATGAAGTGTTAGCTGATACCTTGGCATTCCTTTATTGCCGTGGCGATAGCATCAGCAGAAAGGATAGATGACAGAGACATGTTCGAAACCTGCAGGTGCATGCAAGCCTTGAGTCATTATTGAATGGTTGTCATATTTCACTGGGAGGCAAAAATGTATACAGTCATAAAACTTAGCATATTTCCCTCTTGACTCGATCTACAAAATTTTATGCAAACTATCACATGTCATAAAAGCATACTTGTACTTCTATAATGCCTAACTTACCAGGGGATGATGCTGGTGGGACAGTTGGTGATGCAGCAGACAGAGAAGGTTGGACTGTGTGGTGACTGCCTTCCGTCAAGGTGGCTTATATAGGTCCGGCTGCTCTGACAATAGGCTTAACTTGAGTTACCTGTCCGCAGATCGAATTCTTACTGGCCGCCCCGATCCAGTTTCCCAGCTACCTAATTAACCTTTACTATTTATAAATACCCACCAGCCAAAATGATGGGACCCGTGAACATGCCAAGAGCAAATTCACCTTCAAAAGCATCTCCCACTCCCACCTGATTGTCAGCCACAAATGCACTCTCCTTTAATGTTTCAGTGGCAAGTACAGAACATGAGGAGCACACTTCTTTTTTGCTGTCCTTTCTGCTGGACCTAAATAAACTTACCCCCACCTATCAGTTATTGGACCTATCTGTTTACTGGCAGCAGCCTCAGCACCAGATTACATAAAAATGTCCAATTTATGCTAATTAATGCGCACAAATAAATATTTAGGTAATCAAACCAAATATTTCTAGGGTTTTATATATATATATATAAATATATATATATATATATATATATATATATATATATCATACCATACCTGTCAACTAGTACGGTTTTGCAAACGTTTTTTATGCATTTTAAGACGAGTACGACGTACAAGGAAATTTGTACTGAAAAACGCAAATTTGTCAATCGCATGCGTCTGCCGCCAGGGGATTTCCCATCACGCATCATTCCGAAAAAAATAAAATAAAAAGGTGTACGATCATTTCGGATTTTGTCCGGGAAAATACGACAGTTTGTACGGGCAACGAGACGTGGAGGTTGACAGGTATGATATATATATATATATATATATATATATATATATATATATAGAGAGAGAGAGAGAGAGAGAGAGAGAGAGAGAGAGAGGGGGGGGGTAGAGAGAGAGAGAGAGAAAGAGAGAGAGAGAGATGTATATGTATGAATGTATGTATGTATATGAATAAATGCATGCATCCACGCTTTGTCTGTTTGAATTCTTCTTAGTAATTTGCAATCTCCCATCAACTTTTTGCTGTCTTTAGAACAGAGTAGTAGTAGTCAACTCATATTGTCATTGAGGCAAATTAGTAATCACTATGAATATTCGTTTTTTATTATTTTCCCGGACAATGTTCATTCTTGATGAATGAGCAAAGGGCAAAAAAGAGCAATGTTTCCTCATTGCTCCTGCTCCTTCCCACCTCCATTTCCGACTCCCCCCAGCTTAACTTCACATGACACCACTCTCTGCTCTTCAGGAAGGAGACAAAAGGGTTTTAACTGTTGGCAATTAGCTTTAACTGGGTAACTTTACTGAACTCTACATTCAGTCTTTATTATTATTAGTTACATCAAGTTGTCAAGTTATTAAGATGTTCATTTTTAAAGGGACAGTATGTATTATCTAGAGCAGGGATCTCCAACCTGGATGCCCCCTAAGGACAGCTGTGGTGCCCGTGGACCTGTTCTGAAAATAGCTCACCGGAGCTATCTAATTGTTATTATCTTGTAAAATGATTTTTCTAGTGGTTGACAGTCTATATTACCCTACTTCCAATAGTAAACCTGCTAATAACAAAGTAAAAACATAGTAATAACATGAAAAGTTGTTATTTTAGAAATGCTCGACAAATTGGGTACCCCTTGCGCTAATTTGAAACAAAAGTAGCTCTCACCTTGAGAAAGATTGGAGGCCACTGATTTATGGCCTCCTTATGGCAAAACACCCGTCAGTAGCCTAGATGGTAAGGCGCCCGCTTTGAGACTGGGAGGTCGGTGGTTCGCGCCCCGGCCGAGTCATTCCTAAGACTTAAAAAGTGGTCGGCGGCGCCCTCTGTTGGCTGCGGCTGCATCGGCTCGCTTCAACGGGTCAGGTGCAATCGACATTTCGTTCTGTGTACATTGTTACACAGAATGACAATACAAGGAAATTATTATTATTATTATTATTATATATATATATATATATATATATATATATATATATATATATATATATATATATATATATATATATATATCTCATCTCATCTCATCAGCCGTACCGCTTATCCTCATTAGGGTCGCGGGGGGGCTGGAGCCCATCCCAGCCATCTCCAGGCAGTGGGCAGGGGACACCCTGAACTGGTTGCCAGCCAATCGCAGGGGACACAGGGACAGACAACTCATTCGCTCATTCACACCTAGGGACAATTTGGACCGGCCAATTCACCTAAAAATGCATGTTTTTGGAATGCGGGAGGAAACCGGAGTGCCCGGAGGAAACCCACGCAAGCACGGGGAGAACGTACAAACTCCGCACAGGAAGTCTGGAGCTGGATTTGAACCCACGACAGGTTCCCATGACATGAACTGTGCCGCACAAGCGCTAACCACTGCGCCCCCGTGCTGCCCATATATATATATATATATATATATATATATATATATATATTTATTTATTTATTTCATACTTTCTGCCTGCATTTGGCGCTCCATGTTGATTATCTAGAACACGTGTGTCAGAATCATCTTATGTGGCGCGTGAGAGAATGCTAAGAGAAGCACAATAGAAAAATTATCCACAATGACCTTTCACTTTAAAAGTATGCACTAGATATTGTCCAAGTCAGGTGCCACTCCTACTGTAGCTGTATTTGCTGACTATAATTAAAAATTAAACAACCAGAGAACTTTGAGGAATCCCATTCTGTTGTTATTTTACTTAAGTCTAAAAGTTGCGATTAGAGAGGCCTTAGCTCCTTTCTGTAATACTGTAAATATAAAATCAAGCAAATTTCCCATATTCAGCAAAACATTTACTTTAAAAAAAATTCTAAAAGAGTTTTATAACATTAAATCAATCATGTAAAAAAATAATTAGTATACTATTTTGTCACTTTCCAGAAATAAATTAAATTGTCATTTTCAATATTTTTTAATTTATTTTTCACAGTTGATAAAGATTCAATCTAAGGGCCCGGTCACACAGCCGTTTGCGGCTGATTCACGGCCAGAAATTTCTTCCTGTGAGGCGGACGCTATTGGACGCTTTGAGATCGCCATACAGACAAGATACAGCAGTGCTCAACACGCGGTCGGAAAGTCACGCGCGGTTGGCAGCGCGAAAAAGTTTTCCGCTGCTCAATACTTTAGAGCACGGGTAAACAGCCTTTCACGGGCGTATCGAGGCTGAATCACGGCCATAAATATCTGGCCGTGAAGCAGATGCTGTTGGGCGTTGTTGGACGCTTTGAGACCGCCATATAGACGAGATACAGCAGTGCTTTACTCGCGGTCGGAAGTTCACACGCGCGAAAAAGTTTTGAGCGGCTCAAAACTTTGAGCACGTGTTAACCGCGGGCGGCACACGAGGTAATGACGCGGAAATGACGCGGAACGACGTGGCCTGGCCGCGGCCAGGGCGTGGTTACACATGGGTATGACGGGAAATTTCAGCGGGTAATCGTGGGTGGAGCATGGTAATAGCATGTTCTGCGCCTGTATCGCGGTGTTATTACGTGAAATTAGCGTGTTACGCGTGTGACGGTCAAACGCCTTTCTCCGCGTATATACAACGCGATTTGCCGACCACACGTCAGTTGTGTTTGAGACGTCAAGGGGTGGACATGGATCTCCGTCACCGTAGTGACCTCGTCTTAATCCATTTTTATTTCTTGACATTTGTTTTCATTTCATAACAAGATAATAAAATAAAAATGAAAAACTATTACAATAATAACATATTGGCTTCTACGGGACTGTGTCTTGAGCGGTTATGATTTCTACAGCCCGGTGTTATGCCCAGAAATGCATCCCTGCCGAGATTTGCATCCCTTCGCTACTACAACCACTTTTACCTCGTTTTATCTCACTTTTATCTCACTTTTAGGGAATGTAATTGCGAACATATAACCAAATCCACTTCGTCTTGCATTTGTTGGGAATGTAATGCAACTTAAACCATTCTGTCTTTGTTTTTGTTGTGAACGTAATCGAACGGTAATGCACACCGTATATAAAACCCTCCCCCCTCGCGTGAACGCGCATTCTGCTGCGCTTCCAACAAAAGCGATCGTATTCTATATAAAACGCTTATTAAAACAATAAAGCGAGCTAATTATAACAATTGGGAGATCCTAGTCTATATAACGCGTTTATTTAAACAATAAAGTGCGATTGTATTCTACAACACCGGCTCGGGAGCTTTTATACCCGTGGTCCACACGAGAAAATGACGCGGAAATGACGCGATGAGGAAGCGGAACAGTCGCCGGCGTCTGTTTTGCGGGCATACCACCGATGAACAGCGGGTTGGCCAATTTTGCGCATCTTCCATCGCGGGAAACCACGGGCAAAAAAAATAAAAACGCAAAATTTTACCCGCGATACAGACGCAAACGGCTGTGAGACCGGGCCCTTAGTAAAAGAAAAAAAGATTGGGGGGAAAATATTTACAATAATTATTTTGAAATCAAATCTTACATAATTCAATTGTAAGCCTCTGAAAAGACCCCGGACCCTCCAGCTAAATTAAGAGTAAGGGCCCCATGAATTTGTTGTTTTTTTCTACCATGTGCTCCCCAAGCTAAAATGAGACGTTTACTCTTGAATTTATTTTAACTTCATTTTACGAGGGAACACAATATATTACTGCATTAAACTTGTTACTTTCATCCATCCAAGTTTTCCTTCTGTCAAAGCTTTCTTGGCAAGTTTCTATAATTGACAGCATTAATTTATTCCTGTTGAAGTTGAGGGAGAAACTCAATCAATGGAGAAGGTTGGCAGAGGGACACCGGATCGACAGTTGGACTCGACCCATTGCGTTGCGGGGGCTGCATGATGTCATGTGCCAAGGAGATACCTTTACATGCTATTTTGTTACCAACAATCATTTATTTATTTACAGTTGTCCCAGCATCTTGTATATTAGGCCACATCCGTGGCACGTGTTCTGTTCATACTCTCAAACCAGACAGAATTTTAACTATTAATGTTAAGACTTTAAAAGCAGATTTAGTCATTATTAATAGAATTAATGTAATCATACAAAAAAAAATCTGAAAATTCTTCATAGCCTTGTATCTCATATCAATGAAAAATTGTATACTAGTAATTACATAGTGATATCGTTTTTTTTTTTTTAATTATAGTGCCAATATTTGTAGTGAATTGTTTCATAAAATTTATCTTATATTAAAAAGGTTATACTGTAGAAACAGTTGTGTAAAAAATAATAGTAATTAGGGAAAGGACCCCTCCACCATTTGGGGTAATCCATCAAGAGAAAATGGGCAATTTAATGCAAAAAAACAAACCAATCCCCCAAGCGCAAAACAGGTCATTTGGTTTGAAATGTAAACAGATAATTGAGCCATTTTGTCCCAAACCCAAAATATGGGATTATTTGTTTAAAACAAACACCCAAATTGGGCCATGTTGTGCATACTAACACCCCCACCCCTCTTATCAGGAACATTTTGGTTTAAACAAACCACCAAGAAGACGGTAATTTTTTTCAATCTAAATAGTATTGTTTTCAAAAACCTAAAAAAAATGGGTACATTTTTTTGGAACAGCACAACACATTAGCTCATTTGGTCCATTGTTACGCAATTTGTTTTTGTTTTTCCAGAGTGTATTGATTACTCAATTTATTTCTTTATTTATTATTGAATATTCCTCAATAAATGTACTTAGCACTGGACAGCAAACCAAAATGTTGAAAAAGCCACATTTGACCCAGAAAAAAAATGTTTGGAACCGCAAAAAAATTGAAAGCTTTATATAAGCCTTGTAAGTATATACTGTATATATTGTATATACTTTATATATCTATATTAATTGGAAAATTTCAAAAATGTTTGTGTCATGTTGTTCCCTCTACAGAAACTATATTATTAAACATTTTTGAAAAAGGGCCGGGGAGCCATGAGGAAGTGGCAAAAAGCCACATGCAGCTTCAGAGTCGCCTGTTGCTGACCCCCGGGCTATGGATTTTTGGCTGAAATTTCACTGGAGGTGGAATACTCTAGTTTTACAAAAAGAATAAAAACTGCCTGGAGGGCAAGATGCCTCAAAGTGGAGGGCATTGTCAGATGGATATGTATACCGCCACCTGATAGGCAATTGTAAAGAAATTTGAATTTGTTCTTCACGTGGCGTGATGGAAAGGTCAAGTAAATCAGTTTTCCTGTCCTCAAGTTTATTCGGTGCTTCTTCAGTCAGATTGTCACATTTTTGACAAGACACATGATCTACCTCCGATAAGACCGAGCGAGTGTAGCAAAGGAATATTCCTTCTTTCCTAGCCTTTGTTCCTGGAAAGTGCATGGATTTTACAAAAAGCAAAATTCATATTTAAGACATGAGCAAGACCAAACGACAATCACAATCATCATTTTGTTGGACAGTGTGTGTTGCATAGGAGGAAACGTCTCTTGAGCAAATGTATAAAAATGATTTGTATTCAGATGAAAAGAGGGGAAGTGGGTGTTATTGCTCCATGAGAGCAGGTGCAGTTGGTCACGTGACACTTTACGCCTTAACCAGGGTGGTGAACTCTGTGGGAACAGGGGGGGGGTGTTTCACGAAAAGTAAGTCAACATTGATGTGTGAGAGCATGCGCAGAATGCATTTCATACCATCAACGCCAATTTTGCCGTCACCGTCGGTGTCACCAGCCTTGAGGAAGGCCTTGGTCTCAGCGTCGTTCAGTGTACGTGCACCTTGCTTGAAGTTCTGCAGGAACAGCCTGCAGAAGCGCGCATTGTCACTCATCACAGCAGACTGTACAGTACACAACCATTCAAAGGTTGGGGTCACCCAGACAATATTATTTTTTTTCGAGAGAAAGTCACACTTTTATTTATCAAATAGGTTGTCCAATGTCTGTGTTCTTTTGCCCATATTAAACTCTTCCTTTTGTTGGCCAGTCTTTCGCTTTGCCACTCTCTCGAAAGCCAGCACCTCCAAGTTGCCTTTTCACTCTAGATGTTGACACTGGTGTTTTTGTTTGATCAAGTTGCTATTTGAGGACCTGTAAAGTGTTTATTTCTCAAACTGAAGACTCTAATGTACTCTTGCCACTTCTCTTTCTACTCTGGTTAAATCACGTTTATGATGTTCTCTGAAGGGGGTGGTACACATCGTTGTAAGAGATCTTCAGTTTCTTAGAAATTTCTATCCATCTAAATATCTACCCTGGTCATATGCCTCGAGAAGGGTGACCGACAGCAAGACAAACACGTACACAAAAACAAAGAACAAAAACAAAGAACAAAGATTTTTTTTTTTAATCTCTCAGCCCTCAAATGCAATTAACAAACATATTGTACCACTACAATACTGAAGTTATGGGAGCATTTACAGCTAAAATAGTAATTCACTATGTTAACAATTTATGGGGTGTATTAATGATTAGTTTCATGTCATCTTCATTGAAAGGATGAGTCAGCGGAGCAGCGCCTGGACCTGAAGCATGTCAACCTCTGCATCGACCAGCCGGCAGAGAAAGGAAGCTGCGTCGTTGCAGTCCCAAATCTTTGGACAATTTTATAGGTCGAAGTGTTGTCGCTGTCATGGACTTTTTGGAGAGAATAATACAGGCTCTAGGCGTCTTTGCTGACATGCAATTTCTGGACACATTTTTACATATTACCTATGTTTTTCTTATCGATGTTCACTATGTTTTGTGTATCGTAACCCAATGCAAAATCTATTACACGTTGGTCATCCTGGTCAGCCGCCTTCTTAAGTTTTTTATTTTCCTCATGTTGAGATTTTGAGTTTTTCCTTGGCCCGGGGATGGTTTAAGATCAGGGGATGGTGTAGTTGTAACCTGTGCAGTCCTTGGAGACATTTTGTGCGTAGGGGTATACTATTAAACTTGACCTGAATTGCCTTTTTTTTTTTTTAACGTTTTTTTATACTATACAGACCAAACACAAAACGATGCAATATTGGGTCAGTTAACCAAAATGTATTGTTCTGCCCAATTTCAAACACAACAATTTTAAAGGGTGTATATTCTTTGGAAATATGCATTATTTCAAAATAAATTAATTGTATGTTATTTAAATAATGGCTTTATAATGCCTGTAAATTAGCATTAAAATTGAATTGTGTTGTCTAGCCAATTAAATTGAGTAACATCCATGGTGTCATAACAGCCAAACCCCCAACTTTTTAATAAGCAACCTTATCTCACTGGGTTATTTAAAATACACTGAATCATTGTCAAACATCTGTGCGCTGACTGAATAGCTGAAACTTTCATTAAAATGTCATGAATATTAAACATTTCTTCATTGACTGCGTTGAAATGCACACCTTAAATTGCGCTATTTGTCTTACTTGAGCTCATCCTCTTCAATGAAACCACTCTTGTCCTGGTCAATGATGGCGAAAGCTGCCTTCAAGTCCTCCAAGGACTTGCCGGCCAGGCCACAGGCTTTGAAGAACTTCTTGTGGTCGAATGATCCGGCATCTTAATTTCAAGATATACTTTGTTATTATTAGCACGTGAGCCTTTTAACACAAAAAGTTGTATCCGCGTTTGTGTAAAGATGAGTTTTTGTTGTCACCTTTGCATCCGTCCAGGGCTGCAACGACCTCAGCATCATTCAGTATACCGTGCAAGGCCATTGTGATATGCTGTTTTCAGATCAAAATGTATCATTAGGGACATGAAATTCAGACAAGCCACAGTGACTCATCAGTAGTGAATATCATATAATTTAACAGCTTGTGTAAAACTAAATAATACTTTGATCAAGAGTGACACCATCATATAGTGAAAGACGACCAGAACAGTATGGTTGGATAGACAACCTTTTGGGGAATTAGTTGAATGCAGTTGAAGGTGCGGGCGTCTGTCAATTGATCTGGCCTACTGTGATTTTTCCCACTCAGAAGAAACTGGACTTCTTACAAACCCAAATTAAAATGAATGTATCCAAATTTTGATCCTATTTCCAAATTGATTTTCGTTCACACCTTAAATTAGAGGTCATACATGGATCAACACCATCACTGACTGATCCAATAGTGAATTGTTTTAAGCGATTGACACCCAATTTTTATCCCAAATGTAACAGGATTTTCAAAAAAAAAGTTTATACATTCTTTGTTTCGTCCTACAACATATAATATCTTGATTCGAACTCACCTCTTTATGGGGGTCTTTTTTTAGGATGGTACAGATGATGCTGGAGAGGAGTCGTGTAGTCGACTGCAGTGATTTACCCACGGGTCACCGCTGACCTTTTATAGGGCTACCCCCCATCGCAATCCGAGCCATCAGATAATTGACACCGCTGAAACGGGTTGGGAGTGGGGCAAGAACGCTTGGGTTGAGGAGGAAGGGGGGTGGTTACGTTTTGCCCCGTAGCCAGGGAACACTCTATTTTTAAAGTTTCACAAATGAAGACGCTTAAAAGGTGCGTTTGAAGACGTCTGAGATCAACCCCCCCCCCAACTCCACCCATTCAATGCTAAGAATAGTTTGATGCCTGAACATGGAGGGTGGTTCTGGCTTTATAGAGCCTTGTTCAAACTGTGGGGCTTCAATTTTGTAAGACACAATCCAGTGGTAATTTGTAAATGATGATCAATTTGCAGTTGAGAGGGAAAATGCAAAGTTACAGACGAACAGAAACCCATTGACCATCTATCGCAACAGTTTTGGGGCTGACGGCATTGATTTTTCTTTTACTTTTCACTCTTCTACAATGTTGGGAGTCTCATTTACCAGCTGTTATTTCTTACGCTAACAAGGCCCTGAGAGAGCCTGAATTTGACAGGGGCTATGTAATCCAAGATTATTTGTGGGCGATGTTCAACGGCAGAGCTCACAGCAAGACCTAAAAATACTTTCTTTTTTTAAATGAAGTGCTTAAATGACTGAGTAGCCCCAATGAAAATCTCTAAAGTGGCCAAACCAAATCTAGCTGACACAACACAATTAACAAAAAACAAGTGTTGGCAAGGTCACTTACTCTGTAACCTCCTGAATTCATTAAGTCTGGCAGGTGCAGCCAGAGTTCTCCCCTTGCCAAATTCCCGAGCCCATTCCGGTGACATCATCTCTGTCTGCATGTGTTGACTGTCTACCGGTCCACACATAAACACGCCACAAGACAGATTTTTATACTACGAGTATTTATTCCTAATTTGTTTTCTCTCTGCCGAAAAAGTGCAGCTGGTGTCCAACTTGTTTCAAAGCAATCTTCCGCAGCAGTGCAAAGATGTGCTCCAATGTTGAAAAATTGTCCAAGGGCGACTCATAATTAAGCCATAAAAATGTTCCTCAGGTTGATGATTATCCTGCATAGATATCCAGGAAATCAAAAGGATCCTCGTCAGTATGGCCAGTTGGCAGGATTTATGTCTTGACGAGTGCGGTAAACTCTGGAGACAAACGCAAGCGGACATTAAGGACAATACCAAGGTAAACTATATATATAAACACAAAAAGACGACTAATCGCAAAAAAAAACCCCATTGTTTCAAAGTATTAAGGATTGACAATCAGAATATCTCATCTCATTAGCTGCACCGCTTATCCTCAGTAGGGTCGCGGGGGTGCTGGAGCCCATCCCAGCAATCATCGGGCAGTGGGCAGGGGACACCCAGAACTGGTTGCCAGCCAATCGCCGGGCACACAGGGACAGACATAATCAGAATATATAACAGAATAATATTGAGTTTATTATAAATCTACTTAGAACATTCATTGCATGTATATGACATCGCTGTTTTCCATCTGCCATCAGTATGTATAAGTATTTACTAATCTTCATTCATGCAATGTTTGAGTTGCGTCGTCTGATACAAGCCATGTCAACTTCTCTTCCCACGATGCTCTTAATGTATGTTTACGTTTTGTGGCGTCATAAATTTTGTCAGCTTCTTTTGAATATTTCTTTTGGGGCTGAGGTTTTGGCTTGATTCCCAACAACTTGTTGTCGGCCACCCAGGCAGAGACGTTTTTGTAAGTTGTACGCCCGATGTAATAGATGCACGCCCCAGGCGTTGTTTCAGACACTATATATATATATATATATATATATATATATATATATATATATATATATATATATATATATATATATATATATAGTTTTATAAATATTGTTTCACCTTGGTATTTCATTCAAAATCAGGGTTTCACACCAAATTCATTTTTGTTAAAGTGTTTTTCAAAATTTTAAGTGACATTACCCTCAATTCCGATTTTGCCATCATCATCTGTGTCACCTGCGGCAAGGAATGCTTTTGTCTCCTTGTCGGTGAGCACTCTGGCGGATGCAGAGAAGTTTTGCAGAAACAGCCTACAATCCACAAAAATAATGCAGGTTGTGTTTCCTGGAATAGATTAACTCATGTTCTGTAAAGGTTTTAAAGTAAAGTATATGAATGGGACAGTCTGGAGATGGGGTGTTGGTTGATGCTGCCAGGCTGTGCTTGCCTAAGACGCACCACTGAAAGGTTTGCCCAGATGACCCTTGCGGTTAAGGGATCCATAAACCACGATATGAATGGAGAAAATATCATATGTATTCACATAGGTGGTGCTTTAATCAAAAACGTTTTGCCATCTCTGATTGGATGAAGGCAACCCTTATAGTAGTCTTTCTGGACTAATGGAATCTTAGATACTTTTGTAACTGTCTTTATGAGCTCTTTTATTACTAACTGTCAGTTATGAATTATGTAAAAAATTCAAACAAAACCAATGGTTAGTGTGATGTAATATTCTCTATTCAAGGGCTTAATATTTAATGTAGTTACAATTACTAAAAAATACATCAAGACTAAAATAACTACAAGTTCAGGGACCTATGTCACGTCATAATAGTCAGAATACAAAGCAAGAGCACCCTTACATTTACTATGTGTTCCCTATGTGTGCTATGATCATTACTCACCTAGTTCCTGGAAAGCTTAGAAAATGGGTATAGTACATTTTTTCTTGTTAACCAGCCTTAAGATTTAATGCCATATTTGTGTATGCTTTGCTTGCTTTTGGAAATCTTACTTTAGCTCATCTTCCTCAATAAAGCCGCTGTTGTCCTGATCGATGATCTTAAAGGCTCTCTTGACTTCATCCTCAGACTTGTCGGCCAGACCGCACGCCTTAAAAAAAGCCTTAAAGTCGAATGAGTCGGCAGCTGAAAAGTAAGCAGTGAAGTGAAAAACAATCCAAGCTGGTTAATATAACAAATATGTGAAATGATGAGATAAATTCATGAAAGAAAAGAAAACTATTTAGAAAGAGTAATGCACCGGTTAAAGAAAGTTAAGCTATTACAAGCCTTTGGCTTCAACCGGCCATACCCATTTTTTAAGTGATTTGTTCATTAAGTGGGTTTTGTTTTTTGGCTACATTTGTCTGAGGGTGGGACGGACAGTTAGACGGACAAATGAACAGACAGACCGATGAGGGACGGACAGAGAGAAAGACAGACAGACTGCCAATTTATTTAGACATTAATTTTAGCGTTTCTCTTTTAAGTCTTTATTACATATTTATCCTGGAGTGCCATGTCCAATCTTGTCCGGATGGGGAATCACATTATGAAACAGCATCTGATTCCAATTAGAAAAGATGCAGCAATAAACATTCATCTTTGAAATACTAACAAGAGCAACACATTTGTAGGATAGCCTCCCACACAAAATCTTAATAGACAAAAAGAGATTACCTGCACAGCCATCCAGAGCTGCTTTCACTTCTCCTTCGTTGAGAACACCAGCAAAGGCCATTTTTCTTATATACAAGAAATAGAGAAAACAATCATGAAATGTCAAAATCCCATTTTTAAAAAACGTAATAGGTGATTGAAGTGAACAGATTGCTGTATTTTCTTGTTGACTCATAAAACTCAAATTACCCAAAAATAAATTGCAATTTTCAGTGTAAATGCAACAAATAGTGAGCATGACATGATTATCAAGTAGACTTTTCCAAAAGGCTCCATCTCGCCAGTGCCCAAAAGACAAAATAGTGCAAAGCAATTCAGTGGATAAAACTATCCATTTGCATCATCCACATGTCCCCTGAAGTTGTGTGATCCGAGCTAGTTGGTATTCACCTCCCAAATCCATTCCATGCAGGAAAGATAAAGTGCCTGTAACTAGGGTCTCTGTTTTGGGAGATTTTTGTGACAGTGTGTACTCACCTTTGGCTGCGTCAAGGCGAGTGAGAATACCCAAGTCGTATTTTGAACAGTGCATTGCATCTTCCTTATATATCTTCCAGCAACACCAATTACAGGACTTTGTGGTCTAAGTGGGTATCAGGTGCCAAGATATGATGGTCCTTGAAAAAATGTGTCTACTAGTCCAGTCTATTTTAGGGCATTAAGTGAGGGATGCTTGCATGGGCGCACTAGCATAAGCAAACGCGGATGGCCCGAGGAAGGTCAGCAACGCCTGCTGACTTCTTCGGACAAAGTGCAAACATTAATGATTTTAGCCAAAGTATAAGATATTATTCATGCATCATAAGCGCAACGTGCAATCAAAGAAATGTGCGTGCGCAGTGCCTTCCTGCTTGTAACCAATCAGCATGCCTCTCTGTGTTGGAAATGACAGCCCTCAGGATGTGTTGATCGCGGTGATAATGACTTCCATCTTCATATTACAGATGCATGCTTATTGACACTTTTATATCGGGCTACGGAACGAGTGAATGGGCGAAAGGCCCAAGTCAACTTTGTGTTATTCAGTGATGTTCATATACATGTAAAAGTCGCCTGTCTTTTTAATAGGTAATATTTACTTTTACTGAACATACAACATTGTTTGTCGGAAACTGAATTGTCATGCATTTAGCAAAGGGGTGTGTTGGTGGGGCTCGATGTGCAATGGTCCATCTTCCCAAAACAAACCTCATGTTACATCTGAAAACAATTTCAGATTACACTTTTTATTTCTATACTTCTAATGAATCAAACAAACAGTAAATATGGTAATGGTGTATGACAAACCTCCTGCCACCAGAGGGCCCCAACCAGTGTTTGAAGTGGGCAAAGGTGTGTCCAATTATCAGACCCTTGTGCCCAATAGGCCTGAACTCTTTAATGGAAAATTTTTGACCAGCAAACATTGTCGGGTCTTTTTGAGATCTTGTGTCATCCTCAGTATCATTCCCACCTCCACACCATTTTTTTGTTTCTGGTTATGTCTGTTACTCTGTTCCCTGCGTTTTACATTTCTAGTTGGAGTCAATATTTCAGATTTGGACTTTGTCAGGTTTGATTTTTGTTTGGACATGCCATTTGCTTTGTGCATCTTCCTTTAGTTGTTACTTTGGTCCTAGTTTTGTTATTCACTGCAATCCATTGTTTGAGCACCCCTGCCTCCCCCACTTGGGTCCATCATCCACCCCCAAACATAACAAATGAGTTGGGGGAAAAAAAAAACCACAACATTACTTTCCAGGGATAAATAAAGTCTGTAGGCTGATTTGTTTTTAGGTCTTTTATTTAATGTCTATTCTGAAGTAATTAAAGAAGAATGCAATTGTTTTAAATCATATATTTATTGATTGTCGTAGAGTCCACAGGAGAGCACCAGGTGTAGGCATAAGGTTCAAGAGTATCTGGGCATTCTGCTCTTTGCCTAAATTAAAAAAAACTGAAACTTTGGGACTTTTATTGATCACAGGGAAAATACAGTCGTGGTCCGTGAAGGAAGTCGTATTTATTTCAGGAGATCACAAAATTTGGAAAGAAAAAAGAGCACTAAGGAACAGTCCTCAACCTATATGTTTGTGCAAATAAACCATAGCAACAAAAACGACATTTACTGTGTTTTGTATTTCAGCACTAGATAGTGGATAGTTCCCTCTAGCACCCGCTCCACATTGATTTATAACGTTCATATACTGATGACCGGTACGGGGATTAGATTGTTATATAATTGTGAATTGAATGTCTTATTGTTTATGGTAGTGTTTCACTACAGTTAAAAAATCAGGACATGCATTCCGCATTTGAAAACTCTCATGGATTTGCACTGACTAGTGTTGTATAGAAATTTATAGGCGGTAAGTAATGGCCGATTTTAATCACATTTGGAAAACAGTTCATGGAAACTGTGGAATTCTGGACAAAAATAAAACATTTTTCAACTGTTTTGTCAAAGTTTTATCATCACATACCTTCGATCGCCATCTCTGTGACCTGCTGCAATCAACATCTTAGTTTCAGCCAATGTCAGCTCCCTTGCTTCTGGAGAGAAATTCTGAAGGAATAGTCTGAAGGAAAAACCAAATGATGTATTGATTTAATTGGTATTGTTGCCATTTGTAATTTTCTGATGTAGGTTGAGGTTAATGCCTTAAGTCAGCGCTTGCACATTAATTAGTAGTTATAGCAATCTATAAATGACTTCTGTCTGTAGCCTTTAAATGAGGCTCCCTCCAAGCTGTTTTAAACCTTTAAGCCACTCGCACCTACACGTGAAACATGCACACACATACTTTGGTTCCTCTTCTTCAATGAATCCACTCCTATCTTGGTCCAGGACTGTGAACACCTTTTCCAAATTGCTTCAGATAATTTGGCAAATCCCACTTGAGAGAAGAATGTTTTGTGGTTAAAAGTCCCCGGAGCTGGTTAAAAAAGAAATAAAGATGATTTGACTAGAGAAGGAAATGACTACATTCCTCTATCCTGCCAACAATAAGTTTATATTGTCCAATACCATAAAAGTTGTGTATTGATACCAAGGAAACACAACAAATGACTTTGCACATTTAAAAAAAAAAATGTAGATATTAAAAGTACTTCACAGATCAAGACACTATGATTAGGTTAGGGAGCAATATAGAAATTAAAACATTAAGAAAATACCTTAGTTTAATTAAATTATAAATCAATTGAACAGTACTCCTATTGTGCTCCTAATCTATAATTACAAACATTTTCACAATTTAGAGTAAAAACAATGTAGGGCTAGCAAGATGTTTAAATGTCTAAGATTGCCTCCAGCTAAATTGCCAAAGTTAGATAGTTTGCCTGAAGCATCACTTTTGACCTCCGACACACAGATTTTTATCACAGCAACCAAGCTGTAATACAACCGTGATACCCGGTGATAAATAATCATTATCAAAATAATAATAATAATGATAAATGATCAAAATAGGTGTACTCAACCAGATGTAGAATGCAATATTACAATACATACATCATCATGAACCCAAAGTTTTTATGTACAGTATATATGTATAAATACAGTTTAGTTTACATTTGTGTCTGTTCATCTTTTAAATTAAATGTATGAATGCTACAATCCTGAAAAGTGTGTGAGTTTTTGTATCCCATGGCTTGACTCACCTTGACACTCTTGCACTGCAGCATGCACGACCTCATCTCTCAGCATCCCTGCCAAAGCCATGATCTCGTTTTTTGTTGACCGAGGAAGTCACGCACGTGCACGCAAGATTAAGTGGAGCCAATTTGATCCATTATATTACTTAAAAATATTCTATCAAATACAGTGTTTGTCATATTTATTTAAAGCATCAATGAATTATTTGTCTGATCAATTTTACTTAATAGAATTTACATTTCTTTATTACTC
Organism: Urocampus carinirostris; assembly: GCF_059441175.1. NCBI lineage: Eukaryota > Metazoa > Chordata > Actinopteri > Syngnathiformes > Syngnathidae > Urocampus > Urocampus carinirostris. The sequence goes on along the minus strand of NC_142349.1, from coordinate 41,432,681 downwards.
ACTGCAAAAATCCGTTTTATTGTAATGTTGTGGTTTTTCTTCTGTAAAACTACTGTGGCCTTAGGTATGTATGACCATTGAACAAATTCCATTTTATTGATCACACTTGGCCATTTAATTGCTCATAATTCTGGTGTGCTGCATGTTCATTATGCCACACTGTTATAAATTAAAAAAAATAAACAAGGCACTTACCGTACTGTGGCAAAGCTTCTTTTGCTTTTGATTTGTCACTCTGTATATCCGTTTGGATCCTTATGCCTCAAAGCCACCAACACTCGGTTGCTTGTCCGTGATGCTTTGAGTAAAGAGCAACAGACGCATCTGTCATCAAACCAATGTAGTGTTTCCCAAAATCACCACAGCAGGTATCTTACTCCTCCTGATCCTCCTCATCATCCTGCTCTACCTCCTTCATCAGTTAATCAGAGCACATGATTAGTTATAACAATGATTAAAGCAGGGATAAATAATTGACAGTACAGTTGTTCACATTTCTGTTGATGATATATTTGAAATAAAGAATCAGCATATTGTTGCACTTATGAAGCCTCAAGAAACTTCAAGTGTGTTTTCCTAGTTTCAATCGCACAAGGGTGATGGTGGTTTATGTTGCCGTGCTTAATAAGAAAAACATTGAAGTGAGTCATTTAAAGTTCATTTTTTTATTTAATTGTGTATTTCATAATTTGGTCACTAAATCATCTTGATTGAGAGGAACACTACGGAAAATGTATTACAATGTGGGGAAATTTCACAGTTCACGGATCTATTACTGGACTGTGTGCACTGTAAGATCAAACATCCAGTTCGATCCACCATTTCTGTTTGTCCCTCACCCCCCTCATCACCCCCCCCTCCGGAGGAAGCAGAGCCTATTTACAACAAAGACAACAAAGACAGTTAAAACATGTTCTTTGTTCCTTTATCTCTTTGTTTCATTATCCTCACTGTAAAATGTGGAACTGGAGTCGTCCAATTTCGTTGTTATAATATATCCCATGTTGTGACAATGACAATAAAGGCCTATTCTATTCTATTAACTGCATAGGTTGTTGGGGCACCACTGAGAACGCAACTCGGGTCAGCTTTCCCCACCGCTGACGGTCACTGGCCTAAGTTAAGGTCATGGCCAAGTTGGCACCTTACCATTCCTGAACGTTGTCGGTCGAGTTCTTTTTCTGTCTTCCTCTCCACCTGTTCCAATGAACAGTGCCCTGGAGAATAATTTGGACCAGTCCTGATGATCTCATAGCATAACTATACTACTAACTAATGATCTGTGTCTAATAAATGTATTTTGAGTTTGGGGTGCCATTGTAAATGCCCAAAATCCAGAAGCCAGCTTGTAAAATAGGGCAGGGTTATACATTTAATCAAACATTCAGACAAACGGGGAGATCAGGAACGGACGGGTGGAAAACGGGTGCAAAAAGCGGGACCGACGGGAGTCAGCGTCGATATGCTTGCCTTGTAGAAGCAGAGGTTCGCTGATGGACTGACAACAGCCGAGTGAAAAGACTAGGCTTAAAAAGGACAGGGAACCAATCAGGTAGCCCGCAGCGGCTGGCGCCAAACGAGCGGGCACAGGTGATCCAAATCAGTCATCATGACAACCAGGAATCTTTGTACATTTGTTTTCACAGTGTGTTACTTCTCCTTGCATATTATTTTGTAGTTTAGTGAATAAGAGAGAATCGCTATTATTTTTTTCTTAAATTGATTTTAACCAACATTTGCTTTAATATAGGATATTGATGTATACTGAATAATACTGTCTCCTTTCATTCAATCGTTATGTAAGGGGGATTTTTATATGAAGGCAATTTGTCTTTGGTGACTGTTGAAAATGTAAAATGACTGACTCAAAAAAATGTTTATTTATCTGATCAATCTGGAATATATTTGTGAGCCTTACAGTAGGTTTCTTCAGGTTCACCAGACTATATGTGTCATTTAAAAAAATTTAAACATTCGATGTGTTAAGCCCTCATCTTGTAGCTTATTTTTTTATTTGGCCCTTCCATCCGTCTGACTTTGACCCTGCTGTAGGCTGCATTGAAGAACATCTAATTTATTATTTATTATTATGTCAGGCTCAATAATATGTTTCCACAAAAGACACGTGTGAAATGCTTATACATCTAATGTTACAGTTGTTTATATCCCTTTTTTTAACACGGAGAACAATGAACATCATTTTTTATGTATTTTCTTAACTAGAGCACAGGAAATTAATTAGTAATTATTTTCATATATATTATCTCATCTCATCTCATTAGCCGTACCGCTTATCCTCATTAGGGTCGCGGGGGGCTGGAGCCCATCCCAGCCATCTCCGGGCAGTGGGCAGGGGACACCCTGAACTGGTTGCCAGCCAATCGCAGGGCACACACGGACAGACAACTCATTCGCTCATTCACACCTATGGACAATTTGGACCGACCAATTCACCTGAAATGCATGTTTTTGGAACGTGGGAGGAAACCGGAGTGCCCGGAGGAAACCCACGCAAGCACGGGGAGAACATACAAACTCCGCACAGGAAGTCTGGAGCTGGATTTGAACCCACGACAGGTTCCCATGACATGAACTGTGCCACACAAGCGCTAACCACTGCGCCGCCATGCTGCCCTCATATATATTATTTTATATATATTATTTTTACTTGTACCAAAGTACATTTTTAGTGCCTGCATTTAAATTTTCCACTTCTGGTGAGGCTCTTATTCAATTGCCTCAGCCTTCATCAAATATATTATGATTCTATGACAAACAAAAATGGCTCTGCACCATTAATGCATAGCCAGTGTTTAGATGCAAACCATTTTTGGGTGGCATTTCACTTTTTGCAAAGTCATTTACCTCTAGAGTGACAAACCTGATTGTTTGGAAAATACTGTAATCCTGACCAAATTTGTTCTGGCCTGAGAAAGTAGAATATCTTTCAGGGAAAGCTGCTGATTCAGCAAAACATAAAATGTGAATTCATCTTTTGGGGAGGGAGTTTTCACATGTAGGGTAACCTACTGGACTGCCTGTAAATTATATTGTTGATATTCAATATTGTTCTGGCCTGGGGGAATGGAATGCAAAACCAAAATACTGAGTCAACTTTTGGGGGCATTTTTTTTCACATATAGGTCAACTGTCATCCTAGAAGGGGGATTACCTCATGTGCAGTCCCTTCTCAAGGTTTCTTCATTTTCCTCACGTTGAAGTTTTTGAGTTTTTCCTTGCCCTCATTTAAGTTTTAGATCAGGGAGGGTGTGTGGGGGGGGGGGGGGTTAAGGGTTATTGTACTGTCTTCTTTATTCATTATCCATTATCCGTTATCGGTCAGTTCATAATACGCTGCAAAACCTAGGAGCCGGGACTCTTTCTCTCAGCCAAAAGGCCAAGCTAAGGTCCCAGCCTCAAAGCCTTACTGCGATCATTGCGAATGCACCGTTCCCGGAGGTACTGCAATACCGGGCCGATGCGTTAGCGAATTTCAAAGTTACGGGACGGCTTTTTTTAACATGTCATAATAGTCTGTTTGCAATAATCTGTGGTCTGTGCAGCCCTTTGAGACTCCTTGTGATGAAGGACATACAAATAAACATGACTTGACTTGACTATGATTGGCTGTTACGACGCGTCAATCACGCAACGGTATTCGCCCATTTCGTGATGTGTGACGTCAAAAAGAAATATGGCGCTCCGAAGGGATGAGTTTCATGATAGTCAGGTTTGATTTAAGCCTACCGCTCAGCGTTCACTCGAATAACGCCAAGCCGTATTCATTAAATATGATAAAACGACGAGCCTGTTTGCACATTTTGTCCGAAAGGACACAGACAAAGGGGATTTTATAGCCGCGCTTGTCTTCGTTAGCTAAGACTGTTACCATTGACATGCTAGCCGAGGCAAAGTGGCTAAAGAGCGACAGAATGCTTGCGTGTGCCACCTACAACAACGTCCTTTTGTTAACCAATGACTGAAACGGGACATTTTGTTATATCTGGGTCTCAATTTATGTCAAGGACCTTTTCCGACCATCTAGCGGTTTGTATCGAAACTAAGCTGGAAGAATGAAGGGCTGCCACTGTTATGTTATGCTGCTCAACGCCTTCCTGCTATGGGCATGCTGGCCGGCTGAAGGAGCTCCTCTTGAGTACGACCACAGAAGAGGTAAGGCCTTTGGGGAATTGGAAAAAGGTAGAAGTCACTGCTATTTCCTGTTATCTGGACTGTTCAGTAATATTTCAGGCTTTGGGGCACGTCAAATCCAGTCTAGGTTATATGACAAGGGTTGCGAACCTTTGACTGAAAGAGCCATGAAAGTCAAATATTTAGTTTTTCAGTGAGAGGCACGCTATCTCAAAACAAAATTTAATAGAGCTGCCAAACTTGATCTCCAAACAAAAAAAGTATCCTTCGTGCCTTTTATCTGACTGCGCGTGTGAGATTTGTGTTGCATTTTGAAAATATATGAAATAATAACGTGAGAACCGGCGTCCCATATAATCAATTATCCCTCTTATAATTTGTCCCCCTCCCACAGTTACTCAAGATTGTTATTGGTCATTTTTGACTCTCATTTTTGTTGTGGGTAATGGTTTCAAAACAAGGTGTGATAGTAGTTCTTTCATAACGAAGTGTAACAAAATAATGCAAATGAGAAGGATATGGATGAATATACCTTCAGCTATGAGACGTGGTCACAGTTCTAACTTTGGGACTTGAGTGGTTATTATTAGTCCTCCATTTTTAGTCATCCGTTTTATAGATGTGAATCTTCAACTTCTATTTGTCTTAAAATTTCTTATGCGCATCATCAGTCATTGGATATTTTTTCATAACTACCGTACACCATAAACTTGCAAACATATCAAGAAAATAATAAAAGGCACACGTCACACTCACATCTGTATTCTGATGCAAAGAGACACGGGAAACCAATTGAATGACATTTCTTTTTACCAGCCTTAAAGGTAGATAAGTGCTACAGTGCTCCTGCCACTAGTGATACAAATAAGGTGTTGCACCTAAAGAGAGAATTTAATCCCAAAGTAAAATGCCTGGTTTGCAAGCCATATGTTCTATGGCCTTGAGAATAATAAGTGCTCACCCATGCAATGAACACTTGTTATTTCCAACTAATCAATTGTCATGTTTGGCCTGGAAGGGATGGGCACCACCTGGCTGTACTTGCCCAAGACACACCACTGGAAATCGTGCCCCTAAAACCCCAGTGGTTTAGGGATCCAACCAACCATATATCCGAGTCTGATCAGGAGGTATCTCTTGCTATTGGTAACCAGTTTTATGTGGGGGAACAAACTCCTCACCAAAAAACAGCCTGAAAAGGAATGGGCACCGCCAGGCTCTAGTTGACCATGACACACCACAGGAAGTGGCGCCCCAACAACTTTGACGATTAAGGGGTTCGTGAGCCGTGAGATACCTATAAGCTCAAACATGTTTGGATTACAATCTTCACAACTTTTGTATCTTTAGTTTTGGAAATAAATATGCATGCATTGGAGCCACAGATTCTCTTGAACAATTGACTAACAGAATACAGTATGATAAATGCGTCATGACATATAAATCAATATTATTTATATCAACTCTACAACCGTAAAATACACTTGGCGTATCCAATACTGGATGCAACCAAATCCTGTCCTGCCTGGTTGTACGCGTGTAACCAGTGACATAGTGTCATGCCTTGTAACATTTAGGCAGTTTTTTCACAATTTTGTGAAACAAGGTTTTTATCCAATATTGTATCCTGTTTCTTTTCTTTTTCATTGTCACATCCAGTACTTTAGACCAGTGTTTTTCAACCAGTGCGCCAGGGCACACTAGTGCGCCGGGAGACCTTGTCTAGTGTGCCGCGGGAAATTTCCCAATATTATCTTTCCATAAAAAAAGTATGCCATTGTTCAGTATATTTTCCTTTATTCCAGTGGTCAGCCAAAAACCTTTTAGCATTCATCTACCCGGCAGCAGTTTGCTATTCTTTTTCCCTTTTTATATATTAATTATGAGGTAGACAGAAAAATATTATTAATAACTTATTTTGTTTGATGAAGCTGTTCAAGACTGTACTTCAATAGAAATAATATAATTAATCAGTATAAACGTATTGCTTTTAATTTTACTCATTTCGATTGATAATTTCTTATTTAAAAAAACAAACAAACAGAAAAGTTAATGTAGCAAAATAATGTCATTGTATTGGCAGATAGAAGAAAATATGTAGTAAAACTTGTAAAAGTGATTGGTATAGTGAAATCCTAAATTACTGTAAAATTATTAACAAAAATAAATATCCTGTATTACCTCCAGATCCACTGTGACCACAAACAATGATAAAAATGATAGACTGTCAATTCAGGCGACATGATTATTTAAGGTTTTAAATGAAAAAAAATTGATTTGATATCTTAACATTTTCGACAGTGTACCTCAAGGTTTTTTATTTGACGAAAAAAAGTGTGCCTCGGCTCAAAAAAGGTTGAGAAACACTGCTTTAGACTACAGTAGCATAGCTCACTTCATGTACAAAAAAGTCACAGCCATACATTTCTCATGACATTCAATCCCTTGTTTACATACACAACTCACTTATGTGTATGACCAAACCACAGTGTTTCCTTCTAATTTTTTTAACCTAATAAAATACATCGATTGATATTATGCTTTGTCTTTTTACATACATAATACGTAACTAAATGCAGCAGTGAATATTTCATAATGAAGCTGCCAATGTGTTACCGCGACACACATTCCAAGTTTATAATCTTTGGTCAATTATTACCAGGAGTGATTGCTCAGTCATAGGACTGTGCATTTAAAATGTTGATATGAATTTTAGATGTATTTTATGACATTGAATGAATGAATGAAACTTTTATTTCGAACATGACAAAACAAAACAAAAAAACGACAAACAAAAAAACAAATCGAAAAAAAACCACATGTCCTGCCTGGTGTATAATTCTTATAGCTTGTTTTTTGAGTACAAAAAGGGGATTGAGTGAACTTTTGTAATTATTGCCCCAAACCTCTGCACAGTATGTTATGTATGGAAAAACTTAAAGAACAATATAATACAGCGCATTATAATTTAAAAAGAATTTGGCTTTATTAATAATTGAAATACTTTTTGATACCTTACTTTGTATGTGTCTGATGTGGGTTTTCCAATTTAATTTACTGTCTATTGTAACTCCAAAAATTTAATTTCGGATACAATGTTAATGGCAATGCCATCCATTTTCACTGCCAGGTCTAGATTTGCCGTGTGATTACTGAAGAATATCACTTTAGTTTTATTTGAATTTAAAGATAACTTATTCATATACATGTTCTTTGGGTAATTAATTCACTATCGATAGTTGTTACTAAATCAATATCATTATCGTTGGACTAGAACATGTCAGTGTCATCTGCAAATATGACTAATTTTAATAATTACATTCAATATATCGTTAACATATAAATTGAAAAGTTTTGGACCCAGGGCAGAACCCTGTGCTACTCCACAACAAATGTCCAAGTATCCAGAAGTCAACACTTCCATTTTTACATAATGTTGCCTCCCAGTCAAATTTCAGTCCACCCTAAGGCCACTCCCCCCTTGCCATATCGTTCCAGTTTTTTTTAAGTTACTTATGATTAATAGGATCAAATGCTTTTTTAAAAATGAATAAACATCCCAGCTGCTTATCGGTTCTTTTCTATGCTATTGGTAATTTCTTCTACCGCATCAATAACTGACATTGTTGTTGATCTGTTGGCCCTAAAACCATATTGACTCTCATTAAATAATTTATGCTTATCTATACATTTCACTAGATAGATGGATAGATACTTTATTCATCCCCGTAGGCAAATTCCCTCTTCCAGCAGTCTCCTTTGTTGTTTATTAACAGATTAACAGGATGCCCTCGGGGTGATTCGTTGTAGTTTAGTCACAGCGGAGTGACGTCACACGCTAGTCCAAAAGTTCGACGTCCTTGCGGCAGATGGAAATCTTTGTGCCCAGGGATACACCACCTCGTGTTAGTGAGTCCACCTCCTCTCCGCTTCCCGCAGGCTTTCTTGTCTCTGCCTAACAGCGCTGAAGCCGGATAGCTCCGGTCCGGGTGGCTCCACGTTAGCGTCCGGGATGCTAGACGTGCGCCATGTTTTCATAAAACGAGAATTCTTCAGGGCAAGGAGTTATTTCCTCGAATAAACGCATCTTTGTGCGTTAAAACCCATAGCGATAGGATAGCTAGTAATCCAAAGTGTAGTTGTTAAACTGGACGAAAAACACCGAAGATAGACGCAGTCAATAAAAACATTAAATCACGATAACCTGGAGCTGCCGGAAAGGCTGCCGCTCGCGGCAGCACCGCCTTTGAAGCATTTTATAAAACCTTAGTCACCCACACGGTAACTTTACTGATTTATTGCTAACATTGGACAATTTTTATTATATGCTGTACTGAATATTTCTAAAAAATACATTCCAAAATGTATTTTGCCCAGTCTTAAAATTGTTTCGTAAAACAGGTGTTACAATGCACAAAACTATTCTAGATTCATCTAAAATGATTTGTTGATATAGCTGTTGTTGCTATTGTCCTAGGTGATAATTCGCTAAATACATTTTTCAGCATCATAAATGCTGAAATATGAAAACATCACCCACATTGACTTACCTAGACAACATATCAAGGCGTTAAGGTGCCTTGTTTTCTATTGTTCTCTTTTATACAAGGATGATAGTTCAATGTCTTATCTCATGTTTCAATCAGGTGACAGTGACACTTCTAGTCTGCTAGTCAGGTTGAACATTGGCCTTGTCTTCCCTTCATGATACCTGGTCTATCAATACATTTTTTATAGAATATTTGTCTATCTTTAACATTGTACACAACCTGACCTGTCAAATGAAACAATTAGATTTTGTGTGACATTGTCAGTCTCCGGGTTGCATTCAATGCTTTAAACAGAACAGGTTGAGAGAAGTTAAAGTGGGCAAAGTGTTCAGATCCCTTGTCGTGTTTCACTTACTATGTCATTGCAGCAACTTGCCGTGATAAAAAAAAAAACAACAACCTTATTTCTCACTTTTGTACGCTCTTACTCAATCTTGATGGAAAAAAAACATTGACATGTGCAAATTTATTAAAAAAAGAACAATGGTCATAAGTATTCCGACTCTTTGCAGCTACTTATTTATTTCACATCCCGTCCATTTTTTTCCGTTCCTCCTTGATATCTTTTATTGGAGTTCAGCTTTATCTAATTAAACTGAAAGGGCTTGGTAAGGAAAGACACACACCTGTCCAAATAAGATCATATAGCTCACATTGCATACCAGAGCAAATGACAGTCATGAAGTCAAAGGAATTGCCTAATTATTAAAAGACAGAATTTTGGAAAGCACAGATCTGGCCATGGTTGCTAAAGAATATTTTCAGCACTTAAGGTTGCTAACACCACAGACCTCAAATGGAAGAAATTCATTAACGGCCTAATAAAATCCCTACAGTGACACATGATGACTGGAGCACCATGTTGTGAGGGTGCTTTTCAGCTGCAGACAGCACAACTGGTTGCATTTAAGGAAACAAAAGCTGCTTTATAGTGATCAGGATCTCAGACTAGGTCGATGTTAAACTTTGTTAAACTATATACAGACCACAGCCAAGTATGTGTTTAGTTTTTCTTCCATTTATTGTGAAAACAACATGGGCAAAATTATAAGAAGAAATGCAATTTTACAACGAAAAAAGCAAGAAGGAGCAGATAAGTTACTCTCTGGCTTTTCACAAAAGGACAGTGGCATTTCAAACGCGTCATACACGCGCAGTTCCATTCCTCCGGTAGTTGCATAGCAATAAGGGACACATGTAGATTGGCTGACTTTTCCAAATACACCGTTTATGCCTACAACTAATGATTTTTATGATAATCAATTATACAATGGTTATTTATTTTTTTAGATTAATCAACAAATCCGTTAAAAAAAAAAACACATTATTAATTTCTTCTTCCTAATTCTAATATTTAAATTTTATAGACAAATAAGAAAATGGTGCACACAACAGAATATTCTAAATTATTAAACAATAAAAAAGCCAGTGTTTGTCAAATAACAGAAGAAATACATACAATTGTATGCTATACACCTGCAAATGTTACTTTTTTTTTTAAATAAAGTGCAAAAAAAAGGACATGTTGTTTAAGGGACATGACATTTTGGAACAACAAATCATTGAAAATCTAAAAACCCAGTGACATGTATCAACATTAACATCCCGAGTGTTTGTCAAACAAAAATATATACAAATCAATGGTATACACCTGCAAATGTATAAGATAGCGTTTTTTAAAATGCAAATAAAAGGCATTTTTATTATTTTAAGGGACATAAGATTTTGGAACAAGAAAACTCCAGGAAGATGATTTTCAACATGAACATGCAAAAAGTAACCACTATCACCTTTGCTCACTAACTCACTCACACTTCCTTCATTGAAAACTATGCATAGCAATGCACGAATGTGAGCAGGTCGATGAGGATCTCAGTGATGACAGCTGCTTGCTGTGGCGTACATGTCTCTTTCTCATCATGAAGCTTGTGATTGTTTGGTGTTTTCTATTGAGATAAGAACATATAGAGCAGGGGTCATCAACCTTTTTGTTGTGGACTGCCACTTTTAAATTTCCTTGTAAATCAGTGTGCCACACCAAGATTAATGACTCGCACAATATTTTTTTTTTTTATCCAACAGAGCTGTAATTTTACACCAGTCCAAATATACAACATGGATATATACATTGAAATCGTATAACTGACCAATTTTATCTTCCACTATTCTTGATCATCAACAAATAAAAAAAATGAATGTAAGCAACATGCGGAAAGGCCTGTAGACATCCATGACTTCAACCATTCTTTATCATCAATGAACTACAATATGGACAGCTACCATACCATTCATCAATAAAGTCTTATTTCAGAAACTATCAAAACTTGAAACACACACACAATAGGACTTTTTATTCCGGAGTTAGCAGGGGAGGGGGGGGGGGTGGTTTTGGCAGGGATGTTACCTGCCAAAATCTGACTCCCCTGCTTAAATTGACCCTGTTTGAGATATAGACTTGTGACTTCTAGGGTAACCTTCTGTGTAATAAATATGTCAGCACAGTGATTTTGGGGTTATTCTGACTTTTTATTCAGGAGTTATTATTACTATTTTTAGTAATAATGGTAATAATAAAAACAATCTAGATTTGTCAAACACCTATTCAGTAACACATCACAAAGTATAGGTATTCCTCTGTAGTTGGATCCCAAAGCCAAAAAAACAATAAGTTTAAAGTGCGTCTTACTTTGCAAACAGTATAGGCAGGGAAGTCCGATGTTAAATGAAAAAAAACCTGATTTGTTTACACCGCGGGATTCAGTGCAACCAGGGTTTCATTCACAATAAAAATACATTACATATGGCTATTATAGTACATCAAATAATGCAGTTTTTGTTTATCAAATTCGCAAGTAGCAAAATACCTCCAAACAACTGAATATAGTGGCCTTTCCTGTCTTTAACTCATTCAGTGCGCTTTTAGTGGGTATGCTGGGTGTTATCCTTTGACTCTTTCTATCGCTTTTTTGACAGTCTTGTAGTCCAGTTTCGCTTTCTCTCTGTAAGCCGCCATCCCGCTATTCCCGTGAAATGATTGGCTGGTCCTTGTCACTTTGTTCGTCTCCTGAATGTTGGTCTAGAACTTGTGTTTGTTTATTACACCACAAAAATGCAATAATTAACTTTTAATTTGATAAAAACAACTTTTGTCTGAAAATGGACAAGTTTAAATAATGGAGCCAGGGTAGTTCCATCATCTTTATAAGATTAGCTCTGCCTGCTAAGGACAGATGAAATTTGTTGAGTCTAGTAATGGCAGATTTGTATTGTTCTAGTAATGGTTGAAGGTTCAGACATAATCACTTCTGCGGGGGACCTTGGAACAGCTATGCCAAGGTATCAGTTTAGACTTTTTCTTAAAGACTATCTACATGGCAGGAGAAGCACCCTCTGCAGCAAAGTTAATGGGGAGTTATTCACTTTCATGCAAGTTTACTCTATATATAGATATTGCTTTGAAACGATCTAATATCTTCAAAATTTAAGGAAGCAAGGTTTTTGAAATATATAGCAAAAGTTCATCAGCATATAAGGACAATTGTGTAGTTTTCCTGATTTTGCAAAACCGCCATTTCTGTTTCTCCTAAAGATTGATCCAATCTCGTGATCCAATTACATGGAAATGAAATGTTAAATGCTTTTGGTAGGGTTGTGGATCCTAAGCTGCTTACAGTAAAAGGCTGTGTTTGGATATTGAACTCAAAACTATTAAACCCATGCTTTATTTTGGTTGTTTGTAACAATTAGTATTTTAAAAATGTTTTATATGGTTGGAACTTTACTTAAGACAACAAATTTATTTAATTCCACAAATACTCGGGATTCAGTAGATATCCTTCAAACATACACTATAGGATGAGAAACAAGTTTTACTTTTTATAGTCCTTACAATGTTGGTCTAATAACACTTGTACAACATTGACAAAAGTACAAACACAGTTGTTCATTGCAGGAGCTCAAAATCGCAGTGCTTCTGCTCCTTTGGAACTGATTTGACACTGCTGTAAAAACTAAATCCTACACAGTGACAAAAAGAACATATGACGCAACAATGATTGAGGCAATATTATTTGTGCTATAGACTCATCACATCAAGAGTGAGAAAGAGAAAACATGTCCAGTGATATTTAAACGGTCAGCCAAGATAGACATGCTGACAGGACACGGCATGCCTTTGGAAAAGGACAGCGATACAAAAATAGGTTTTAGATTTTTGGACTAACAAGTGAAATATCGACACTTGTTCAAATTTATTTCATTTTGTATTCTATTATTTAATTGAATTTTCCTGAAAGTATTTTTATAAAGATAAATCTAAATGGAAAAAATATCTTGGAGACGTAAGCCAAATATTAACCATGATCAGATTAAATAGTTGAACATAAACAACGAGGTGTCAAACTCTTAACTATCAAGGCTTAAGTTTTAAGTTGTAATGCCCGATTGTAAACTTCCAGTCCATCATGGTACCAGAGTGTGCCATAATCAAGGTTCTCTATTCAATTGGTGTTTTGTTCAGCAATGCTATTTTAGAGTAACTTTCATGCAAGGGAGCTACTGCATTTGTTGTCAGATTCCAACACTTTGCTCATGCTCTCTATTTAGTGGTTGGTTATACATTCAAAAAAAAATGTATAGAAAATAAGAATCTGCTTCTGAATTTGTAATTCTACTGTGGCACAATAAATTTAATTGGTAAACCACAAAACTGCCACCATATAAAGACAACATCCAATTAACAATGACAATGCACAATCAATAAAGTCACTACTTTGGTTTCCATGTAAAATAAGCAAATGAAGGAATTATGCCTGAGCGATATGACAAATTTTTTTGTCACAGTACAATATTTCTTGTATGTTGATATCGATAATTTTCGCGATAATTGTGACCTTTTTTCCTTTCACATTTTAAGTGTAATTTATGCCTCCTGAGTGAAAGTTGACAAAGTCCGATGCCGCTTCACCCATTCTTTAATGTCAGCACAAGGATGCATGGTGACGAACTATTACACGGCATTTCATAAATACGAGGAACATTAAACTAGTGAATACCTTCTCAGAGGGGAGCTGGTTGAAGGTATACGTTGGTAGATCCTTGCTAGCTAGTCACTGGCCCGGTGCTTGTTAAAAGTCCGCAAGCACTCGTTTGGGACGGAATTGTTTTTCCTTTAGCGTATTTTAGCAGGCAATACTGTTTTAAATGGTAGAATACTTTTGTCGTGTTTTTCGTCTTGGTTGGCACATGTTGTCGGAAAAGTTTTCAGTGCATGTCGCTGCAGTTTTTGTTCATCAAATTCGCAAGTAGCAAAATACCTCCAAACAACTGTCTTTAACTCATTCAGTGCGTTTTTAGTGGGTATGCTGGGTGTTATCCTTTGACTCTTTCTATCGCTTTTTTGACAGTCTTGTAGTCCAGTTTCTCTTTCACTCTGTAAGCCGCCATCCCGCTATTACTGCGAAATGATTGGCTGGTCCTTGTCACTTTCTTCATCTCCTGAATGTTGGTCTAGAACTTGTGTTTTCATCGTATTAGCCCCCCACCCCCATTTTCTCCCGTGGTCAAGTGGTAACAAATGTTCAAATAATCAACTTCTATTGAAGGTTTTATTATTTATCGTGGCAAAAAATTATATCACAAATTATTAGTGTTAGCGTTTTATCGGCCAGGCTTTGAATGAATTAAAAAAGGACACTCACACTCGGAGGAAGGGTGCGCAAAAACGAAAATTTTTGTATAGCCAACATCCTTTTCTCTGATGACCAATCAGCTTCCTCAGCATACATGTTCCACAGCACGTACTGTTGAAATGGTCGATGTTGAGGTTTTTTTCTCTAACATGTCGGAATTTTATATGCGATTATTCTAAATCATTTCCTGTTTCATTTTTAACATTCTATACTTTCCTTTTATTATACTTCACATTCCACATTAAATTTTGCTTGGAATCCAAGTGTGTTGAGGAAAACATGTTTAGTCAGTTTATTGCATTAAAACAGAAGAGCGAGTGGAAGTTGTGAAGGCTTTGCTCATATTTGCTTTTTGTCCATTGCAGAAAGTGGCACAGCAGATCTTTTGAATGTGCCCATTTACTCTTCACTGATAGCGCTGGTAGTCCTGGTGTTTCTGTTAGTGAACTGTGTGACCTGCTGCAAGGAAAGGGAAATCAACTTCAAGGTGAGACACCTAGTTGGCCAGTTGTGTGAATGACCCAAAAATGTCACTGCATAACTTGGAATTAGATTGCAGTCAAACATTGCTCATACCTGACAGTTTAATGTCTTTTTGAAATTATGCGTTATTTATGTAGTCCTCTTTATGGCTGTAATTCTGGATGGTTTACAGTGGATGTTTGTTAATGCAGGAATTTGAAGACCACTTTGACGATGATATTGACTTCACACCGCCAGCTGAGGACACGCCATCTATGCAGTCACCAGCTGAGGTTTATACCCTTTCTGTCTCCCCTGTTGCCTTGCCTGGACCTTTGCATCTTCAGCCACCAGCACGTATTGCAGGTAGGAGAAGTTTGTTAACATGTTGTTCATTTTATTAAGTCCGCAATGACAAATCTTTTGTCATTCTTCATTGCAATATCAGAGGGATCCTTAAGCCTCCAGGTTGCGCGGCATAATCTTAGTTACATTCAGGAGATTGGCAATGGATGGTTTGGTCAGGTAAGATTTGCATCTTTATTGTAATGCAAATCTAAAAATATTGTTATTCTTATGGGGTTTGTCAACTGGCTTAAAACAGGTGATCCTGAGTGAAATTTACACAGATCCTGGGTGCACCAGAGTAATAGTGAAGGAACTGAAGGCCAATGCAAATGCCAAGGAGCAGAACGATTTCCTGCAGCAGGGGGACCCTTATAGGTTTGTGTATTTTAATTGTTTTCTTCAATTACCTATTTTATCATTTCCATTTTTTTTGCTGTTTTGAGGTACAGGTCATCCAACTTGCAGGATTTATAGTTATTGAGATGCTTAAAATTTGTGGCACGAGTTTTGTGACCAATATTCTTGCAACAAGTAACAGTTCAATGAAAGATGGGGACTTTTTCAAAGGAAATGATGGACTAGCTCTGTGAACAAAATAATTAGGCATTCCATTATTCAAATACAAATAGTGGAGCAACATATATAGACAGACAACCTAATTATGGCTATAGTCCAATTTTTTTTTTATATATATACAGCATTTCTCTCAATGTCTAGTTCACATACTGTAGATATTTAATCAATGAACACATAGATACACAAAATATTAAGCTACAGATAAAATATTTTTTCTGTCTGTCCCCTTTTTCCTATAATTTTTCAGAGTATTGCAACACCCAAACATCCTCCAGTGCCTTGGACAGTGTGTCGAAGCAATTCCCTTCCTGGTTGTTTTTGAGTACTGTGAAATGGTGAGTTAATATATTTTCCTCTTCTTTACCATTTTTAATGATTTCCTTTTAAAGCAACACCATTTAAATGGACCGCCGGACTCCGATAAACAAATACATGTCTGAACAATGTCACCAGTAACTGAACCCAATTGGAAAGCTTAAAGTCTTCTTATTCAAGATATTATGACCATGTTAAAATAAACTCGTCACAGAAACAACATAATCATTCTGAAACAAAATACCTGAAAGCTTTAAAGCCGACTTAACTCATCACAGACATTGTCTTGTAGCCATCAAATTCAATAAGAGTATGCAACCATGGGCTCCTCACAGCCACAAGATCTTGGTGAATCTAACCATGCAAAATATTTACTCCAAACTGAAGATAATGCAGATAGATTATTAAAAAAACAAATCCGCCTTAAAGCATAAACAGACTCGTCAGATAACTTTCGGTATATCTGGCTGCCTCTGAGCTTTCGATTGACACCACTCTTAGCCAAGAGCAGGCCTTTTTTCATACAACACAGCCCGCCTATAAGGGCTTGTGGGTTTTTTTTTTTAATAAGGGAGATCGCCTCCTTAGTTCCATGTATCTTCAGCCAGTACTAACCAAAGCGAATGCTAATCGAAGCATTGGTTAGCCTATGAAAATTGATACATAATTTTATGCAAGTTTCCTGGAATGTATTCAAATCAGAGCCCAAAATATCATGCGCAATCTGTTATTCATTTGTATGCACCATTATTACACGCAAGTGTGCACAATCATTGATTGACTTCTGGAAAGAGAATTCAAATACTGTATTTACAATGTTTTCACAACGTCTAAAAATGTGGCCCAAAGTTAGACATTTGTAAAGGTAATAGTGTTGTAAATTGGTCGTCTCCAAATAGCCGTTTTTGGAAACGCCTAAACCTTCCCTTAGAAACCTGTGTAGTTGTTCAGATTGGGATCAAATTTGACAAAAGAAATGGTGCGTGCGGTTTGGAAACTTAGTCTCCATAGTTTTCAATTTACCTTGTGCTTTGCAGCACTCATTTCTGTTTTACTATATAATGCAGCAACATCTAGTGGTCAAATGTTACACAGTGTCTTTGTCAAGTCAAGTCGCATTTATTTGTATATCCATTAATCACAAAATATCTCAAAGGACTGCATAGGGTACATTAACACATTCCCCTGATATTTTAGGAACTAACCTGAATCTTTAAGATTAATTCTTGTGTTTTTTATGAATTCACCAAATGCAAAAATTAGGTCTTGTTAATCGCTAAGAAAGAAAAATATTTTGGGGGAGAGAGGGGGTTGCTTTCCTTGTGACGCTAACATTAATTGCTGCAAAATTGGGCAACTTAATTAATTAAACAAGGTGACGTATGTATATCAATGCATATATGCTGCAATTACATCTGTTCTCAGAAAGAATGACACAATTTTCTTGTTGGAAGAACAAAGTCAATAGGCAAAACACTGCAAAATGCTAGAAAACCCTCAAATTTGGTAGAAATCCAAATGTGCGCCTTACAATCCGATGCACCCTATGTGCGGACAAAATTGGAAATGTGTTACCATTTTGTTGCAATTATTGATATCTTGATAAACTTAAACTACCACAAATGCCTATCAATGGTGGCAAGTGACATGGACTGTGGTTCACAATTGCATAACATTGGATGCAAGAGTAATTGAACACGAATCACTGTGGGGGAACCGTCGGATCCTATCCAATATACCACTAGGTATACAGACGATATAACAAAAGGCATCAGATGTTATCTCATTATCACACTGTTTTTAGCCATGGTACCAGATATGCAAGCGATATAAGAAAACGGAAAATGAATAAATGGGTAGAACATTTTTTCACTTTTTCTCAGCTCAATCTGAACATTGTGACAAACTTTTGTATACGTGTGGCTATGCATTCATTTATGTCTTTAAGGACGACCAAATTGCAGGGTTCCTGCAGATCCTTCCAAAGACTTTGAATTCATTATTCTAAAAATAAGGCCATAATTGACATTGAAATGTCTTAAATCCAATTTTGAGAGTCTTAAAAATGTGAACACATTAGTAGAATTTATATTTTTTTGAACAAAATTTTTTTGTAATATTTATCAATTCTCTTTGAGTAATTCCCCTTTTACTTTCGTGGCAACATTGTGTGACCACAATAACAAAACAATCAAAACTGTAATGTGATTTTTGTCGGGTCTTTCAGAGCACACACATTTCTTAATTTCGGTCCACCCACAATACACATTCACCTTCGGACAGAGACACTTTGGGCCATGGGAAAGAGTTAATTTAATGAGAAGCGGCTGTCCAAGAATGTTTTTTGTCATGGCTAAAAGCTGTGCCAGGTATTGTTTACAGGGCCCGATATACTGGACTGTCTCAGAAAATTAGAATATTGTGATAAAGTTCTTTATTTTCTGTAATGCAATTAAAAAAACAAAAATGTCATACATTCTGGATTCATTACACATCAACTGAACTATTTCAAGCCTTTTATTAATTTAATATTGCTGAATTTGGCTTACAGCTTAAGAAAACTCAAAAATCCTATCTCAAAATATTAGAATATCATGAAAAAGTATACAAGTAGGCTATTCAACTAATCACCTGAATCATCTAATTAACTCGAAACACCTTGCGAGGTTTCCTGAGCCTTAAAAACACTCAGCTTGGTTCAGTAAACTAAATCACAAGTATGGGGAAGACTGCTGATCTGACTGCTGTCCAGAGGACCATCATTGATACCCTCCATCAGGAGGGTAAGACACAAAAAGAAATTTCTCAAAGAGCAGGCTGTTCACAGAGTGCAGTTTCAAAGCATATCCACAAAAAGTCTGTTGGAAGGGAAAAATGTGGCCGGAAACGCTGCACAACCAAGAGAGATGACCGCAGCCTTAACAAAATTGTGAAGAAGAGCCGCTTCCAGAATTTGGGGGAGCTTCAAAGACAGTGGGCTGAAGCTGGAGTCCAGGTATCAAAAGCCACAGTTCACAGACGTGTCCGGGAAATGGGCAACAATAGCCGTATTCCCATGGTCAAGCCACTTCTGAACTCAAGACAACGGAAGAAGCGTCTGACTTGGGCTATGGAGAAGAAGCACTGGACAGTTGCAGAGTGTCCAAAGTCCTCTTTTTAGACGAAAGCAAGTTTTGAATTTCATTTGGAAGTCAAGGCGCCAGAGTCTGGAGAAAGGCTGGAGAGGAGCAAAATCCAAGTTGCTTGAAATCCAGTGTGAAGTTCCCACAGTCAGCAATGGTTTGGGGAGCCATGTCAGCTGCTGGTGTTGGTCCACCGTGTTTCATCAAGTCCAGAGTAAATGCAACTGTGTACCAAGAGATTTTAGAGCACTACATGCTTCCATCTGCTGAAAAGCTCTATGGAGATGAGGATTTCATTTTCCAGCATGATCTGGCACCTGCCCACAGTGCCAAAACCACCAGTAACTGGTGCGCTGACCATGGCATCACTGTCCTTGATTGGCCTGCTAATTCCCCTGACCTGAACCCCATCGAGAATTTGTGGGGTATAGTTAAGAAGAAGATGAAAGACACCAGACCTACAAATGCAAATGAGCTGAAGGCCGCTATCGAAGCATCCTGGGCATCAATAACACCTCAGCAATGCCACAGGCTGATTGCCTCCATGCCACGCCGGATTGATGCAGTAATCCGTGCAAAAGGATTCCCAACCAAGTACTGAGTGCATCAATGGACATTTTCAAATGTTTGATTTAGTTTTGCTGTTATAAAATTATTTTTTTACTTGGTCTGAGGAAGTATTCTAATATTTTGAGATAGGATTTTTGAGTTTTTTTCAGCTGTAAGCCAAAATCAGCAATATTCAAATAATAAAAGGCTTGAAATAGTTCAGTTGATGTGTAATGAATCCAGAATGTATGACATTTTTGTTTTTTTAATTGCATTACAGAAAATAAAGAACTTTATCACAATATTCTAATTTTCTGAGACAGTCCAGTATATATATATATATTTATATATATATATATATATATTTATATATATATATATATATATATATATATTTTTTTTTTTTTTTTGTTTGTTTTTTTTTTGTTTTTTTTTTTTTTGTTTTTTTCATTTGTGGGTTTTTTTTTGTCGACTTCTCTTGAATTAGATTTCAAGGGCATTAAAAAGTCTACAAAGGTCTTGATTAAACTTGACTTAAGCTGTAGGAACCCGTAAATTATTTCATAAAATGCTTTTCTTTTCATTCAGTTCAGAAAAAAACGCGCTACTTCCCACAATACCTTTATCATTCAGCTCAGAATCCTCTGTGCTTTGTGAAGAATGTGCGAGGCATCAATAAAATACTATGTTGCAGTGGGCCGCAACCATTTCTTTTCCTCGGACCAGTCCAATGTCTTGACAAAATTCTTGCGGCCCGGCCCAATAATTACATCAACAATTGGGTACCTTGACTACAAATACTGTGATGATGAGATAAAACGAATGCCTTTTCATGTGTCGTCTGTATCCCTAGTCGTTCCGGTGTGCTCCTTTCCGCGATCAGGGTTTGATTCCCTTTGCATCTAATGTTATGCAATTTGGATCATTGATATCTTATTGATAACTTTTTTATTTTTTGTGTAACTCTAGCCCTCACTGTAGTTCTGATTCCATGCACCTTATAGTCGGGTGTGCCTTTTATGTAAAAAAACAATTCACAAAAACTTTTTTATCGGTGCACCTTATAGTGCAGAATATAAGGTACAGTGGAACCTCGGTTCTCGACCATAATCGGTTCCAGAACCCTGTTCGAAAACCGATTTGTTTGATCACCGAAATCATTTTTCCCAGCCGTTCCAACACCCTGAATGTTTACCTTGAATGTTCAACGTAAACAAAGCTAACCCAGGCTAATCGTACGTTCGCGTTATCGTAATCTTCCGTACGAAAGATTACGCTAACATAAACGTGTAAAAATAAAAAAAGAAGTATAAAGAAAATAATTATGAATAGGATTTCCTACCTTTGTGGTGGTCAGCAGAAGGCGCAGGTGGACAGTGGGGTATTCCCTAGCAAGATCGGACACTCGCATACCTCCTTCATATTTTGCTCTTATTTCTTTCTTAAATGCAATAGTTGTACGCACTACTTTTCTTTTTTCACCTGTAGCAACTTTGCTGCTTGCACTGTCTTTCTTCAGAGGCATAATCAGGGGCTAAAACACTTCATACACCTATATTAAAAGCCAAAGCAAAACGAAGCACGTCCGCACGCGATAACAGTTGGTCACGAAAAGAGCAATCCACACCCGTACGCCGCTCAGCATCGCACCCTAGCGTAGGCACTCACGCATTACCAGCTTTCGAACTTCGATTTTTTTGACCGAACAGCGAAGCAAGAATTTCTCTAAATTTTTGGTCGGACTCCGATTTGTTCGAACAGTGAGGCGTTCGAAAACCGAGGTTCCACTGTATATTTATATGGGATTTACACACATGTTGGAAAAGGCAAGCATGGGATATCTGAGAACCTGAGTAATTATTGCCTTTAAGTTTGCTACGGGACATGTTTACATACATATTTGAATGTCTGATGCTACACTACCTTCACTGATTTCTCATTCTCCGATGCTTCCTGCATGCGTTATGAGGAAAATGGAGAGGGAAGCCCCACGTAGCAGTGTACATGCCTGCCCCAATGCAGAGTGCGCTCTCATTAGTGGGATGAAGAGTGACATTTGCAACTTGAGTAACCTCGTGACTGCCGAATGAACATTGGTGTGTTCTTAACTCATTCCTTAAGGAGTTTTCTTCTGCGTAATAATCTCCTTCACTGCACAGTCGTACTTTTGAAATTGGAGTACTTTTTTGCAATGCAATTTTATGTATTACTTGAGAAAAAAAGATGTTGATTATATACACCCTGCTTCTTCTCTGAATGATCATCACAGGTGTCACTGACATTCCCAAACCGCCTTGGTTCGGAAGCTGTCATTGCACATTTAGTCTCCCAGGAACCAGTCCAACCACAAAGACCAGAGTAATCTTTCAATCTCACACGGAGTGCTTCAGATAAACTTGGAAAACACTGCAATGTAGCTGCGCTAATATGTCAAATACAACATAAGACGGACCTTTTATCTCATAAGTATTTATTGTCTGAAGTCTGGTTTATTATTTTTTAAACCTGAGCTCTTACAACATTTAGATCCCCACTAAAATTGTTTCACTAGAGTTAACGGGATAAAATCGCCATGTAGGAATGGGATAAATACTGCCCTCATGTGGCAATTTTTGCATTTAGCAGGTCCTACCTTTTTTCCATTGAATTTAACTGAACATAACCTATGAAAGTTACAAATATATAAAAAGAAATGAAAATGAAATGATCTGCATTTATATAGCGCTTTTCAAGTCAATGACTTCCCAAAGCGCTTTACAATGTGCTCCACATTTCCCAATAGCGGCCTTGTATTGCAGCCATGTAAGACGCTAACCTGCTTATTGGGGGTACTAGGGGTTCAGTGTCTTACCCAAGGACACTTCGACATGTAACACGGACAAGCCGGGATTCGAACTGGGATCCCTTGATCTTGATCCCAAGACGAGCGCTCGACCTCCTGAGCTACTGCCGCCCCTAGCGTCAGTATATTAAAATATATTTTAATAGCAGCATTTTCTTTACCCTGTTCATTCAGCATTTTTAAAAAAAAATGTTCAAGCAAATGTTTTGTTTACCGAAAGTCTTGTGAATTAACCGAGTATTGTAAAATACATTTTCCAAAATTGTATTACTGTCTATTTAAAACTTTAAGTACAGCATCGTCTTCCTTTTTTTTTTACATTACCCAATGCAACTTTAAAATTTGTTACAATGTAGTTATTTTCATTCACAAATTTAAGACAACATTTTCGTAGAAATCGTTAAAAAATTGGGATTCACAGTTTAGTTATGTTTTAATCGTACAATTTCAAAATCTTTTAAATTACTTTGTTTGGTGAAAGATTTTATACGTGCTTTGAAAATGACACACTGACAGTCACATAAATAATAATTATTTTGATACCCAACTATTTAAATGAATTTCAAAATGACATGGCATGTACACCATTTACAACGTTTATTTTTGTAATATGATTTAAACGTATCTACAAGTAGGTCGTCCTGAAGTTTTGCATTCCAAATATTTACATGCTTTAAATGACCCGTTGCTTACGGCTCATTCGAAGGGGAAACGCTAGTAAACCCATCCTTATGACCTTTTGTAACTTAAGTAAGTTAAAAAAAAATTGTTTTGTGTAAACAGATAAAGTCATATCACAGATGCTTTGAATATTTTGACCCTTCAGTATTTTTCAGAAAATACTAAAATAGGTGATTCAAAATACCATGATTTTTATGGCCTTTATCCAAAACTTGTGACAGTCATAAATAAGAAACCAGATACAAGTTTATTAATACTTACTGGTAAATCTCTCCCTTCCAACTCATAAGTTAAATAAATACCTATTTGTCACAACACAATATCTTTGCTTAAAATTTTATGACATTACGACTGGAATGTTTATCTTTGTAGCTTATTATTCTTATTTGATCTTAGTATTAATTTGCAAAACCGCTCTCAGAGGGAATATGAAACTGATATCAGTCACTGTTAAAATTATTGACTTCCTAAAAGAAGCTTGTATTTGCACCAATACACAATATTGGTACTTCGTGATCACTTTTAAATATTGGGGGGAAAGCTGTAAAACCCGATTTACGACATTTAATAAGCAATCAGCTTTAAGTAGAAATTGTTTAGGCAAAACAATGTTGGCTTTTATTTAAACAAGATTTTGCATGTTGTGTCTGTGCAGGGGGATTTGCGTGGCTATCTGTCTCACCAAGACTGGACGTTCAGAAACGCTGAGATATTGCAGCTGCAGAGGATGGCCTGCGAAATCGCCGCTGGTCTCACTCACCTTCACAAATATAACTTCCTGCACAGGTAGCACTCCAAAACTGCAGTG
Organism: Urocampus carinirostris; assembly: GCF_059441175.1. Taxonomy (NCBI): domain Eukaryota; kingdom Metazoa; phylum Chordata; class Actinopteri; order Syngnathiformes; family Syngnathidae; genus Urocampus; species Urocampus carinirostris. Next base: position 41,408,586 of record NC_142349.1, on the reverse strand, counting down.
GCATAGTAACCTGACTTTTTTTTTGCTTTTGGCAGAAGCCATTCATTTCAATGCAATTTGATGCCCTTCATTTTTAGCATTGACACAGAGGGAGGCTGACATTTTAACATAGCCTCTAGTGATGCTTTACTAAAGTTGTATTTCTATATTTCCCTGAAATCTTTTGATTACATAAAATTAATACTGCCTGTATTTTATTTAATATGATTTAGGCCAAAAAGGAGGAAAAAAACCTTAACTAATTTTATACCTCCCTTTTGCCCACCTGCCCACTGTCAAGACCAGTTTAAAAATAGGGAGGTAATCAGAGGGAATGTAAAAGCAAGAGACATTTTTTTATTGTAGGACCATTTTAATTCTAAAAATATTTGATATTTTCAACCCTCATGTTGGGTGACCTTTCAAGATTTTGATAAACTCGAAACTACTTAGTTAATGGACATTAGACTAATGTAACAAAAGTTCTACACCGTATCTTACCTACAAGCCACAATCTTGGTGTGTCCATTTTTGTGCAACATTTTTTCAAAGCCATTTATTTCCTACCAAAATAAAAAATCCAATAAATGTCAATAAACAAAATGCATTTATTATTAGGACAATGGTGTTCTTTTTAAAGTCCGTTTTAAAATGATGAAATCTCTCGTAGGCTTTATTAAGGAAGTGTAGTTTTTATAAAATATTTGAAATTATACATCACACAATAGCAATTTTGCCTCACTATGTTCTTGTGCTTTACAATATACATTTGCCATTTAGTAACTAATTTGTGTTTGTGGAGGAACAGTTGTTTGATAATAAGCTGTTATAATGCTGCATGTCGATCTGTTTTGAGGATTAGCAATGTATTCCAAAAAAAGGTCTGCGCAGAGGCAGCATATCATGTCGTTGTTTGATCACAGCGAACATTGGATGCCTAGCTGCTCTTAAGCAGTGGGTTAGGGTTTGGGTTGCCTGCAACGTACGGCTCAGGCTAACACGACATCCAGCTCATCGGCTCTATTTGAATGCTCCGAATAAGCTCCAAGGGTTCCGATTACACTGCTCCAATGCATTGCCACAGTGTCAGCTGTCTGCTCCGCACAGCACATGATGATTCTGCTCTTTGTGTGTAAGAGAATAGCCCCATTTTGGAAGATGTCTTTTAAACCCATGTTACAACGTCAAGATATTTCTTGAAGGAACCCTACAAGTGAGACACTTGGTTCGGCAATCTTGATATAGTTTACATTCGCCGCATGGCCTTGTGTCGTTAATAAGACTTAACAAAGCTGCGCGACTCGTATTCAAGTTGTTTTTAAGTTTAATTGGATATCGTATATATTATTTGATATTCTCTTTCATGTTAAATTTCACTTAAAAGTGATAAGTGATGCATGCGAGTGATCCATATGTCAAGCTTGCCTTGTAGGGTTAACTTGTTATGCCTGTTTCCTGCTGCGTTTCCCAGTCAGGGCCCACAGCCAACAGGAGATGAGCATGGAGAATATAGTTTAAATAAATAACCTTTTATCGTCCAGTGGTTTCACAAGTTTTGACAGGAGCTTAAAAATGCTTGAGTCGGCACAGGTTTGTCATTGGACGATTGCGTTATTTTTGTTTTGCACGCACAAAATCATGAACCACTAAAGGACTGACGTCAGTGTTTGGGAATTGGCTATACAACACATGTTAATTTCATTAACACTTAGAGCCACTAAGTGCTGTGTGCCATCACCTGGCAACAACACAAACAGTTTGTACAGGCTGTATTTCCTTCAAGAAATAATATCCTGCTACTGTATGTGTGAGTCAGGAATAGAAACTCTGCATGTCTTGTTGCAGGGCGAAGAATAGCCGAAGCTATCTGAACCTTAAAACCATTTGTGGTCCTGCTTTATCTTTGTGAGAATAAAAGAAAATGTGCAAACTAAACTAAAAAGGTGCTTTGACAGTCAAGTTAGTAATTGCTAAAATCGTTTTTTGTTTCATCTTGACAAATTACTTTAAAAAAGGTGTGTTTATAATGATAAAGCAATTATATCCCATTTGTGTTTTTCCACGCTCTCTAGATTGTCATGTTTTTAGAAATATTGTTGGGTCTAATTTTTTTTTTTTTTTTTTTTTTTTTTTTTGCAGTGATTTGGCTCTGAGGAACTGCTACCTGACGGCAGATCTTACTGTGAAAGTTGGAGATTATGGAATTGGGCCCTACACTTATAAAGTAAGGAGGAATGTCACGTTTCTATTAATTTGGCACAACTTAAAAGTTCTAGGTGTTGCCTTGTGTAAATGTAGGCCTTTGGGTATTCTGTGACCTTGTGTTAAATAATACAGCAGCTGTAACACAAGCCTTTGAGTGTCATTATGTTGCAAGCAAGAAATGCATACCACTTTACAAACAGCACTCAACAATAATATTTCCTGATTAACAGCCAATCAAAATGTCAGGTCAAACTTGCAATTCTGACAAGTTGTCTTATATGGACGACAGCAAAAAAAACAAAATAACCTGTTGAATAGCTGCTTAAGAGAAGATAAACAAGGCAGAGACACAATATTTTGATTAGCGATTAATTGTATAATTCTTTGACTACGTGACAACCTGCGCTAACTGAGTGCTAAAGCCCCCCTGTCTCGAGTGTTTCATAAATTCTGCTGATCTTTCCCTTTGAATGTAATACTCAATAAGATAATGTCGCCAACTGGTGCTATTTTGGGAGAGCTTTTTAAATCAAAGTGAGCGCTTTTACCCGGCTGCGTCAGCATAAATCACCGTATTAGGCTCAAACTAATACATTTATATTAGGCAAGCTTGTTCTGCCCCCCATTGTCATCAGAGTTTGTTATATCGTACTCTGATCTTTTGTTGTTGTTTTTTGTCATCGTAGGAAGATTATATCATCACAGAGGACGATGTATTTGCACCCCTCCGCTGGTTGGCTCCTGAATTGGTGGCCGAGCGCCATGGAGGCGTGATTACTTTGGAGCATACAAAGTCGAGCAATGTTTGGTGCGTATAGAATATTATCTATTGAAATGACAGTGGTGCAATCAAATTGGTTAATCTGATAAGTAAGTTAAATATCTGGACCTGTTAACTCTTATTTCTGTTATACTAATGACATTTTGTGATAAACATGTTTAATTAGGAATACCCGATATCACCCAATATTACATCTTGTCTTAGATTTAAAGATTTTGAAGAATAACAACCCATGAGGTTATTTCTGGTACCACTTATGCATCCAAGGCTTAATACTATTGACATCCTTTACAGTTGTGTTCCGACAGCCCCGCTGGCTGGTTTTCAGATTGTTGAGAAGCAATAACGTGTGTAGGGTGTCACTGGTCTCTAGACCAACGGGTGGCGAACACGCGGCTCTTGGTCAATATGAATGCGACTCTTTACCTCATCATATTTTCTATATACTGTGGCTCTTTGCCTTGTTTCATGTTTAGTATTTTTCCCCTCTTAAAACACTTGAGTCCATCAGAGTTAATAACAAATAATAAATAATATTTTGAAATTAATTTGGCAGATTTGTTGTTTTTATGCTGCTCCGGACACATAACTGACTGCCAATCATCTGCGTAGGTTACGTCTAATGCCGGTCAGTGCGTGGTGTGGCTCTTTGACTCTCACAGTTAAAAATGTTGGCTTTTTGTGTCATACTTGTTCGCCACCCCTGCTCTAGACCTTTTAGAGTCTTCAAATTGCCACTTTTGGAAACGCCTGGACTTACCCTTAGAAAAAGGTGTAAAATGTTAAGGTTTAGTTTTTCAGATTGTGATGAACTTTAACCTTGGACCAGGTAAGGCTTCATGCGTTTGTTCCAGCTGTTTTCCAGCCAAAATGCCCATGCTACACTCATCTTGGATGCATTGGCATTTAAAAAAAATGAGGAGAGTATAAAATCTTATGTTTCTGTGTGGTCCGATTAAGATCACTCAATTTTACTAATACTTGCAGTGATTATTTCAGTTGGGGACAAAAATTCAGAGTGTTCCCTTTAATATAGACCAAAACGCTCCAGATTCTTTAAACGGTTCAACAACAGCAACTAATTTCCTCCGGGTACATCTTAGATTGGGATTTTAGGTTAATTTTACAGAACTCAACTTTATTTATAAAGCCCTTTTTAAACAGCCACTGCTAAAGTGCTGTATACAAATTAAGCACAGTTGCAAAAACACTTAAAATTACCATAAAATAATGAAAACACATAAAAAGTATTTTAAAAGTATAAAAATATTAAATTAATAAAACAGGAACAAAGTCTCATGCTGGGTCAAAAGCCAAGGAAGCAAAATGGGTTTTAAGACTAGTTTTAAAGATGGACAGTGAGGGAGCTTCTCAGATGTGCAAGGATAAACTGTTCCACAGTTTGGGAGCAGCAACAGAAAAGGCTCTACCCTCTCCAAACTTACTATTAAACCTCGGTCCCTCCAGGAGCAGCTGATCGGCTGACCCGATGCACTGAGCATGACAGTGAAGCACCTCACTGAGTTAATGATGGCCCAGGCCATTTAAACATTTCAAAATGAATAAAATAATTTCAAAATCAATCCTGAAACGCATATGCAGCCAGTTAAGACAGAACAGGTGTATTGTTCTCCTCCTTACTTACATGTGTCAGTTAAGTCGTGCAGCAGCATTTTGGACCTGCTGTAGGTGTGAAATGGAAGATGACTGATTCCATAATACAATGCATTGGAGTAGTCCAGCCGAGATGTGATGAAGGCATGAATCACAATCTCAAAATGCTCACGTGTGAGAAAGGGCTTCTCTTTTTCGAAAGGCCTTAGGGCCCGGTCACACAGCCGTTTGCGTCTGTATCGCGGCTGAATCACGACCAGTAATTTCTGCCCGTGAAGCAGACGCTGTTGGACGCTTTGAGATCGCGATACAGACGAGATACAGCCGTGCTTTACACGCGGCAAGAAATTCACACGCGGTTGGCCGCACGAAAAAGTTTTGCGCTGTTCAAAACTTTAGACCACGGGTAACCGCGGGCGGCACACGTGGTACACACGCGGATATGACGCGGAACGACGTGCTACGGCCGCGGCCAGGACGTGGTTACACGCGGGTAGGACACGGAATTTTAGCGGGTAATCGCGGATGGAGCACAGTCATAGCACGTTTGTTCTGCGCCTGTATCGCGGCGTTATCACGTGAATTAGCGTGCGTTACGCGTGTGACGGTCAAACGCCTTTCTCCGCGTATATTCAGCGCGATTTGCCAAGCACACGTCAGTTGTGCTCGAGACGTCAAGGGGTGAACATGGATCCCCGTCACCGTAGTGACCTCGTCTTAATCCATTTTTATTTCTTGACATTTCTTTTCATTTCATAACAAGATAATAAAATAAAAATGAAAAACTATTACAATAATAACATATTGGCTTCTTCTTCAGTGCCATAGCTTGAAATCTTTATCTTCACGGGACTGTGTCTTGAGCGGCTACAGCCCGGCTCGGCAGCTTTTATACCCGTGATCCACGGAACTGACGCGATGAGGAAGCGGAACAGTTGCTGGCGTCTGTTTTGCGGGCATACCACGGATGAACAGCGGGTTGGCCAATTTTGCGCATTTTCTACCGCGGGCAACCACGGGCAAAAAAAAAATCGCAAAATTTTACCCGCGATACAGACGCAAAAGGCTGTGTGACCGGGCCCTTAGCTGGAAGAAGCTTGACAGCACGTATTTGTTGATCTAGTTTAAAATGATTACCTCATTTTTTTCACCACCAGAAAACGGCAAATGCTAATTACTTTTTTTAAATCATGACTGTTATTTACCCCACTACTGTACAAATCATTTTCAAATGTTATTATTTTTAGGTCATTGGGTGTCACTTTATGGGAACTTTTTGCAAATGCGGGTCAACCCTATCCGCATCTGTCTGACCGGGAGGTTCTTAATCATGTGATCAAAGACCAACAAGTCAAACTCTCCAAGCCACAACTTGATCTTCCTTATTCTGACAGATGGTGAGATTTATTTTTTAACCACTCAATATTATATCCTGACAAAAAATAGGTAATACAATTTGGGTAAAGTTTGTAATTTCGAATCCAGTTAAACTAAAATGCAATGTAACTCAGATAAGGAATTTAAGGATAGCTTTGCTTTTGTGATATTTCCCGTCATTATTTAACTCTTGCTTTCTTCTAAAGACTATTTACATAAATCCTTTGCTGTATACTGTTGCTACTTCGCAGATTTTTATCATGTGTTATGTTCTGCGTTCTGATTGGCTAAAGTTTGACTGTTAAGCCGCTAAACAGTCGCTATTGGTAAAAAAAAACATACAGTATAGACTACTTTTATTACAAAGGTTTCTACTTCAAGGATCTTGACTGTCACTGGTACTTTCTTGAACGTAACTCGTCACAAACACTGGTTAATTGTATGTTTTGTCTTTAATTTTACCTGTAGGTATGAGGTCCTGCAGTTTTGCTGGCTCTCTCCTGACAGGCGTGCCACAGCTGAGGAGGTTCACCGTTTGCTCATCTACCTGCGTATGCAAGGTCAAAGGAACATTGAAGAAGACTTTGAGCAGCGCTGGGACGCCCTCAAGCCCAGCATTTCTATGCGACAAACCACTGTTAATAACTCCTCATTCCCTATCCTTGAGCATTTTACTGACGATTCCCTACAGCAGGATGTTGATGAGTTGCTGACAGTCACTGAAACAAGTAAAGGTCTAAGTTTTGAATACGTTTGGGAAGCTGCCATGCATGATCACTATGACGGCACCCATCCTCACCCAGGCATGGACGCGACTGTAAACTACCACAGCATGTTCTTTCCCGTTTCCACTGAAGACATTCAGGCTCATTTCCCGACAGTCGGTAGTGATGGGAGCACTCCAACTGGAATACCTGGGATTCTACCAGTGTTGGATTCAAACAAGTCAGCTGATGGGGGAGGCTATTACATTCAAATTGAGGATCAAGCAGAAGAAAGTCCAACTGGACAAAACGGCGTCAAAAGGAAAAGTTTCAATTCGAGCCAGCAGGAATTTGTTGGCCTTCAAGAAGTTCGCTTGGATGAATCCAGTACAGAAGCTGACTTTTTTCACCATAGTATTGACTCCAAGGACTCTTATTTACCAGATAGTCATATCTGGTCATCTCTTGAAAACGATAGTCCATACCACACGAATATATTCACAGAGGGGGAGTCTAAACCAGAGGAGTCAGTCTCTTGGAGACACAATTTTGTGGAGCTATCAGAACAAAATAGAAACCCATTTTGTGTTGATACCACTTTGGATGAACAATACATGAATTCCCGGGATTCTTTTTTAGGCCGATGTTCAGAAGCAGCTCATCAAACTCTAGAGGAAGCCAGTGCCGATAAAGAGAAGCTTCTGAACACTGAAAAACTGGCACAGAATTTTATATTTCTTAAGGAACATCACTTGATAAAAGAAGATGTGCGATTTTCAAATTCTCAGCAGAATTTTCTTTTACCAGGCGTTGTCCATGAACCAGAGGACACTTTCAAAATGACTTCTTGGGACAACCTGGACCCCAATGGCAGCTTAAACACAACAAATACATATTTGAAAACTGCATGGAATAGCACATCTCCAATAAATAATTCGCCGAGCTCCAATGTTGGGGAACATAATCCATTTAGAGTACAAAATCAAACACTGGTGCCTTCCATTACCATTTTCTCAGAAGATGATATAAGCAAGCAACTGCTAGCAAGTAACCGTTCTTCCGCCAAGGAGCTCTCTCCGCTCCAAGTGTTTGATAGAGGCATAGACTCGGATTTTCATTCTACCTCAGAGGTGATTGACATTCTCACTAGTCAGTCTGACAATCAGACTTCTTTGCTCTCAAACGATGCCTCAACAGAAGCGTCATGCACTGATGCTGAGCTTTCCAGTCTTGACGTCAACGTTGAAACCTCAAGCAATAGTGCTTATCCACTCATAGAAAGCCAGACATCAGAAAAAAGGCATGTCCAAGCCTCTGTTTCAGACTGTAGACATGTGGACGATTTGACAAGCGCTGATCTGGTGAGTGAATTTAATGAGGATGCGGATTTAGAAATTTATTCAAATCCGTCTGACAACGAAGAATTATTTACAGATACCAATGGAGAAGCTTTCAGGAAATCATCACTTTTGCTCTCTGGTCCTTCATTGGACCAGATTAGCCAGGACAGCTTGCTAGAAGAAAGCATATCCACCACCCTTCCGACAGTAGATCAATCCGCTGAGACGCCAGTCTCTTTAGACTCTCTGGACATTCACAGGCTGGGAGAGGAGTACAAGCTCCAGCCTCCATGTAAGATAGCTGACAGTGGGTACGAGACTGAAAATCTGGAATCTCCTGAGTGGAACACTCAGCCCAATGCGGAAGACCTCTCTCCTGTCAAAAATGACGAGATTGAAGTGCAGCAAAAAAACAATATTATAGAGACTGAAGCTCAATCCAATCTGATTCCTCCAGAAATTATCATCTCTGAAGTTGAAAGTTCGCCAGATGCTCATCCCGTCGACTACAACGGATTTGTTTCTGTCGAGGAACCAGTTATGACCGTTAATTATAGAGACTCTGCCTATTTCTCTGACAATGAATCTGAGCCGGAAAAGAAATCTGAAGAAAACAAAAAAGGTTCTGCTGAAGTAAAGTTGCTGCAGGACTCCACTGAAGCTCAGGTCCAAGTACAGGAAAGTCTAACGGGAAGTCTTATGGAGTATTCAATACCACAGGAAGTAGGTCCTGTTGCACTGGTAGCGCAGGGGGATGTCAAAGGAGGAGCAGGACCATCCACAGCAATGGATTTGGCTGCCAATGATAAAGCACCAGAACCTTTAAGCTGGCTGAATCACAGCGGAGATTTTGTTAACAAGCGACCCCAGTCTCCTGAGTCAGATCAGACGTCTTCAACTTTTCCACTTTCATCAAATAAGGACGCCCTTCATGCTAAGCTAACCAGGATCTACACCGGAGAAGCCCATAAGATAAAAGAGCCTGACGTAGAGGGGCGGTACCTTGGCCAGAGAGATGGGCTGGAGGATGGTATGGACGCCGATGAGGAGAACGAGAACAGCGACGACTCTGACGAGGATATTAACACCTACCAGCTGCACAGCTCCTCGGACAGCGAGGATGAAGGACCGCATCCTGTGCCACTCATCATCTCAGACGACAGCAATGCAAAGAATCTGAGGAGCTTGTTGAAACATGCGCCCCTCAAGTCTGTGGATCTAGCCCCTTCAGCCACCACCACCAGGAGAGCTGTGTCCTTCTTTGACGATGTCACAGTTTACCTCTTTGATCAGGTAACCTTTTAGCTCATCACCTGCCAGCTTACATACAAGGAAAGTAGAGGTTTAACATCCTGAGCCTTCATTCACTCTAAATTAACCCCTATATTGCAAACTTCAACTATATTCCCCACCCTACTTTGCTGGATTTAATTGTAAATGGCAAAATGCATTTACAATCAATGGCCCACTCATAGCCCTGCCCAAAAATGTCAGATGTTGATAAAGTTAAAACTTATATAAACTATATGTTGGCAGAATTACTCAAATAAAAACAAGCATTAAGGTAAATAAATGTAATAGCACTGTCCGGTGGCCCATCGGGGCAACCACCTCGGGCGAGTGCCCCGGCACCACTGCCCGCCCTCGTGTGTCTAGTTAACTTCTTTCACACAGGAAACAGAAAAATACACCGGAAATGCGACTTCAAAATAAAAGGGTACAAGACTGATAAACGTACAAAAGATGCAATTAGACTGATTATTGAAACGTTACTTCGTGTGTGTGTGTGTGTGTGTGTGTGTGTGTGTGTGTGTGTGTGTGTGTGTGTGTGTGTGTGTGTGTGTGTGTGTGTGTGTGTGTGTGTGTGTGTGTGTGTGTGTGTGTAAGATTGTTTTTATATTTAGGAATATAAAAAGTTATATTCACACAGTGAATTCTGAGAAATGTTACGACCAACCTTTCATATGTTCTATTAAGTTCAGTGCACACTTGGTGCTAACTGCATAGGGAAATATGTGTAGCGTTTGGCTGCAGAATGCCAAGAGCGCCGTGCCCGTGCACAACTGAAACGATCACATTTTCGGATCATGTGATCATTCGAAATTGCAACTAGCACAGAGTCATATCGATTTTAACAGATGAGCACACTACTGCAGCAAAAGTAAACTTAAAAGAATGCTGCGTCACGTAAAATTTGATCCCTATAATTGTGGGTGATAGCGCCAATGTTCTTCATTCGTGGTTCACATGGTAACAGACCAAATCCCATTCGACGATCGACGTTCCTCGTGGATTAAGAGAAACTCCTTCGACCAGACATTGGACTTGATTTTTGGGTGGAAAAGTTCAAATATAGTGTTTTCATGCGTTGTTGAAAAAGGCTGCTGGCCATTTTCCTCTGTCCCCCGCATGCTTGAGGAATTTGGTGACTGAGCGCCGAAATTATTAAACAGATTGATACACACCATTTTTCACCTCCAAAAAGTGCCCCCGCACATCTGAGGCCAAAAGATAAAGATAACTATTGCCAGTGACGTCGCACGCGGTTGGCGCCAGGTGTGCGTGAGGCTGTAGGGTTTTCGGTACTTAGGTTTTAGTCTCTATAGAGGAAAAATTAGGCAGTCAAAAGTTTACACACTATTTACAGGGCTGGTTGGGGTGCTTGAACTCTTAATTTGAACGTTTGTTGTGATTCAGGAAACTCCCACCAAAGAGTTGGGTGACCACTCCTCAAGCTCCAATATGCACACCCCACCATTGAACAGCCCGACACCAAATTCTAGCTACATGAACCGCTTCACCAATTCCGAAAGCTCCACAGACGACGAAGGTAAATAATTTCTCGTGTGTGTCTCTTCACACTCTTATTGTCCATTTCGCATCGCCAGGAGGTGGTTTTGAGTGGGATGACGACTTTCCCTTGGCCCCCGCCTTCCCTGCCAAAACACACAAAAATGCTTTAAAGGGCACGACAGCGTCCCGCATCTCGTCCCCGGCTGTTGCGGTGCCACCAAGCTGGGGAAGTTCCTCCAACTACTCCCGCTTTTCCATCTCACCAGCCAGCATTGCCAGCTTTTCTTTGACGCACCTCACTGACTCGGACATTGAACAAGGTCAGTTTGGAGGTTTTAGCAAACCAGAGTATGCATCGTCTCTTTTGCATTCCTTCATCAGGCATGAAAATTACTTTCTGGAGAAATTTACTGTTCTGAAGTCAAAAGGGGTGAACAAGGTGAATTGTGTAGCTCCAAGAAGAACATTTTTAGAGTGGGGGGTTTGTGAGTATTCACAGAGAGTGAATTGGGCGTTATGTGTTTGAATTAATTTCATTATAGTTCATGTTGACGAGAGTAGTTGCCTGTCGAGCTGAACAACTGTTGCATTAAAAACGATGATCCCTGCCTGTGGAAGAATCAAACGTAGTTTTTGCGTTTTTAGCCATTCAGGTTGGAAAATGTTCAACTGCAGCCCATACATCATGATACATAGATGACATCATAAACTAACTAGAAGGATGGTAATCGCTAAGGTCAATGATAACAGTTCATGGAATCCCTACATAGAAAACGCTAACACACTCTTTTTGATTTATTTGATGAGTTTGTATTTTTTATTTCTTGGATCTACGTGACAATTCATTATCAACCTGAGAGAGTTCCCCAGTGTGATCTATCAAGAACATGGAATAAAGAAATCCAGGCTAAATGTTCTAAGCGCTTCTTGAACTAGTCTGACCTGTGCATTTTGTTTTACGTTTGCCAATTCAGTTTTTTTTTTTGTTTTTTTTTGATTGATCGTTAATAAATAACAAACTTCTATTTTACAAGGGGACAGATGAATGTGAATTGGACCCTATACAACGCCCTTGTCAAAATTGGAATTGATACCATCTTTGCAAGTCATTTGATCACTTTTTACAATATCAAACCATATACGGATGAATCAAACCTTTGAAGGTCATTTGACTAGACTAGAAGATTTTGGTATAGTGCAATAATATGAATTCATACATCCGACAGCGAGCGCTGAGGCACACGCACCATAGTTACGGTATCTAATTATCACAAGCTCAACCTCAGCATTCTTAATTGCAATAAATGTATTACGTGAATGGCTATTCATAGAACTGTTGCAATTACACAGTCAACAGTCTAATGACAATGTAGCCTAAATGTACAAATTTAATGCAGGATGAATAAAATAATGCAACATATTAAGAAAGTTCATAGAAATTTATATAAACCAAATATATATTTCACACTTTAGACAGGAGATGTGAAAGATGTATCTCTGGGAATGATCGTAGCCTGTTTATTAGTTTTGTCAGGAGTAAGTTAGCTGTAGTAAATAAATCACCACAATAACTGAGCCTCACTTGATTTAATCTGCTTTCATGCAACCAACATGGGGTTAAATTCAGCCAAGATAATAAACATCCTGACTATATCCCATATCTTGGTTTCGCACAATACTACCCCCAAGGTGTTTGTGTGTGTGGTGCCTCCTGCTAACCACTGAAACACAGTGCGAGTTGAAAGACCTCAATATTTTGTTGGGTCGTGCAGTGCAGAACACTAATCCTCAACACCATTCTCACTTTTTTAACCAACGACCCATATCCATGCCTGTTTCATTGACATATTGTATTTTTGGTGTTTGTTTTTAGGTAGCAGCGAGGATGGAGAAAAAGACTAGTTTTCAGATCACTTCACTGCCAGCAGTGTCATCAAATAATCAAACCGTTGCACATTTGGGAGATCAGGTCTCGATGGCGGTGGTCAAGGCAGGAACCTACCTGAAGGTTTACTTTGATTCCCAAGCTCTCAACAGATGTGATTATCCATTCTAGTGTCAAGTTGTTGGCTGCTTCCTGCTTTTTAAACCAATCTGAAGGATTTGGTCACTACGTCCAAATAGGAATATTTACTCCAGATCTCTCTGGACCTGGTTATTTAATTTTTTTTTTTTAATTGTTTTGTTCACAATATCTTTGGAGAAGAACTCTTCTGTAGCCTTTATACTATGAAATAACTAGTGTCTTACTAGTAGTATCACATTGTCCTCTTGTACCTCAAACTTAGTGTGTTGTTGCCAATCAGCCTTTAAGACCCTTTCACGTCCACATGCAAATATAGTTAGTCCTGATTTGAGACGATTCACAGCACTTGATGAATTTAGGTCCCTTGTTAGAGGAACCATGAGCCCTATTAAAAGGAAGATACACACAGACAGTCATGAAAAATGCTGCCAGTAGAACAGTCATTCCACTGAAGCAGTTCTGCATAGCAAAGTTCTAGAAACAGGGTTCGTATGGGTGCTTGAAGTTCTTAAAAATGCTGGAATTTTATTGTGTTTTCACAGATTGACAAGTGCTTGAAATTGTGTGTAAAGTGCTTGGAAAATTGTGAAATTGTTGCTATGTTTCTCAACAAGGCTAAAAAATGACTGCTTTCCAGTATCTTGGCTTTGCCAATACATTTCTTCCCTAGTGATTTAGGACAACTGGTATTAGTTTGTGTGGCATTGTCTTATGAAGTTTCCTAGCCCCCTTTGGCCCGCACCCAAGGGGTGCAGGCTACATCCAAAAAGGGCACCATGAAATCAGTATTAGTGCAAGGATTACGTTCTAATTATGGACATTTTGTGCCATGCAAAAACAAAATAATGTAACATTTCCCTGTGTTATAAATGGAAGAACTTCCTGCAACTGAAAATGTAAGCTATATTTTACCATCATTTTACCCAACACCTACTTGTGGAGAAATTTGTCCCCCAAAAAATATATTCATGATTTATCTGAGATCAAATGTCTTGCACACGCAAGATTTAAGATCGCATATGTAAGTCGCAGTTGTATTTGCGGCGCTTCAAAATAACTGAATCACATCGGATTATTTATTTAAATACTAATGTGGAGAACTTGGAAACTTTGCTTTGGATGTCCTTGATAAGTGTCAGAATTTGACCATGGGAAAGGGTGCACGAACCCTGCAAAAAAACTTGTGAGCACGTGATTCTGCTTGTTTTCTGTAATGCCTTGTGAGTGAGGACAAAGTGCTTGTACTAAATACTCGTGGGGCAAACCTGCTCAAGTTGACGAATCTAGAGTATGTCCTTGAATGATTGCTTCAATTTCATTTATTAGTACGCTGAGACATTATTTCACAACTTAAACTTGAGTGCACGAGTGATATTTTTTCTCCTGCTCTTGCCTTATGCAACGAAGTAGACTTTGACGCACACGATGAACTCCAGGCAAATTACTATTGGCATGCGACCAGTGCAATAATATGTTCACACTGCCATTGATGGCCAAAAATCCATTCTTACTGGCAATTGTTGAGCTAAATGGCTGGAGAGGTTTTGACACTAGAAGTATTTGCCACTAATGAGGTGAAGGTACTTGTGGGCAATTGGTGCTGCTAATAAGGTTTGGTCCACTAGTATGAAGCATAGGCCTTACGTTACAAGTGCAGCACATTAAAGCAGTGGTTGGCAACCCCTGGCCTCGGACCAACCAATACCCGATCGTTGGGGGTTTGGTACCGGGCCGCACAGAGAAAAAAAACTCATTATTTTCTGCTTATTCTGTATTTATTCACGTATAAATGCATTTTTCTTTCTCTTTTAGAAATGCATATCGAATTGCGTCCCCTTTGTACTAATGAGTTACAAAACATAGCTCTAAGCTTTAAAAAGGTTGGAGACCCCTGATCTAAAGCCTTTTCCTATCGAATCTAAATCCCTTGTGGTCTAGTGATGACACATTTGATTTAGGCTTATTGTCATTGTTACTTATACTATTATTATCAAAGTCTGACATAAAACTGGTCCGTGGTACAGAAAAGGTTGCGGACGACTGGATTAAGGTTGTGTACTGGCATAATCTAAATGAGGTTTTAGAAGGTACCCGTACGCTGAGGGTCGATGGTGTGCCTGTACCACAAAATGAGTGCTTACAGTACCTTGCAAAAGTATTGGCCCCCTTGGATATATTGCCATATTTCAGGTTTCAAACTTATAAATAAACTCAAATATTTCCCAAGATTCAACAACATGTGAGACACCATCGTGAAAAGGAACCAAATTCATCCAAGGTTTTATATTGTGCTAACAAAAATATTGGCCCGCTTTGAGTTAATACTTTGTACAACCTCCTTTTACATTTTTTTGGGGGGTATTTATGTTTCGCACTTCTTGAAGCAAATATTTTGGGGGAAAATATGGGCTGCGTACCATGCTAGAGTGCATGGAAACAAAAAACAGTAAAAACATCCATCCATCCATTATCTGCACCGCTTATCCCCAGTAGGGTCGCGGGGGTGCTGGAGCCCAACCCAGCTATCTTCGGGCAGTGGGCAGGGAACACCCTGAACTGGTTGCCAGCCAGTCGCGGGGCACACGGAGACAGACAACTCACTCATTCAATCACACCTAGAGACAATTTCGACCGCTCAATTAACCTGAACTCAAATGTTTTTGGAATGTGGGAGAAAACCGGAGTGCCCGGAGGAAACCCACGCAAGTACGGGGAGAACATGCAAACTCCACACAGGAAGGTTCGATCTTATGACCTCAGAACTGTGCCGCACACGCGCTAACCACTACGCCGCTGTGCTGCCCTGCAAAAACATATTTAGATTTCAAAAGTAGAAACTCAGAAATCACAAAATAAACTGCAGTTACGGAACAAATCATATGAATGTGCACAAATCTTTGTCAACAAACTTGAAAATGGCCGCATATCAATACTAATGCCAATACTTTGGCTAGGCACTGTACCTGGCTTCTGAGGCCAAGCACTCACATCACGCCTTCAGTATCCACCTCCCACTTTTCTTTCCTCGATATTTTTGCAGTTGATGACAGAAACAATAATGAATTGTGACAAACGGGAGTTGGCTTGAGTCGTTTGGTGACAAACACTAGTTTTATATTTGTCCCTCAAGACTCGTGGGGGGAAAAAAGGCTGCTCACTCGGGTTCACCGCGCAAGAAAAAATATTTTTAAAATGAACCGATAGAGATGTTTGATCTGTTTTTAAAAAAACAAAAGGAAAAATGTAGAAAAGAACAATGTGCAATGACTACACTACTTTGTGTGACTGGGTAAGGTAGAAATTGATGTTGAGAAATCCACGCAACTCTAGTCTTTTTCCTGCCTTCGTTTTCTTTAGATATCATTGAATTCGTGTTGTGATGATTTCCATTGACGGCTTTTGCTTGATTTTGTTTTTTTCTCCTTTTGCAATTTGAAATTGTGCGTCGTTTATTTTTATACCCAAAGAACCTCAAACATAAGCGTATCTGTGTATATCAGTCTGTCTTAAGTGAGTGTGTGTGTGTGTCTGCCTCTTGTTGCCATTGTGAGAGTAGAGCTGCAACTAACGATTATTTCAATATTCGATTTACCGACTCATTTTCAATTTCCCCCTCTGTTTAAATATTAAGGTTTTAGACTTATAGGGACATCCATCCATTATCTGCACCGCTTATCCTCAGTAGGGTCACTGGGGAGCTTGAGCCCATCCCAGCTATCTTCGGGCAGTGGGCAGGGGACACCCTGAACTGGTTCCCAGCCAGTCGCAGGGCACACAGAGACAGACAAACAAGCATTTTGAAAATCCTTGGTGGTTGAAAAATTTGCATTTATCTGACAAAAGATGGTCTTCACCTTAAGGGAGCTGACATGATTGGCTGTCATCTTGCTGCCAAGGCTACCCTCAAAACTTGTATACAAACATATACATGTAAACATAGTGAAAAAAGGTACACTGTAGGATAATTTTTGCTCATTTTAAATAATAGGTTTTTCTGTGTTTCTCTTTACTTTTTGTTTTACTTCGTTTCACCTTTTTCCACACTTTCTGTTTTCTGCTTTATTTTCTTGTACTTTTGATTCTTTTGGATTTTTATTTATTTCCTTTTTTTTATATTTTGTTTTTTCTCCTCTTTACGTGTTTCTTTCTTTGCTAAAGCTAGGTAAAAAAGTGAGGGAAAATATTGTTTTTGGGTCACTTTGAATTTCCATAGTTTGTATTCTACCTTGTGCACTAATTTTAGGTTCCACAATACCATATACTTAGTGGTCAAATATTACCCACTCTAACTTTAACAAAAATATAAAATACATACTAATGTATGTTATTCACCTGCAACTATGGGAAGATAAATTTTCTATAACGTGTAAAGGGAGGCAACTCTTTCGGGTAAAAAGAGAACCTCGTGCATCAAACTATGATCTGGAAGCGCCCTCTTCAGGACCAAAGTGCCACTACAAGCATAACCCCTCAACAGCCCAACTACAACATCTCAACAAAATTCCAAAACTCTTATTTGCAATCAATTAACGTGCTGAGTGATGCGTTGCCAAGGCTTTTAATATCCATTTTATCGATTCGTTGTTGCAGCCCTATCTGAGAGATCATTTTAAGAGTATGCATGTGAATTAAAACTTTGAAAAGCGCACTCTTATTTAGTCTAGACGACATCACTCCTTTCCTTTTTGTAGAAAGCCCAATCGTGCGCCTCTTTGTCCAAACTTGGAGGTTTATTCAAGGACTTTGACTGGACGAGTGCCGTCGGCGGCGTTTGCTCCTTATTGCACATTTGACAAAATGTAACTGACATGTAAAACTACCGATTTGTCAAAAAGTGTCTATAGATTTTGGGGACGAGGTTGTACGTGAACATATCATAGCTGCTGTCCGATTAAAGCCAATCATGATGATGATGATTATGATGGAATTTCGCTATTTAATGTGTCCATTTGAAAAGTGGTGATATTTTTACTTCACATTGATCAAGCCATTCATGTCATTGAATGAGATGTTTGTAATTACACTTGTTTATTATAAAAAATAAATGCAAATAATGTGGCTCTTTGGCATGCTCATTTGACTCCCTCAAGTTCTTTTTGTCCCTCTCTTACCTATATTGTACATGTGAGGGTTATGCTGCATTCCAAAAAGGGGGAGTTCTCCAACCCCCGTCCAGGAAAATATTCAAATGACCCTCGGGGAGAGAGGTCCTAGTTAGATGTACCCACTCCATAGAGTGGCTTGAATCTGATGCCCATGGACAAACATACATGAACGGTATCCATTATCTGCACCTCTTATCCTCAGTAGGGTCGCAAGGGTGCTAGAGCCCATCCCGGCTGTCTTCGGGCAGGGGACACCTTGAACTGGATGCCAGCCAGTCGCAGGGCACACAGAGACAGACAACTCACTCAATAACACCCAGAGACAATTTTCGACCGCTCAATTAACCGGGGGTAACCTACGCAAGCACAGGGAGAACATCCAAACTCGGCACAGGAGGTTCGACCTCATGACCTCAGAACTGCCGCACACGCGCTAACCACTGCGCCACCGTGCTGCCCTGGTAAAGATGATTTACACAATTACAGTGGGCGCTATTGACCTCAGCCGCCGTTTTTCCTCAATTGCGAGAGGGCACGTTTGCCGGAGGTCAAAAAGTCTTTCAATGAGCAAAATAAAGAACAACTTTTTTTGCGATCAGCCATCTTTGCTGTTTGCATTTGCTTGTAACGCTTTAAAGTCTGTTCGGGTACCATACAAGTGGGGAAAAATCTGACTCCTCCCTTCCCTGGATTGCAGCATTAGAATGTATGTCGAACTTAAGTTTGGCTCTGAGGCTTGAAACTTTCTGTTCTGAGATGGACTGGATCAGTATAAGAATGTCAACTACAATATTTTAACTTTGTTCAGGCATGAAAATCTCTCATCTTTTAAAGAAATTCACAGTTTTGAGGTTAATTCAAATAATAAAAAGGCCTAAGTAAATCGTATAGATCAGAGGAGAAAATGTTTTGAGTTGGGACAGGGGTATCGTGAGACTTCCCAGAGTGAATCAAGCATTTAAGGTGGTGCCTTCGAATTAAAATCAGTGTAGTTTGCATGGGCAGGAGAACTGTATTGGTGTGTTACACGCATTCGATTTTATCACACTTTTTAATCACAGTACAGAGACGAATGTTAAGAGAAAACAAAGTCGTCCAGAAAAAAGCGTGACGTAGGAAGCAATCTTTGGTGTATCTGATAATGAATCATACTTTGAAGGACATAAAAAAATACTGTAAGTTTTAGGTTAGTATTGTGTTCGTAGTTGTCAATAAATGATTTGAATCACGGCTGCATGTATTGTCACATTCAAAGCATAGTTTGAGCTGAGAAAA
The DNA here is from genome assembly GCF_059441175.1 of Urocampus carinirostris. Lineage (NCBI taxonomy): Eukaryota > Metazoa > Chordata > Actinopteri > Syngnathiformes > Syngnathidae > Urocampus > Urocampus carinirostris. Next base: position 41,389,387 of record NC_142349.1, on the reverse strand, counting down.
AGCCAACATTTTAATACTGATTTTTAACCAGAAGTTAGAGCGCCATATACACAAATGCAGTATTTCTGCCACACCTTTCTCACCTTTTAGGTCCGGACCCACTTTCATGCGTGTTTGTTTTTTAGTATGATGCCATATTTTTAACCTGATCAGTAACCTACCCTACATATTATAATCTTGGATGACAAGGAATATTTTCCAAACACGTTTATTCACAAACAATGGGGGGAAATCTTCATGTTTGGCATTGACTGTGTTATTTTAACAGTTGGGTGAATGCAGTTTTACACCCGAACCAACTCACCACATACACACATACAAAATCAACACTTCTTTTGCGGCCTGAGTAAGCATTTGGTTTGCATTTATTTAAAAACCTATTACTTATGATAGAAATGACCTCGAGACTTTTATTGACATACTCAGAAACACCTTGCAGTCATGTACGCTTTATGTATGAAACTATTTCCAAGGTTTGTACAGGTGTTTGAAATCTTTGAACTTCAATATTGTGCTTGAGGTGCTTGAACTTTAGCCAAAGTGCATGTTAATGCTTGAAATATTGGCCATGTTTTTCAACAACTCGAATAAAGACGTCGACATTGTTCTTTGGTGTCCTGTTTTTGCCATCGCATTCCTTTTTCCCTTGTGATTAATGGCAGCTGACATTTTTTGTATTGACCTATGACGCGTCGCGCCGTGGAGGACGGGCGCAGGCTACACCTAAACAGGGCACTATGAAATGTGTATTTCGGCAAGGATTACATATCATTTATGCACATCTGATATTGGCTATGTAAAAAAAAAAAATGTTTCTCGGTGGTAAATTGTAAAGGGAAGAACTTACTGCAACTGAAAATGTAAGTTACATATAATTTTTACTCAACACCTAATATGGGGAGAGATCAAATATATTTGTGTGGATTTGCAAATTATTAACACTGAATTTCTTCTTTTAAAAGGCACTGGAGACATTGGAGGATTTTTCTTTGACCAGGGCTTCAATTTGGCCCTGAAAACGGTGTGAGAACCCTCTGTTTATAACCTGGTGTGCCTTATAGTCCAGAAAATACTTTCCGTAATCCATAGGTTAAGGTACAATTTCCACATTGGATCTTAATCTTAGTAGTGAAAACCCATCATTGCTGCCACAACACAATGCTTCCTTTTCCCCTCTAATAGTGGGAAACCAAAGTTTGCATAACTGAAATAAAATTTAATACAAAAAACATGAGTACATTTTACATAGAGAAAATCTATGTAACACTACAAATCTTGTAGAAATCTTTCTACAAAGTCCAGTTTAAATTGTTTAGAGGTGTCTAGTCCAAACCAGTATTTTTACAGTTAGCACAGAAATTCATTTCATGGTAAACTAGACAACAGCCATTTTGTTCACAGTCCTTTTATTTCATTCAATACTACATCCTCATAAACCAAGTTTACAATGCACTCATCAGACCCCCTTATAGTTTTTGTATCAGAAATAATTGTTATTGCAGAATCCCGGAAGATATCTCATATTTCTCTGTATGTGCAGTTTCTTAATATTACATTTTTGGGGGGAAAGAAAACACCAAAAGGTGTTGCATACAGGCCTCAAACAACACATCAGACTAACACGTATAAAACAGAAAAAATATAAATAACAAACGACAAGACGTGGACCAATAAACAGTCAAATGTATGTGGAATGGTATGGTACTTGTAGCCCTCCAAATGACCAATGTTAATTGGATAGTTTGCAATTTCAGTCAAGCCATTAGAATAATGATACAAACATGCACAGTATTTCTCATGCTTCCCTTTTTTGCAATGGAATTGTTTAAACAATACCACTGAAGCCGTATTTGGAATCACTCACTTCACCACCCCCTCGTTAGAATCCGTAATAATGCATTATTAGAAATGAAAAACCCTTTCCTAGTCATAGAAAAACATTTTTTAACAGGCAGCTTTTATGATACTTGATTATTCAATACTCCTTAGTCTTACTAGCATTATCCTTGAAAAGAACCTGGTAGTAAATTGTCCGCCAATTTCATCATCATTATGGTAATGCGGCAAAACACTGTAACACAAAGTACTACTGCTGTCTTATTCAAACATGTATTACAGCATGCCACAGGCCATAAGCTGGTGATCACACCAGCACAATGCATCACAGTATACTTAATGTATTGCTCATGTTCCAAGATGATTTGTGAAATACACCCATCGCTACAAAAAGACAGACTCACTATTGGCCAGTGAGTAACTCCCAACACAGTCTGCGGAGAACGATAGTTATAATTTCGAAAATTGTGCATCATTGATTGCGGCGCTAACGTTCCCAAGGTGGATCCAGGCACAAACGATAGAATGGGGTGTAATGAGAGCAAGGTAAGTTAGCGCGTTTCCACACCTGCAGCAGCACTGTTGCTCCGCAGGGGGAGCGGGCTCTGCGGCGAGGACGATAGCGCTCCAGTTGGAAGCAGGTATTGCGTACGGGGAGCCTCCACAGAGTTGGCCCGGACACTGATGTGCTCCCATCCTCCCTAGAGTAGAAAATCGGTTAATAAAGCAGTTAGCAAGCAGGGCTAATCTAAACAAAAGTACAAGCTTAATTTGTTCCAGGATTGTGCTTGTAGCTCAAATTACTTTTGTAACAAGCTAATTTCCTGATGTGAACAATATGCAATACAACTAATTGTCCTGCTCCCATCCTCCCAAAAGCAGAAAAGTGAACCCTAATTAAGTATGAACACATCTTCCTGATCATCAATAACACTTTCAAATAGTAATTAAACAAAAAAATTAGTAATAAGATGCTTCAAAAAATAAAATGCCAGATGATTATAAGTGGCATAACGATAAGTGCGCGTGCTGCGGGTTAAGGGGGGTGGGGTTGCAAGGAAGTGTCACGGATTTGGCAAACCTGTCAACGTTTCCCCCTGTAATTTATCCGTTTTTGGATTATCTCACATTGTGAATGCCATATAGCAATTTTCACTAGGGAATTCATTTTTAAGATTGATCTCATTTTGGCTCTAATCATGATTGCTTAGTGCAGGGGTCGGGAACCTTTTTGACTCAAAGAGCCATAAAAGCAAAATATATTCATTTTATTTTGGGAAAGAGCCACACCATATATTATGAGAAAAATTTACTAAATTGCTAAACCCACGCCTCAGACAAAAGCTTAGTCTTCAGCACATTTATTTTTGATGATTTGATAAAAATTATGAAAAGAGAATAATGCCAGAGCCCGTGTCCCAAAATCAACAAACATACCACTTTAAACTTGTCTTTCTTGCAATTACTCAAGATCGGTTAAACTCATTTTGACCCTTTTTTTTCATACATATTGGTTTCAAAACCAGATGTAAGCAGTTATTTTGTAAAAATGTCACAACATTCTGCAAACAGGGAGTCTGATGTGCTTATCTGTGGCGCAGACGGCGTAGGGCGAGAGATGGGAGGGAGTGCTTGCACTTTTTGCATAGCTCCACCCATCCCTCCCACTCACCCAATCACAAAACTTTAAGTTCTCTTCCAGTGTTTTGGCGTATTTACAGTGTGTTCTGTGGATTCGTCATAAGGTATCTGAACACTGAACACAGATTATATAGTGAACTTTTATATAAAGGATTCTTTAGCGGTGTACAGCCAGAACGAGTTTTTTTTCTTTTCTTTTTTTTTTCGTGTGACACCTTGACTGTAAATTGTAGTGAAAAACGTGCCCTATATATTCTGCCAAGCACTGCTTCAATGTCAGTCTTGGTTTGCCTTTGTGTGTATCTGAACAGGATTAATATCTTACGTTTTGGACGAGATGGAGAAAATTTGCATGCAATCAAATTTGTCTCCGAGCTACAGGTACTCATAGAAAGAGCCATATATGGCTCGCGAGCCATAGGTTCCCGACCCCTGGCTTAGTGCATTTCCTACATTGTAGCGATATTCTTCATAGTCTTTACGTGATTAAATAGGTGCCCCGTTGTGTTTGTAAGTTTTCCATCCATCTATCCATTATCTGCACCACTTATCCTCAGTAGGGTCTCGGGGGGTGCTGGAGCCCATCCAAGCTGTCTTCGGGCAGTGGGCAGGGGACACCTTGAACTGGTTGCCAGCCAGTCGCAGGGCACACAGAGACAGACAACTCACTCGCCCGTACACACCGATGAAAAATTCGGACCGGGCAATTAACCTGACGTGTATTGTTTTTGGAATGTGCACGGGAGAACATGCAAACTCCACACAGGAAGGTTCGATCTCAAAACCTCAGGACTGTGCCGCACATGCGCTAACAATTGTTTTATTATCACTTAACCAGAAGAATTTGCAATCATTAATAAGGGAAGCAATTGGTCGAGGGCGACAGGTTTGAGATCGAGAGGCTGTTGATGATATGTAAATGTTTACACTTAAAATTGGATGAGCTGATGCTGGAGGTAAGCAGTTAGGAGTGGTCTCAAGCCATTTATAGTGGTAGGTTTTGGTACTGCTTGTGAACAGGATTTTTCTGACAGCATGCAAGATTTTTGTACCCAAAAAAAAAACAAAATTAAAAAAAACAAAACTGGTAGACCAAAATTCTCGTGTTTAAGGGTGTTCGTAAAAATAGCTATACTGTATTGGGAAAAGGTGGCTTTCTTTTTGAAATTCCAAAGATATCCTTATGTTGATCGATATTCTTTATGTATTTCATTTAAATTGCTACTGTATATTACTAACTACAGAGAAAAAGCCGCATGCGCAAATTCAAAGGAGAAACTTTGTTTTCATACAAATTACACCAGATTTTAAACTGCAGCAGTAAAAAAAAAACTCTTCCACATTCATTTATTAGATTTTACAAAAATCAGCTGGGAAATGTCTGGTACAGAAAAGTAACACATTGTGCCACGATTAGAACATTCATTTGCGGATCGTGTCCACAGCTTTCAATCTTAATTAGCGCAACAGTCAATATTACCGGGAAATAAATTGGCACCAAACCAACTGAGCCATGCGACATGACACCTCCTCTCCCTTGCACAAATAATAAAGTGATAGAGAGAGATCCAGTATTGCTACTACTACATACGACAAGTAGCGTTGACTGCTAGGAATATTTCAGTGTGGCAGTAGAGGTCTAATTTTCCTTATTGGACTGAAAACTGTGTTATATTAGGAGGTCATCAGTCAGATAACTATCAGCCCGAAAATTATGCTGTACCCCTCCTTAGTAACTAGTGTGGACATATAGCAATACTTGGTCTCTTCTCTATCACATAGTCATGTGCGCAAGGGTCGGCAGAGCTTAAGACTAGTCCCATGATCCGACATGTGTTAAGGCTGCTGTGATTGTACAAGCTTCTAAGTTTGAGTTGGTAGAGTACTTGGAGTTTTCTTTTGAGAATGTTTTTGTCACACTCCTGCCTGCATATATATTAATGCCAATTTATTTAATATTGCACTAGTTGATTAAGTTTGACAGCTGCGGACACAGCCAGCAAACGAGCTTCTTAATTGCAGCACAATGTGTTGCTTTTCTGTACATAGTTACTCCTGACGTTCACTCGCGCTTCATTGAATTTCTTCACTTTGAGATTCAGAGCATTGGGCAGAAATTGCATCGCATCGTCACTCGCCGTGGGCCCTCATGATGGTTTGGTTTCATTACAGTCGGATTCCCTGGTCCACACCTGTTTAAAGCCAGCTGTTAGGCGCTGCCTGGATATGGCACGCCGCCGGACTTGTGCCCGTCTCAAATTGCCAGACACAAATGCGACCATCCGTCTCACAATTTTATTTTATTATCTTAATGAATAAGCCACATCTGATTGTGTTTAAAATGTGGAAAAAGTACGGCCTGTATTATGGCATTTACGGTAAGTGCTTTTCAAATTATGTCGAAGGTTTGTGGAGTGGTGTCAGACTCACTATATTTTCATTGTATGATTCAATTTTACTCTGTTTTGGATTAAAGTGGAGCTCGGATGCTAATCTTGACTCGTTAACTTTAGGAGTTAAGCTACTACTAAATTGTGTAACGCATACACAAGGCGAGCCGAACCGTTTTCATAAAGTTAACTGATGCAATGACTCACCCCAATGCCATAGTCCCACATTTGACCTTTAGGCTGCATGGGTCCCACTCCCAGCCTGTGACAAACGGCCCCTGGAGCCTCGGCGGGGAAGCCCGCCATTGCTTCTGCTACTATCCACACCTAAATCCATACAAAACCATTAAAACATTCTGCTCAGGAGGTGCTGTGTATGTACTCTACATGGCATGAAGTCAAAACTATCAGCCTGGTGAGGCGGTACTGGCCTGGTCCAAAGGTCCCACCGAGACTTTAGTGACATTGTTGGAGATAAGTTCCCAAGCGGAGCCTTGAGGGTAGCTCGGGGTCAGGCCTTGCCGGTACCACAGGTTACCTGAACAGCCACCAGGGAGAGGGATTTGTTTATAGCATTTACATTTTCGACTAGCCTTGAAATTCAAACACGGGTGGGCTTGCTCTCACCGTTTTCGTCCACTGCAAATACGGATGTTCGACCGACGGACAATTGTCTCAACGTCTGTCGTGTGGGAGAGGGGATATGGTACCAACACTCTCCTGTGGGGGTATTTGCGAAAAATTAGCCCTACTTTTTCCCTTTGCCGGTTTAGATGGTATTCATTTGAAGTACCATACAACATTAAAACGTGTAAAAATAATGAATAAAATTAGGGGGTAGGCTTATATGCTTGTTTTGTGTTTAAGACCACATTTTATTGCAGTTTAGTGTTTTTTTGCTTTTTTTGCTCATAATAATGGATTTAAAGAAAGTGATAAGGAAGAGTGGAAAACAACAACAGAGTCCAAAAAGGAAATGATTGTGAAATACGAAAATGATGTACGAGTGTCTGCCACTGAAAAAACTGCTTATGACAGGGGTGGGTATACCCAATTCTCTTCTATATTTTTGTAAGTTTTTTCAACTGAGTTGATAAAAATTGGCAGCTCATGAACATGCTGTGAAGGTGATTTCTAACAATCCTGGTATTTGGAATCTCCAGAAATTAAGCAAAAAAACTCAAACCTTGCAGGAGGTGTGGCTTTCAAGGGTTTGCCGGGTTTAAAGGCTTTAAGGTACAATACGTGGTTTAAAATAGTTATATCTTTATCTTCATTACCAGTATATTAGTATTTATCAATTACACTTTAAAATAACAATCATTTTTTTAAGTAAACGTTTCATTAATATTTGGGGTATTACTTTTAATATGTGGCTACTTTAAAGCAGTTTTATGGGGTCCGCTTGTATACATTGTAGGCTTATATGCTAGTGTATACGGTAATACTCCGAAGCATCGAAAATTCGATTCTTATTTTCCTTCCAATGTTTCAATATACAGTGAGTGTTGTTGCAATTACATATTTCTTCAAACTGGTTGGAATCAACATGACTCATTGTTGGGTCTTACCTGCAGGGCTTTGTGGGGACACAGAGCCTCTGTAGAAGACTGCTCCGTTCTTGGCGATGGCCCACACCTGATTGGCTCCGCCAATAGAGATGGACTTGAAAGGCTGGTCTGTGCCCACATGAAGCCATGAGTTTCCCTGGAAAAAGGCAGAAGGCTTCAATTGATTCAAAAGAGGGAAAATAGCAAAGCAGTAATGGATTTTGTTATGATTCCATCTTGGTGCCTAGTAACCACAGCACATTAAGTGACTTTATGAGCTAAAATTAACCTGTAGAGAAATATAAACCTAAATTAGCTACTCAAAAAAAATTTAGGCAGGTCTTTCTCTCCTAACTCCGAGAGAAGCACAGAAACCCATGAGAAGTAAACTGGACTCGCCTTACCGCCGGGTTTTGTGGCGTGACCCCAAGCCGGCACAGCACATCACCCTTATCGCTCAGGGCCCAGAGGGGGACCTCCTCCATACTGCTCTGGGCCAAGCACGGCATCAGGGAGATGTCACTCAGGAGGATGGGAGGAACCGGCGTCCACGGACCTATCAGTGAGATCTTGCACTTCCTAGGCACACAACACTCAAATCATCACAATATGTCATTTGAAAAAGTACCGATGTGTATTGGTGTGCAGGTGGGAAGCTGGAGAGTTACCTTGTCCAACGTCTTCGCCTGACAAAATCTTTCAATGTTTTATGGCCATGGAACGTTCTACAAAAAACAAAACATGTTATTTCCAGTGACTTGTAGCGACACCTGGTATCAGGGCTAATAACAGCTTTTATGATTGATTTCACAACTGATTGGGTCTGATAAGAGTATCAGTTCAGTTTCCTGGTAGTGGCCATTTCACAATCAAGATAAACAAGTTTGAGTAATAAGGAATGGCTAATTATTCAATTTAATATTTGAGGAACAGAACAGTTCAGATGTCACAGGTTCAATTTCAGCACCCAGCCTCCCTGTATGGAGTTTATGTTCTCCGCAGTTCGTCTAGTTTCCTCCCACATTCCAACAGCATGCAGTACGGGTTTATTGGTGACTCCAAATTTTCCCAAGGTATGGATACATGTGTGATTGGCTGCAGCTCTAGGTGTGCCCTGTGATTGGCTGCCAGTCAGTCCCCTGCCTACTGCCTAATGTAAACTGAGATGGGCTTCAACACTCCAGCACCTCTAGTGAGAATAAGTAGATCGGAAAATGAATTGATTTAAGGAACAATGTTTAAAGTAAAGTAAAAACATTAAGAAAATGACAGTTTTTTAAAAATATATACTCATGCGAGCTCTGTTGTGGGCAAAGAGCTGGACAGCCTAACAACAGTAGCTGAGAGACGGGCACTGGAAAAGCTGAGGTCAATCATGGAAAATCCATCGCATCCACTACACAGCATTATCTCCAGACAGAAGAGCAGTTTCAGCAACAGACTGCTGTCACTGTCTTGTACTACGGACAGACTGAAGAGATCTTTTCTTCCCCATGCCATGAGGCTCTTTAACTCTACCCGGCAGCGTAAAAGCCCACATTAAACCACACCACCTACATTGCATATTACCGAATTTTATTGCAATATGTATACTGTGTAGCACTATTTAGATATTCTATATAACACGCTACAGTGGGCATTTGCACGTCACACGGGGTATTTGTATATTGTATTATTTTTGCTTTATTATTGTATTGTTCTCAGCTCAGGGATGCTGCTGGAAATGTGAATTTCCCTCCGGGGATGAATAAAGTATCTATCTATCTATCTATCTATCATGGAACGAGTACCAGATGATAATAGTCCATTATTGGTCTTTAAAAAAAACAAAAAAAAAACTGATATCACGATCAAACAGCTCCTTTTTATACATTCTTTGGTTTTAAAAAGTTTCTGGGGTGTCCAATCCAACCATGTAAATAGTGCCAATTTACATTACACAGTGAATGCTGACTCACACGCTTCTGCCTTTCAGCTCCATTAGGTCGATATAGAGGCTGAATGTCTTCATCAGATTACTTTTCTTAAAGGCACACTGTAATATTTGACCACAAGATGTCGCTGTATTGTGTAGTCACTACACTCTAGTGAAGAGGTCTGAAACTAATGGCTTGCGAGCCATTTATGGCTCTTTTCATGAGAAGATATGGCTCAGACAAAATGGATACCAAACAAATTTTCTCCATGTCATTCCAAATTCGGGTGCATTTCTAACTGCAGTTTAGGATTCGAGGTGTCAGACTAAAAAAAAAAAAGATTAAGAAATCCTTTATATGGAAGCCCATTAAATAATCCTTGTTCACTGTTGAGACACGTCATGATGAAAATCCGCATTAAAAAACTGAACATCCCAAACTGCCAGCAGAGCACCCAGAGCAATTTTGATTGGGTGAGCGGTAGGGATGGGGGGAGCTATGCACATAACAGAAGCACTCCCTTCTGTCTCTTGCCCTGTGCCGTCTACATTGAAGGTAATTACGGCAGGATACTCGTTTGCAAAATGTTGTGACATCATTACAAAAGAACCTTGCTTACACCTTGAAACTATAATTTATGACAAAAATAACAATTGTCAAAATGAGCCTTAACACTCTTAAGTAACTATGGGATGGAGACAAATGTTAAGTGGTATATTTATACGGGAAACAGGCTCTGGCATTATTATCATTTCATAGGAATGCAAACTAATAAGACTCTGGGTGAACAAACTGCACAATCTTTTCTCATTTTTTGCCCAGCGTTTCACAAGTTTTTTTTTGTTTTTTCGGGGGGTACCCAGAGCAGCAAAATGGTGGAAAATCAAGGGAGCTCCCTCTGTCATTGCCAATAAATACCTGTGAGCAACACATGTTTAAATTATGCTTATTATTCAAAATCAATACTATATTCTCTTTAATAAATAAAGTTTTTACCGCCAATATTTATTAATTAATACGTGATTTAGCTGTAAGCAATCCAGCTAAATTAATAACTAATGGGAGCATCATCCTAGGTTTGATGGAACACTTTTTTTTTTTACATACACTGGAAAGTCTGCAGCATACTGCCACCCTTCCTTGTCCGTCCCACCAGGAACACTATGGTCCACAGCCCACTCAGAAACCTGGAACACAGTGTTGCAGCTCTCAAAAGGTTGCCGGGTCATCAAGAAGTTCAAAGCAGCAGAAAAGACAAGTTCATAATCACAAGCCACTAAGCCCTTTAAAAAAATGAGTGTTGCTAGGTGGAATTCAACTGGCTCAATAAATGGTCTCTAAATGTGTGAAAAATATAGCAGTACCACAAAGATAAACTTGGATTATTTCAACAAAATAAAGTGTTCATGCTAAAGTAGACAGTGAAGCTCAATGGCAACGGGCAAACCCATGAACTACTGTATCTTTCAGACTATGGGTCCGACGGGGCTCAGCCGCACGCTCATCTGCGCAAGGTTCATCGTGCCGATCCTCCACAAAGAAAAAGAAACCAAGAACAATGAGGATAATTTTCTTTTTGTAAAGTCAGCGGGAGAAAAACCCTGGCCTGAGCCCGAACATAATGAGACATTTTAGGCCCGACTTGATTTTCAGGGCTAAGATCTTACCTCTAACCGAAACCTAACCACTAGATCACCATTGTTACACATAGGAAAATGCATCAGATTTTATCTCATTATTACTCTAATTTTGCCCACAGTGGCTGAAACGACTGCTTCTGCAGAAACAGAAGTAGTCGTAAAATTTATAAAAAAAAAACCGCAAGGTTCGATTCATTAACAGATGCACCGATAAAATGTTTCAACCGTGATTTTTTTTTTTGCACTCATTCAAATCTTTCACACTTTCTGTTCCCTCCCAACTCTAACATTAGGTCTCTGGCACCGTGAGTAAAAATAGTGTAATAATGAGATAAAATCGAATGCATTTTCATAGGTCATCCATATCGCTGGTGGGTAAATTTTAGAACTCTCACTGCTGTGTCAAGGAAATAAACGCTGTAATGATTAGACCGCAACTTAGCTTGGCCTTTTGATTTTTGCATTCCGGAGATGGAATAAGAGCTTGCTCTGTCCACTCCACGCATCGGCCCGGTATTGCAGTACCTCCGGGAACGGTGCATTCGCAATGATCGCAACAAGGCTTTAGGGCTAGGACCTTAGCTTAGCCTTTTGGCTGAGAGTAAGTGTCCCGGCTCCTAGGCTTTGTAGCATATAATGAACTGACCGATAACGGATAATGGATAATGAATAACGAAGATAGATCAATAACCCTTAAAAACCCCAAAACCCCTGCTGTGACCTGGGTTTGATTTCCGTTGCGTGCAATGTTCTCCGATTTTGATCAGTTGTTGCACTCATATATACCGTAAGTGTATAAAATGCCCAAAATTTTCCCATGAATAAATGCGGTAGTTTATATTCCATGCGCCTTACAGGTCAGTGCGGCTTATATATGAAAAACATGCGACCAAAGACTATTATTGTGGGGTGTGCCTTATAATCCAGTTGGCCTTATAGTGAGGAAAATACAGTAGTTTGAGTGTCTGTTAATGGTGAGGGGGGTAAACGTACTACACTATATGGAATTTTCTTCTCTTACTTACCCACGCCCACTGAGGTGAAGGTGGCTGCGTGTTGCCTTTAGTACATTCCCTCAGTCCGCTCTCGTCACTCCACATAGGGCGGTCAGTGGGGAGCCCTCTGCCACAAATGTAAAAAAAAAAAAAAGCCATTACGTTTAAAATGTCACTTCCTTGTTGCGTTCATGGTGATCCTACTTGTCCGTGTAGCCAGTCATTGGGTTCCATCTTTGATTCTCGTACACGTGTACACTCCTGACGTCGGTCTGACGCACCGTGTCACAGGCCTCGCCTACCACCAAAACAAGGAAAAACATTTTAAATGATCAATAGTCAATGCATGTCATTTTCGCAATTGTTGGTAGTTAATGCCATATCTAGTTTGAACGTTTCACTCAAGGGCAGATTTTTTAGAATTAACAGGCATAATGTTTCGGGGGTAAAAACACAAATAATGGACATATAGAAAAATAATTCGTACAAAAACAAATTGCGTCCAATACTGACAGCTGCTACATTTATTCCTGACTGATTTAGAAAACTATTGCTCCATTTTGGAGATTGAGGGTTTTTTTTTCACATGACAACAACGACATAAAAAAAGGTTAATTCCATTTGTACATTAAATTACTCGGACGGGAAACTTAAAAGCTGAAGGAGCCCAAACTTTTTTTATCTACAGTTACAGTGTTTAATTGTGTACAACTCACACTTGTGTATAGCGTGCACCCTTTATTATTGATAAGAAATTTTGTTTCACCTTTTCTCAGCTTAAACTAAGCATTGTAAGCGACGATCCTTGCTTAATACGTCCAGCAATAATTCAAATAATTTAATGACAACGTAAACCAGTATGAGACCCCGGTGGGTGAACAGACTAGAGCAAGGGTCTCAAACTTGCCATGTTGGAGCTTGTTTTTATCCCACACGCCAGCAATGCCAGAGTCTGATGGTTTGAGGCCCTCGCCTAACATGAAACTTTAAGGGACAATGGTATTATTAAACGCCTCCTAGTGGTAGAAAAATTAGAAATTAAAAAAAGAAAATCTTTTTTTTTTTTAAATTAAAAAAATAATCAAAACTAGAACAACTATGACATAAAGGTGCACTTCATAAATATACTTGTTGGTTGAGAAATATTCCTTTACTTTAGATAGCATGCGCTAAATGTCTGCCATCGTGCTGCTCCAGGTACCCAAAAAAAAGTCAAAAAGGCTAAGAAAATGGAAGGTAAAATTCTACATTTTGGTCTCCTTTGTTTGTATTCTTCCTTGCACGACACAATACAGCGACATCTAGTGGTCAAGTAATACACATAGTAATTTTAATGCAAGTACAGCCCTTGCAAGTTAAGGATTCATTTATCTTTTCATATGAATTATTGATGTTTTTAGACCTCAATTTGAGTAGCAAATTTTATAAAAGAATATTTGAGAGCAGTGGAATGTTTTCAATCAGAGCTTTTCTCATGGAAAATGTGATTCGGCGCAGTTCCAACAGAACCCTAGGCCCCAAAAATAAATGGAGTTGGAGACCCCTGGTCTCAGGGGGTCTAGGAAAAAATAAAGTACTTTACATTAAAAAAAAAAAAAAAAAAAGTCCCCGCAAGAGAAGGAGGCAAATTTGGAATAATTTTAATGTTATTAATGGCTCTTAAATACAATGCATTGTCTATCAGTGGCAAAAGAAGCCAAATATGTCCCTCAAAGCTGAGACACTTTCTAAATGCTAATCTTCAGTAAACACTGCTGGTATTTTCTTTTTGTTTTTTTACAATTTATATATATATTTTTAGAAGTTCTGTACCTAGATTGAATAAAATTGTACTGAAAATAATTTTCTTTTATATTTTAAAGGTTATAGCACTGCAAAATTAATATTTTGAGGTATTTATTGTTTTGCAATTTTTTTCCAGGGATTCTGTTTTGTTTTTTGACTTTACATTTGTCCGGTGTAAAAGGCTAAAATTGTTTTTGCATTTTACAATTGATTTATTGTAGTTCTGCAAATATTTTAATTTATATATATTTGTTGTCTGTGATCCTACATTTTACTTTATATTTTTTATGAGTATAAAAAGCTAAATGTTTATTCTTGTATTTTACACTGCATTTGTTGTTGCAATGAAAAGTATATATTTTGTACTTTACATATTGTTGTATCGTTTGTTTTTTACAGCTTCCGTGTTGCTTGGTTTTAAAGTTGCTTCGTATAACTAATAGAATATAATATATTATATATTATATAAATATATAATAACTATAATATAGACTTGACTGACAGATACGTACACAACACGACGTTTGCAATCACTCATAAAAACCCCCTCCCTTCTCTGCTTGGCACAAATTAATGGATAGGGGAAAAAAAAACACACACATATTTACCAGTCAACAAATTAACCATAAGCAAGTTAGACGACAAAAAAAGCATTCAAGTGATTACACTATGGCATCTGTGATAAAATTTAAAAGTTATTTTAATCAACTTCGTATTTAAATATATTTAAACATATTATAAATTAGAACCTGGTGGCTCATCAAAGACTCTTCTTTTAAAGTGTGGGAAACAAACTACGTAAACGTAAAATTTACAATATATTTACCTAATGTCCTTCAAAGTTGGATTCATATTTAGAGACACCAAAGAGTTGTTTCACTTGTAGTGGTTTTTATGCATTTATTTACATGTTTCAGTGAGACTTTGTCTTCTCAATCCTCTAACATTTGTCTCTGGTACCGTGAAAATAGTGTGACAATGAGAAACTGAAATGCCTTTCCATATGGCATCTATATAACCAATGGTCTAGTGGTGTGACAAATATTCTATTTGATATCCAAAATATATGGTCTGAACAAATTGGCTTGCATTTTTACCCAAGTTGGCCTGCACCCCGGCATAACCGCTGTACACCCAGGCCGTGCCATCCCACCCGATGCCCCACACCAGCCCAAGACTACTAGCCTCTACGAAGCGCAGGTGGCCGGGGACCTGCCGCCAAAACCTGCAATGCCGCACAATGGAAGCAGAGACAGTTAGTTCACTAGGCGCAACAAGAAGAAAAAAAAAGAGAAACTTGTAAGTAGTTAGTTAGGATCAACCAAAGCAGAATAAAAAGACTGTGACGGTATCAGTCTCACATGAGGTCGCACGACAACGTGTGTGCACCCGCCTCCAGTGAAACGGATGGCTCGTGTACAAAAATGTCCCCTTTAGACGTCGTGGACCACAGTGCCTGTTTGGACGGCAATGCTGCGATTGCACGGCACTCGCAGCAAACGTCTGACAACAAGCTCAGCTGGAAAAGAGAGAGAAGACATGGATTTACAAGGAACTGTGTTGAATTGAATTAAGTGAGTGATATTCCATAGCCACCATGTTGCTTGTGGCAATCCGTTGCTCCCACAAAGCAAGGTTAAGTTTGTACTTTAAACACTCACCCAGTCATTCATGTCATTTTCCGTTTGGGCTGCCAGGACCAAGGGACTCCTCAGTCTGGTCCTCTGCCCCGTATAAACAGCAAAAGCATAAGGGCAGTCCCGCACCAACGGAACCAGTGCTGTTATTTCCTTGATAAAGACTTGAAGGTACTGCAAGATTGCGCAAAGGGGCCTTCGTGTGAACTCAAGTGTAGGAATAAAATTTGGACCCAATAACTCATTGTTAAAAGTCACTTTTGTGGCAGGTGATGCACTAACTATGATTGATTTTTCTTTAAATAAAACCAACTACCTTTTTCTCATCATATTGCATGTAGTACACAAAAAAGATGCTGTCCGTCTTCCCGTCTGGCTTGGTGGACTGTTCAAGAGCCACAGAAACGTCGGCCCAGCGCTGCGGCTTCCAGTCTCTCCACCAACGTAGCGGGCCTTTTCGTACCCAGATGGACTATCGAAGGCAAACACGCATAGTCACATAAAGGTGTGCATGCATGCAGATGCAGAAAAAAAAATACTAATACATGTCATACATTGCTTCTTTCAAGAGGTTTCTGTCTGATCTCCTCTTTATGTTGCTGCTGCTCGCTCCAGGCTGAAGACTGAACTGGGGTCAGTGACAAAGAGCTGACCATTGGGCCTAACCAACACAAACGGAAGTACAGTATATGAGCACAAGCTACAGAAACAGCTGCAAAGTGGGCAGATGGAGTGTGCGAGATTGTGATAAAATGGTTCATACACATACTTTTTTTAGTTGTGTTTATGTTACGGTATAAACTTGCATGCACTGGTTATGGCAGGGCATTTTTTTTAAAGAAAAAATGTTTTACCCTGTTTAGTTGTTAATTTTGATTAAGATTACTAATCAGAACTATAATAAGGTATACAAATGCCATCTGACCAAAAAAAAATCCCCAGACTTGTTTCTCCAATGTGTGGCTTATACATGACAATATTCTAGATATTTGGACACAACTCAAATCATTAAACAGACAAAGTTGAGCTAATTCATAACTATCTCTCGTACTTTCCTTAACAATAACCATAATCAATTAGAACAAATGGATCAAAAAGGAAGTACTATATAATTGGATTACCTTTACGGTAATCGGTGGCCTTGGGGGTATGGCGCCCGCTCCGAGACTGGGAGGTTGTGGTTCAAGCCTCGGTCGAGTCATACCTAAGACTTAAACATTGGTACCCGTTGCCTCCCTGCTTGGCGTTCAGCATTAGGGGTTGGAATTGGGGGGTTTGGTCACCTAATAACTCCCAACACCTCAGTTGGGTTGAGCAAGGGGGCTGGGAATCCTCTCCTATGAATCAATCTCCCAAAAAGAGTCAGAAATGACTCTAGCCACCTCCCACTCGGAGGATAAGGCTGTGGCTGTATATATATATATATATATATATATATACCTTTACGGAGATACCTCAACATACAAGATCAATTTGTTCCCAGATCATGCTCATATGTAAAGTTGATCGTATATTGAGCAAATGTTCCTGTTACTATAATAACTGAAAACCAATTAATCTGTTCCCAGACTTTGGAAGTTAAACTTATAAAACACTTCTTTCTTATCACTAAAACACATTCAAATAGTAATTGACAATAAAAATACAGATAAAGATGATAATAAAATAGCATTAGAGCATTGCCACGCACCACAGGAGTTGCATAACTGGTGCCTAGTTTTAGGTTACGAGGGTGCACGGTGTTTTCTCTCGTATGCCGGGCGAAAGATTTGCAACCAATATCGTGTCTTATAGGTTATCACTACTCCAGAAAACTTTTTCAATCATTCTTAGGGAGCAGCAGTTTTGAGTGTGATACTCGATTTCTGAAGCAGGTTATTATTAGCTGAAGCCTGAACAAAAAACTCTCAAAATGCCCGCTCGCACAGATGGATCAAAGCAGGCGGATAATGATTCTCAACTAATATTTCACAAAACATAAAATGCTGATTTTCAGGCTGATGTGGCCTGACAACATAACATTGTTGTTTGAGTTCACTTCTGCTTGCAGTGGTCTCTGCCATGAAATTAGAACAAGAATAGCCGATACATACTATATTGTCAATAATAAACTTATGAGAGAAAAACGTATACATTGACAGTTCCAACAAAGATGTCCTATTACCTGTAGCACTGAGCCAGCTGACTTGAGAAGTGGTGTCTACTTTACAGCCACCACCTGAGATCCAGGCCCACACAGGACCGTCTTCCTGCCCAACCGCATGTGCATCATCCAGACCAAGACCATAAGTGGCACTGTCATTGTCCAAATGAGACCCTTCAGCTTCAACATTTCGACCTGCCTCCATGCCTTCCAGGTCGACGTTGCTCCAAGGTGCACCTGGTCCTGAGGCATACGGGCTCGTGAGGATCTGTGCTGCAGATAACTGCTCCTCCTCCTCAAGAAGTACGCTGGACTGTTGATTTGTAGAGGTTTTATCGCGGTCTGAAACTAAACTGTTGATGAAGCTGTCACTTGCAGGGATGAGTGTTTTACAAGCCGTGGGAGCATCTTGAGTCTTTGAAGGGACGACAGCGGCTGCACCTAAGGAGACTACGGAAGGGGCTGACGTCTCCAGGACCGGGGGGTCAATTGTGCTGTTTGATGGCTCCACTGGGCCTAACTCTGAATCAGAGTCAGTGTAGCTCACCACAGAGCATTGGGAGATTTCGGCCAGCTTGCTACTTAACTCGCACCCATTCCTTTGATGACAAAATACATTCATATCCCACCTAAAAGTTAGAGAGAGCAACCACAATAAAACAACATACACATATAAGGATTTTTTTAAATTGAAAAAAATAAAAATAATAATCTGTTAAGATGGATCTATAATCGGTGCCAATTGTGAAGTAGATCTTTTTGTTTTTTTAAACACAAAAAAAAAACCCCACTTGAAAACCACATTTTGCTCAAAGCGGAGCCCAAACTTATCATCCTATTCGCCAGTGAAAAAAGCTACTCTTTGCAACACAGAAGTCTTAGCCCCTAAAAAATGGAATGGAATGGAATGGTTACATTGCGAGAGAGAGTTTACAAAAAACATACATTATTTAATTTTTCAGATACACTGTCAAATATCTATACCGACCTGGCTGGGACACTTTCTTTACTTTTGCCCCATTCAGCTGACACAGGGATCCAGCCGTTCCCACTTGGTTCAAACGAAGTAACGCCAATTCGGTAATACAAGCCACGGTCCTCCCCGACAGCCCAGACCTAATACCAAAGGAGTTTTCAAAACTTCAAAGTCTAAATCTATCTATTATATTTATTTTAAAATAGCTAAACTACTTTATGAATCCCAGTTTGGTGCATGTTCATATGTGACTTATTAGTTTAGAAACATCTGAACCGAATTTTGTGAAAATTTACAACAGTGGTACTTCAGACCTCCGCGAGTGTCGTTGGCTAGGTATCGTGTCAAAGCATCCCCAATAAATACCAACAAAATTGATGCACATCTGCTTTCCTGTGCTCTGCTTTCGTGGGGTCTCTTACGCCCTCTGGCAGTAGAATTGAGTAATGCACTACCAACAACGAAGCAGCAGAATCTAATCTTCTATTGTCCCGGAAACGCAAAACCTATTTGCTTGTGTCTTAAGACAACAAAATGAAATACTTTAAGTACATGAGAAAAACAAGACAGATACAAGAAGCATCTGCAACTTTATAAGGACGAACTATAATATACAGGCAAGGGGCTCACACAAGCTTCAGAGTTAAACTCATGCCAGAAATATGGGATTTGCTGGCGAGTTACTAATTGGAGATCGTCACATATGTCTGACCGGTGGGAATATAGTCCGGATGATAGATAAATATACAAGGCTGGAATGGAGCTTCTGGAGTTGAGAGGCTGCCTGTGCTCATGTTACAGGACAGCCCTAGAAACACCAGACTTGTGCGGGTGTTTGGTGGTGGTGTGCGTGCATATGTTTCTGAGGTAGGGTGTCATTAGACTGAAGGAGGCAGAGCTTGATATGGCTTTTCAACAGTAGCTAAGTCCTCGGGGTAAGGCCCTCTTGGTAACAAGCCAATCTACTTCTAACTGGCAAAGAATACAAGGAAATGTTTAAGCCAGTTTCATTGGATAGTGTGGAGCAGTCTTTTTTTTTATCAAGTATTTTTCATACCAATTCAGGGATACCTACTTCTACACTTCTGGTTTGGAGTAGTTGACTTCACATAAAATTACATTAATACAAACAAGTTACTTTATTTCAAATGTGATTGTCAATAACCTGAGATTACCAAGCCTCTCCAAAAAAATGTTAGATATTTATATCATTCATATGTGAGCAGCCAACCTAAAAATAGTACTAAAATAAAAATGTATCTGTATTTCCAAATGTTCATAATTCTCTTTGGGGAATATTAAACAATTTGACATGTGTGCCCTTGAATCCAGTGAATGCCGATTCAACAGCACTGAGGATGTATTATAAGCGTTACCTGGTCATTAAGCCCCACGTCAAGCATCATCATCTCGCCGACAATGCTAATCCATCCCGAGCCACACGGATTATGGGAATTGACTCCGCGTCTAAACCACACCTGCAAATGTATTTGCATCCACCATTAAGTGGCTTTATCACATTGCACTTACAACATTTATGCGACTCACCTTGTAGTCTTTCGTGATCACCCACACCACACTAACCCCCACAGATACATGGAGGGTTTCCACCTCCTTTGCAGGTGACTCCACCTCTAGCCACGACGTACCTGGTTGAGGACCAAAATTAAATATTCTACTGACCATGGAAATCCACAAGATGGACATAAACGTCTTAATCAATACGTTCAACAAGAACTATATAGCATAAGAGGCTATCAACCGGTGGGACTGTCCAGACTGAGGCCTGTGCGGACCAGCAGGTTCCCATCCCACAGAACTGCCCAGAGCAGATCTCTTGGGCCCAATGATAACTGGGCCACTTCCTTAGGAACCTCAATCTCTTCCCAGTTGATGCCCTCCGGGACCCGAGGGTGGATGCCCTCCCGAAACCAAACCTGAAATAAAACATTACTTTCAGAACATGACACCAACAACCCTACTACTTAAGTCCCTTATTTGAAGCCATGCTGCCCCCTTGTGACTGAATGACGTAAACGCTAACTGAATGCATTTGTACACTTAGGTCCCTGTCTGAAGGAGTAAACAATTTATAGGTAGCCGAAATGTTTATTATAGAACTAAAAAAAGAATATTTATTTTATAATACCATAACTTTGACGCATTGTATTTACTTTATGTTGAACAATATTGAACAAATAAGGTTTAAGACTGTTAAAAGAGTAAACTGTACATTTATGAACATTAATTAAAATTTCGATGGATTGTACAATGTCATACAATAATTCTAATTGATTAAAAAAACAGTATTTTTCCAGCTGAATCAATTCCCTTTTTGCAAAATAACCTCAATTAAAACAAAATAAGAAAGATTAAGCGTGTTAATTGCTGACAAATCAGAGAATTTTGTAAACTTTCTGACCTGTCCTTGTTGGGACACAGCCCAAAGGTAAGGATACCTCCCAGAGTCATCACTCATCTCCCATCCGCCACAGCTAATGTCACAAATAGGAAGAGGGGGCTTCCTGGGATGATCCAAGGGAATCTGCAGGCAGTATTTACTGTCAAATTGTAGTATGCGACTGGGGAGGGTGAAATAGAGTGTAAACCTTTGCCCAGGTGCCTTGTGCAGTATATCTTCTGTAGCGAATCCAGCGCCTGCGACGTACGCATGAGTTCCATTTTTTGTCAGGGGAGAAGTTGGCTGGGAAGTCCACCGCATATTCCCAACCCTATCAGTAATTAAAACATAATTACTTGCCCACTTACTCATTGGTTTGTTTTTCATCAATTGGATAACCAAAAGAGTCATAATGGAAAGAGAAACGTGTGTTCTCACCCCAGTCTGGTTAGGCTCGCTCCCACAGCTGTGGTCCACGCACCAGTCACCCTCCCACTCCCAGCTGCGGGATGGCAACTGAAAGCTGTGGAGTGGTTGAGGATTCATTCCGGTAACATCACTCCATGGCCATCTGTCTGTCGGCAGAAGTGTGTCAGTGAAGCCGTCGACAGGATTCCACCTCTGGAATCAGACATCGTGAGATTTGTTTTTTTAATTGATACAAAGTATAGTGGCCACAGGTACTTTATAATCAGGGGCACTAACGTATTTGTGCAATTATTAATAAGTCGATAATTTATTTATGACCACAATCGCATAACAATCGTGGGAACGGGAATTTATAGCAATGGTAAGAGCACCATACACTAAGCACCAGGGACATGGATGGTTGTTGACAATTGCATAACAGAAGATGCTACAGGAATCTAACCCGAACCGCAATGAGGAGAGCCCTCGATCCTATCCAATTACCCACTTGGGAAAGAGACGACACATGAAAAGGCCTCATCTTATCATCAAATTATTTTTTGTAATGGTACCAGATATGTTAAGAAAGATGAGAAAATAGAAAGTGAATAATAATCAATGTAACATTTGGTTTCACTTTTTCTCAGCTCAAACTTCCGTAAGCATTGCATGGTTTAAGACTGTTAAATGAGTAAACTGAACAATATGAACATGAATTAAAATATTTTATTTATATCTTTATTATTTATATCTAAATGAGTTAATTCATGTCTTTCAGGACAACTGAATTACCTCCCACAATGCCTAATTCTTCAATTAGTTCAGCACGACTGAATTACTTCCCACAATTAATTTTTCTTAATTAACTTCATAATTTTGTGTGCTTCATAAAGACTTAACGAATCGGCGATACAATAGTATCATGGAGCGGTTTAATGTCTGACAATATTCTCGTGGCCCGGTGTTATGAAATTCCTTCCTACCACTTGAGACCTCCTACCAATGCCCAGTGTGCACGCATAGCAATTTGTGTCTTTAAAAGAGTGAGTACTTACAGTTTGTTTTTACTTAGTCATATTTAACTCTTTCACTGCTTCAAAACCCTGTTTTCTGACATAGCTTTTAAGCCTGGCATGTTTTTCTGTGGTAGCCTTCAAGCATGGTGTTTGTCGACTACGGTAAACATGTAGTGCGTGTATGTATGCATGACAACCCTCGTTTTACCCATGTATCCATTCATTCATTATCTGACAGGATTATCCTCTGTAGGTTCACGGGGATACTGGAGCCTATCCCAGCTGTCTTTGGGCAGTGGGCTGGGGCACCATAAACTGGTTGCTAGACAGTTACAAAACCTTCATTTCATATCATCAAGAAAAGTTTTGTTTACAATAATTCTGAGTTTTAGCGTTGCTGGTTTTACTTGATTATATAGAAAATAAAATTGCTGCTTTCAGCCCAAAATAAGACATCTTATAAGTAAGAGAAAAACTGTTTCAAATACAGGCCAAATGCCAATCACTTTTAGTCCTGTCCTTTTTCTCTCTTCATCCTGTCCCGTCTTTCTTTAGTTCTCTCTTGCTTCCTTCCATCTTGCAGCCCTTTGAGACACTTTTTGATTAAGGGCTTAACGATTAAACATGACTTGACTAAGACATTTTGGCAGAACCCTGGCCCAATAATAACATCAACAATTTGCTACAGTGACTAAAAATAGTGTGATGATGAGGTAAAACCAAATGCCTTTTTATGTGTAGTCTGTTTCCCTAGTGGTGTAATAGGTAGCATCCACCGCAATTCACAAATGATTCGTGGTGCATCCAATTTTATGGAATTGTGAACATTGATGTATTCCAATTCATCGATCAATACACAAAAAAGGCACTTTTATATATCTCTATGCCACCCTGGCCCTTAATGTAGTTTTTTAATTGTATGTGTCTTATAGTCTGGTGCACCTTATATATGAAAAAAAAAAAAAAAAAGACTTTATGTGGGGAAAACACATTGCACACAAAAGACAACGACAGCTCTTGCTCTAAGGTTACTTTCACATCTTGGAGATGAATAAAGAGAAACCTTCAACATCAGTCAGTCAGTCAGCTTATCCCAACCTGGTTTTCATAGGTCTCCTCTTTGTAGCGAATGGGTGCCTCATGAGGAATTATGTTAAGGTACACGTGGTGGTCACATCCGATGCCCCAGCAGCGGCCGATCCCGGCGCTAACCCGCTTGAGCTCCAGGAGTGTGTCATCGGCGCGTACCCATTGCTGGCCGGCGGTGGAGACGCTGTACACTCTCCCGTACACATCCACCGCCCACAGCAGGGTGAGTGACATGGCGCTCTCTAAACGAAACAGAGGGATAAACATCAATTATGACAGTGGTTATGTTAATCATTTCATCATTTATGATGAGCAAACAGATGACAGTAAAGGTTTTACTTTTCTTAGTAAGGCGCCAACTTCGTATGAATGTGTCGCGATACTGAGGTGCTTTTATTTTGATAGCCAGATTCGACAAGCTACACTTATATGCATCCGGTTGCGCATGGGCTCCCAAAAAGAAGTTTTGAATCCGTGTCCCTCAAACGACGACACGTGGGTTGGATATGGCCCCCTGAACAATACCACAGAGCATTGTGACGCACTTACATCACCTAAAAGAAAAAATTAAAGTATGCGATTTTGGTTTTCACAGAATTTGAACCCAGGTCAGGGCAGTGGGAGCACTGAACTCTACCTTTCCCAGTGATATAAATACCATATGAAGAAACATAGGGTCTCATGTCATTACAGGCCTAAAAAAAAAATCCCCCTTTTACCAGCTCTTACCAGCACCAATGAGCGACACCTATACGTGCACCGACTCGGTCCAATGGCCAATTGTAACGCACACGTTGTAGAAAACCACAAGCACCACAAAATTTTCTGCAAGCGGGTCAAGACCTTAAAAGGTTGCTGAAATAATTGCTTGTGTTTATTTGCTAAATAAAATAAACTCTAAACAAATCATAAATTTCTTTTATTCTACATAGTCTGTCTTACTGTGAGTAAATAGGTGCCAGTTGTGTTTCTTAAGTTAATTATTGCTTAATGGGGGGAATTGCAGTCATTAATAAGTGGAGCTGAGGTTGACATGTCTGGAAGAGAAAAGAATGTTTGTACCTTGCTGTGAGCAGTTCACAAAATATCATGGCCAAACATAACACAACCTCATGTAGAGTATTTTAAAAAAGCGTAAAAGAAATATGAGAACAAGATTGTGTCAAGGAGACCACACACCATTATAGTAAACAGTGTTAAAGGGACAGTGTGTAATACTTGACGACTAGATTCCACTGTATTGTGTAGTGCAAGAAAAATCGAGTAAGATCAAAAATTCTGGAGACTCAAAATGACCAAAACGCACTATTTTCTAACTATTTTTGCAAAGACAGGGGGAAAAAAATAGAAAAGAAATACAGGAAAAGGAGCAAAAAAAAAGAAAGAAAAAAGCAGGAAACGTAAAAAGGGGAAAAGAGAAACTGAGAAAGGGAAAAAGAAAAGCGGAGGGAAAAATAACAAAATATAAGAAAAAAATTCTGGGTGAAAGAGTAAAAGCCATTTAAAAAAGGGGGAAAAGACGAGTTTTTGGTGGTTTTTGTATGGTTTCCATATAACCAATATGACTGACACACATGTCAGCACCCTCTAGATGAGCCTCATCTTGTCAAAGAACTAAACTTTCCTACATGATGAAAATGACTGTACTGAAATTTATTTTTATATGATAGTTTATGTATTTTTGCTTAGTATCCAAACCATTTTTTCCCATTTTCTTTTACATAATTAAGGGTTTTCAACCGCTAGATTGCGCAATGTCAGGAAAAATAACAACCTTTTGAAGGATTTTGGAATTCCTTACACAGACCTGCTCATTGGTTTTATTTTAAAACACCCGCTTGTTACATTTTACTTTGAAAAAACAGACCGGAACCTTATCCAATAGAATGGTACTAATCCTCTACGCAAATACCTGGGTCCAATGGGATATTTAAAATATATGTTTGCTGCAGTTGAATTTGTTTGAGTTTCTATTTAAAGCATATATAATATAATTTCCCGGTGAAATATATCGAATTGCTGTGTAGGGGTAGTTGTAGATAGGAAGAATACTCAAATGTTGGTATTTGACACGAAGTAGTCAAGCCAATATGTAACAAGGTGTCATGGCATCCCTGTGAAACATTGCCCAAGATGGAGCCACATTACCAATAGAACTGTGCACCGGTTTCCCGCAAAGTACTCCATGAGATACTTACATATCCACTAGCTTTTAGCCCCTTGACGTTTCCCCCACTTCCGTTTAAAGCCACGGCACTCACTAAGTCAGCATGTGGCTCTGGAAATCCATTAAGCGACTCATTCGGAGTCCCAGGTGAGTCACGACAACATTTTCCCACAAAGATGTTTTGAATTGGAGGATAGCGGTATGCGGCTTACAACTCAGGAAATGGAGAAGTCTACGCTCTGATTGGTCAAAACACCCGAAAGGGGGTGCGGTTTGTTGTTTTTTCCATTGGTCGAACCCGGAAGCGCGTGATATAAAATGCACCTTGATAGACGTTCAGTGTTTTAATAATTTATGCGAATAGGTGTTCTTAATTATTTAAGATTAAGGGTTCGTTCTTCTCTTCATATAACAGCATGACTTCTCTTATGTTTCCATTATTATTAAAAACAGTAACATGTTTTTTATCTAAGAGCAACTTAACCTCATGTGAACATTATTAAAAAGTAAAGGCTATTAGCCAATTAAATAATAATACAGACATTAATTTGCAAAGTAAAACAATTAAAAGAAAAATGTTATCAAAAGCTGGGCGGAGGGGAATCCCTACCTGTAAAAATGGGCGTAACCAGCCCGTTTTGGGGGGTGCACAAGCACCCACAAATTCAACCCAAGCACTCCTCGGTTTGAATCCGTGAAGCATGTGCCGAGGATTTCAGATGAGTGGTTCATGGACAGCGGGTTGAGGTGTGTTTTGATGACGTTTGAATCCCCGTGATGTGAGTGTACCACGTGACTGATTCAGGAACTAAATTGATAGGTTTGATTTTAGTTTGAAATAAAAGCAATAAAGTAACGCTGTGGACCCTCCTTAATTCCTCAAAAGGCTGGCTCATGACAAGTTCAATGTTGGGCTGGCTAAATGAGAAAAAAAGTTTATGTGAATATGTATCCGTCACTTGCACTATCTAACCCTTGTGCATTAACTCGCCAGTCAGCTATTTGTCCATATTCAGCGCAACAGATGAGGTGAGTTTTACCATCAGGGGAATTACCCCTTCCCGAATTTGAGTTGGTTTGGCCACCATCACTCTTTCCTGAAGCATTAAAATGAACACAAAACAGCTCGGACAACATGAGTCACGTACGATGAAGTGGCAGAAAGGTGCTAGTTGGACCCGAAAAAGCCAGGAAAAGAAAGAAAACATGTTCAAAGAAGTTTTATTATCATTGATTTCACTCATCTCACAAGAAAAAAGACAACAATGTAAAATGAAACCACAGAAGAAAAATATAAAATAAAGGAACAAAGAGAAAAAAAGGAACGATAATAAAGAAAGAAAAAAATAGTTTAATGGAAGGGGAAAAAAGGAGAAAATAAGAATGAAAATACTTAAAAAAAGGAAAAAAAGCTTGGGGATAAAAAAATAAAGGGGTCGGCAGGAGTCGGTAATCTATGACACGCGTGCCAGCAGTGGCACACGAGGGGTTAAGCAGTGGCACGTGAGCGCACGGCAAAGTAATGATGATTTTTTTTTTTAAATGCGCATTTTTACCTGAAATTTAGACATTTTCCGTTGTGCGCCGTGTTTACGGTAGCTCTGCTTCTTGTGTGATGTGTGTTTGAGCGGCGCCTCTCAAAGGAGAGCTCCATGTTTTAACCCAGCAAACGAAACACACGCGCGCAATAAATGAACGAATCATGACAGCTCTTCTACCGAAAACATCTTGTTCTTTCCAGCCAGCAAGGACAGACAAATGGGGCTTTGTGCAAAAAAATGACCGTGCTGTTTATTCATTATGCCTCGAGAGCATTGTACCCCCGCACGTCAAGTGTTAAGCGTCATCACGAGACGAAACATGAACAAGGCGGAGACATTAAAACGCGCCGTGTTCAGGTACGGCAAACAAACACAGACCCTGAAAACATTTGTCAAAGCTCCAAACGTCACCACTAAGGCAAGCTATCACATTGCTCACTGCATGGCAAAGCACGGAAAACCATTTACTGATGGTGAATATTTTTAAGAAGCGTGCGCGTATGCGTGTGTGCACACGTGTGTGTGTGTGTGTGCGCACGTGCCTTCTGCTTTGTTGCTTTTATTTCAAGTTTTGACATTTTTTGCAACAAGATATCATTGATGATTTGTATGGTAGCTGTCCATATTCACGTTTTTTTATTGTAGTTCATTGTTGATGAAGAATGGTTGATTCTGGTTAATTCTTGTGGTAAAAAGTTGAAGTCATGGATGGCTACAGGCCATTCCACTTGTTTTTCACATTCTATTTTTAGTCGATTGATTCACAAGAATAGTGGAAGATAAATTAGGAAGTTATACGATTTCAATGAATATCCATGTTGGATATTTGGACTGGTGTGAAATTACAGCTCTGTTGGATATAAAACACACTGAAAAAAATACACTGGCACACTGGTTTACAAGAAAATGTAAAAAAGTGGCACTCCACACCAAAATGTTTGCTGACCCCTGCAATAGATGATAAAGGAAATAAAAAAGAAGAAAAAAAGCAGGTCCTCTCACAATATAAGGTCCTCACAGATGCCTAGCACGTTGTTAGGCTGTCATATAAGTTCCTGTTGAACCTTTCCTGTACTCGAGATGCATGTGAGCAGAGCTTCTCTGTTTTGAAATGTGCAAAAACTGGGCTAAGTAGCTCACTGTCTCTGGATCTTTTGGAGGCCTTCATGCTCTTGTACACCGAAAAGGAAATTCTTATGTAAACCAGGGGTCTCGAACTCAATTAACTCGGGGTCCAAAGATTTGGGGTCTAAGTGAAATCGGGTTTTCCACAAAAACATCGGATAAAAACATTACACTGTATGTTTGTCCCCTTCAAAAAGTTTTCTCATTCTCCTCTGACTGAGGTTTTTGAATTTGTCCTTGCCCTCATCATGTAAAGTTTAAAATCAGGGGCGATTTTAGGTGGAGAGTTTTGGGGGTGCTGAACACCCAGAGTGTCTTGCTGGTTAAAAACATTTTTTTCATTTCACTTAAAGTTATATAATTCAGTTATGATAGCATCCTTGCACCCATCCAGCCAACCATCCATTATCTGCACCGCTGAGCCTCAGTAGGGTCGCGGGGGTGCTGAAGCCCATCCCAGCTATCTTCGGGCAGTGGACAGGGGACACCCTGAACTGGTTGCCAGCCAGTCGCAGGGCACACAGAGACAGACAACTCGCTCGCTCATTCACACCGAGGGACAGTTTTGGACCGGCCAATTAAGTTGACATGCATGTTTTTGAAATGTCGGAAGAAACCCATTATCTGCACCGCTTATCCTCAATAGGGTAGCAGCGGTGCTTGGGTCCATCATTATGATAACATTTTTATTAAAATATTTTGCCAAATGCTTTTATTTTTAAAGGCCATTTTTTATCAGTTGGATGCTTCTTTTAATACTGTTTTTATGAACTAAATGTTCCTCTTTTCAACTTCAATTATGGCACTCTTAGTCTTATAAGATACTCTCACGGCAATACACCAGAGACTCCGCCGCTATGGCGCCATTTACACTAGCCAAGCGAAAGAGGAGTGAGAGGGGTGCTATGAATGAAATGGACTGAACCATTACAAGGCGGTGGAGTATTGTATTTACACTGCTGCAGTGTTCACATTTTTGTTTTGTTTAACTTTTTAAAATATTTTAGCTAGCATTCTTCATTACTGTATGCCTATCCTGCTATAATTTTGGGGGTTCTTGGCTTAAGTATAGGGGTGGCAAAAACGGGATGATTACGCCCATGGTCAAAGTTAAATATGTTCATCATTCATCTAGAGCAGAATCTTTATATAAGTGGGCTGCATTTGGGTAGTAAACTCCTGGACTGGAAAAGGGGACCCTTACGGCTTTGACTTGCACCAAACTCTAAACTTACTCAAGTATTATTTTTCTCGTCAGCTATTTGGAAACATTCAGTGCAATAGATGAGTTAAGTTTTACTATCTCAGGGAATTCCGCCCTCCCAAACTGGATGTTAGTTTGGGCCACCACCACTATTATTTTCTCTAGCGCTAAAATCGACACAAAAGAGGGCAAATGCTATGAGTCAAGTACAATGAAGGGCAATAAGGTGCCGGTTGGACCCGAAAAAAACAAATGTGTTAAAAGAAGGATTGTTATGATTCATTTCACTCGTCTTTCATATTTTGCCTGTCACTTGAGTGTGCCCGGAGATGTGTGTTGTGCTACGTCTTTACAGAATTTTGCAGTTTAAATGCCTTCACCAAATGGCTCCTCTTACTCAGAATAGCAAATAGTGATGGTTATTCCGTGTCTTTTTCAAGAAGCGGCTCTTTTGACAGGTTCACTAAAAAGAGCCAGCACTTTCGGCTCCCAAAAGCCTCTTCAGATTGTTTTTGTTGCAGTGGTTAGCGCGTGTGCGGCACAGTTCTATGGTCTTGGGAACCTCCTGAGTGGGTTCAAATCCAGCTACCGGACTACCTGTGTGGAGTTTGTATGTTCTCCCCGTGCTTGCGTGGGTTTCCTCCGGGCACTCCGGTTTCCTCCCACATTCCAAAGACATGCATTTCAGGTGAATTGGCCGGTCAAATTGTCCCTAGGTGTGAATGAGCGAGTTGTCTGTCCCTGTGTGCCCTGCGATTGTCTGGCAACCAGTTCAGGGTGTCCCCTGCCCACTGCCCGATGATTGCTGGGATGGGCTCCAGCACCCCCGCGACCCAACTTAGGATAAGCAGTGCAGTAAATGAGATGAGATGAGAAGGTAACAGTATAACAAGAGAATAGCTTTATTGAAAAAGATTATTGAAAAACAGTGAACAGCATATAGGAATGTCAACAAAACAGGTCAACTCAGGACAAAGTCAAGAGACTGGTGGAAGTATGCCCAAGAAAAAACTTAATAAAACAGCTGAGAAGAAAGCTAATCCGATTGACTGACTGACGTCACAAAGCCCCTACGTGTGTGTGAAACATATCCCTGCAGGGCTTCACTGCTTTATGGGGCTTCATTTTGCCACCACTCCACCTTAGTCAAGTCAAGTCATTTTTATTTGTATAGCCCTTAATCACAAAGAGTCTCAAAGGGCTGCACAGGTTATTACACAGACTATTTTTCAGACTATTATTACATCATCTCCTGATCTGGAACCAACACGAGGGCAAGGAAAAACTCAAAAAACCTCAAC
Source organism: Urocampus carinirostris (assembly GCF_059441175.1). Classification (NCBI taxonomy): domain Eukaryota; kingdom Metazoa; phylum Chordata; class Actinopteri; order Syngnathiformes; family Syngnathidae; genus Urocampus; species Urocampus carinirostris. The sequence goes on along the minus strand of NC_142349.1, from coordinate 41,358,626 downwards.
ATGAGGAAAATGAAGAAACCTTGAGAAGGGACCGCATCCCCTTTCAGGATGACCAGACAGCAAAGGATGTTGCAATCACAAATAATACATAGATATTGTCAATTTTTTTTACTAAAATAAAAAAAGCTGGAAGTTAGAACATAGTCAAAAACATGTTTTTTCCATTAACAGATGTTTCATTTGTTCATTCAAGTCAGGGGTCTCAAACTTGTGACCAGGGGGGCAATTGTGGTCCCCAGGGTGATAGTTTGAGACCCTCGACTTACTATTAAAGTTTCCCTGCCTGCATGCAGATCTCAAATGAAACTTTTGTGTGTTATTTTCCTACTAGATGTCGCTGTATTCTGTCGTGCCACCGAAAACGAGTGCCCAAAGCACATTGGAAGAAGACAAAATACAAAGACTCAGAGTGACCAAAACACAGTGTATTACTTTTGAAAAGAACAGAAATAAGGAAAAAAAGAAAGAACAAATACAAAAAATGTCACAATCACCCGGATCTGGAACACCTGTGTTCAGGATTTGGCGCCAACAGCCAGGACAGCTGATTGGCGCACCCTGTCCATTTAAATCCTCAGCTTCCGAAAACAATCTGTCTGATAGTACTATGCTACCGGTTGCCATCTGCTCAGAAAGCCTGTACCGCCGACTCTTTGCCTGCCTCCTGTTTTTCTACTTGATCTCCGTTGCCGACCCGTTTCCGAATTTGCCTACGACCTGCGCTGCCAGTCTGATTCCTGATCACATTTTCGAACACGACGACGCCCTTCTTCTCCAGCCCCGACCAACAACACGACGATTCCGCCTGTCAAACAACGGATCGAAGAATCACGCCTTGTCATTCCTTCCTTCCAATAAAAAACAAGAAACGAGTGCAAGTGATCTCAGTTTTCCTTCCGTCCTGCTTGACAAAAAAGGACTAAAACGAAAAAATAGAAAAATAAAAAAGAAATAAGACAAAAAGTGTAATTCAAGAAAAAAGGGAAAATAAAAATGAAAAAAAGAAAATCACATTTTTTTTGTTTTCACTTTTTTCTCTTGAATATTTTTGATTTTTTTTCTTTCCTTTTTTCTTTTTGTACATGTTCCTTTTTTACTTTGTTTCCCCCTACTTTTCTTTTCATTCACACCTTCCTTTTTAGTAAATTCTTCTTCCTTATTTTGTATTCCTTTAAAAAAAATCTGGTTGGCTTCTTTTTCTGCTTCTGTGAGAAAGCCGAGTAAAAACTGGAAGAAAAAATGTGCTTTTTTACCTTTAGTTTATATTATACATGTGTTTCGTTATATCATATATATGGTTAATTAACATTTTGTTGTGAGATACTGAGTTGCTCGACATGAATGAGGTTTATTATAAAAAAGAGTTAAAAAATGAAGTAGCTTGGACATTCACTGTAGAAGGAAAAAATACATGCAAATATAAATAAATAGAATAATACATTTTCTTATTCAATTGGATTCATTTTCTGCATTAAATCATTGTTGGTAATATACTGATTAAAGGGATAACCACAAACCTGTCTTTTTTCTTTTTCTCCTTTTAAACTTCATTTTTTCTTAACTTCTTTATACAACAATAATGATTCGTAATATAATGCATCAAAGCAAGTGAGCCGTTTGAGAGCCGTCTCTCTTTAATGAGTTGAGCCGAAAAGGCCGGTTCTCTATAAAGAGACGGACTTCCTTTCACTACACAACTAGCACAGATTGATGCATGATGGGAAATCCCCAGGCGGCAGACGCATGCGCACAGTAGCATCAAACCCCTAGCTTCGTTTGCAACGGAAAAAAAAAACAAAAAACAAAAAAACGATACCGATATAGAGGCTACCGCGGCGAACTGGCTTGACTTGATTTGCCGTTTCGTGATAGTCGGTGTATACCGGATGGTACCCATAATTGACAAATTTGCGTTTTCACAGATTTTCTTGTACGTCGTACACGTCTTAAAATACATAATAAACGTACAGGTTGACAGGTATGTCAATTTGTAAACATTTTGGATAGACAGTGAGATTTTTTTAAAATGTTATTTTGAAATGATTGTACTATCTCTTTAAGAAGCTCGGCGCCTGCACGGGCGTCACATGATTCATCTCTTGTGACAATCAAAAGAGGGGAAGTCGAAGTAGGCTGAGTTGAGCAGAGTTCAAATCCATTTTGGTGACACTTGATTGTTGATCTTGGCGCTGGAGGAGCGACAATGGAACTGAGTTAACTCTGACCATTGCTGTGTCGATGTTGTAACTGCCGTTTGTTGCGTCGCGAGGAACAAAGTTGCCGCATGGAGAGCGACCAACTTTCGTTTTTGACGCAGCGTGTTTTTTGGTGAATCGGTGTTCATTTGGGGGAAGCAGGGAGGCAAACAGGCCGGACGCACTTCGGTGTCCTACGCATAAAGTTACGTGGCCAAGGGATCAACTTTGGCCGACGATGGCGGACACAAACAGCAAACGCCTTGTTCAGGACAACCCTCCTGCCTACAACACTGTACCCGGGGCTTACGAATATGGACCTCTTCCTCAACAGCAGCAGCCACAGCACGGCTACGGGGCCATCCCCGTTGTAGCCCCGCCGCCCTACCACTATCCGCACGGCGGCCATGGTGGGTAGACCTTATTTATGATCGTTCGCGAGTCAAATGGCTCTAAGAGCCGGCTCTTGGAAGTGAACGATCTAATCACCCTCGTTATCCTTCTATTTCTCTCCCTTCCTCTTTCGCTCTATCTCTTTTTTCAGCCCCTTGCACCTTCAACCTCTTTTTTTCTCAGTCTATCTCACTTTCTCATTTTCTCTCGGTATCTTTCTCGCTCTCTTCCTCTCTCATTTTCTTATTATCTTTCTCTTTCACTTTGTTTCTTTCTCTTAGTGTCTTTCCCTCCCTCTCTTTTTCTCGCTGCCCCCTTAGGCTATTTCATCTTTCCCACTCTCCCTCTTTCCCTTTTCTCTTTTTTTAAAAGCACTTGTTACCGGATATGAGTGCCATCATCTGTCTTGTTTGCTTAGTTTACTTTAGGTTAAGGTTTGCCGTATATTAAGACGTTATACGCTAGTTGGATAATAATTTGTTTGGTGCATGTTTCATTATTATTTGTTGTACAGTGGAACCCTGGTTCTCGACTATAATCGGTTCCAGAACCCTGTTCGAAAACAGATTTGTTTGATCACCGAAATCATTTTTCCAAAGTAAAAATATTGTAAATCGTTTTAATCTGTTCCAACACACTGAATGTTTACCTTGAATGTTTAACGTTAACATAAAGCTAACCCAGGCTAATAGTACGTTCGCGTTATCGTAATCTTCCGTACGAAAAATTACGCTAACATGAACATGTAAAAATAAAAAAATCAGGTCGTTTACAAGTCATTTAGCACCCGGGTCTCTACAACAAGTGGTGAGCGGTTCATTGGAAAGGAGCCCCGTTCCAACACCCTGAAAGTTGGGCTTTGTTCCAACATGAATGTTTACCTTGAATGTTCAACGTAAACAAAGCTAACCCAGGCTAATCGTACGTGCGAAAGATTACGCTAACATGAACGTGTAAAAATAAAAACAAGGATAAAGAAAAGAATTATGAATAGAATTTCTTACCTTTGTGGTGGTCAGCAGAAGGCGCAGGTAGACGGTGGGGAGAGGGATGGAGGAGGAAGGAAAATTATTGTTTGGAAGGATGTTCTTTTCTCTTAAAATACCGATCTAATGACACTTGCTTCTGCCTTGTTTTTAGCACTTTTCTAAAGTGACTCATGACAGTGTCAATAAAGTCATCGTACTATCGTACTGATCGTAGATTTAGCCATGCTGTATTCCCTAGCGAGATCAGACACTCGCACACCTCCTTCATATTTTGCTATTATTTCCCTCTTAAATGCAATAGTTGTATGCACTACTTTTCTTTTTTCACCTGTAGCAAGTTTGCTGCTTGCACTGACTTTCTTCGGAGACATTATTAGGGGCTAAACCACTTCGTACACCTTTATTAAAATAAACAGTTGGTCACGAAAAGAGCGATCTACACCCGTACACCGCTCAGCATCGCACCCTAGCGTACCCACTCACGCATTACCGGCGTTCGAACTCCGATTGTTTGACCGAACAGCGAAGCAAGAATTTCTCGAAATTTTTGGTCGGACTCCGATTTGTTCGAACTGAGAGAAGTTCGAAAACCGAGGTCCCACTGTATATGATTAAAAAAAATCCGAAGAGCCGTTCGGGAGGCGTAAGGGTGGCTCTTTTGAGGGAGCGCAGCCGAAAAAGCCGGTTCTCCGAAAAGAACCGGAACTCCCATTACTAGTCGACGTACCCCCGCATTGTGCGTCTCGTTCACGGCCGCGCAGTTACACAAAGTGTACATGGAGGAGATGAGAGTCAGTCGCAATTTTTCTGACTCGTCCATGCGCCTTTTGTGTTTCTGTAGTTCAGTGTTTCTTAACCTTTTTCGAGCCGAGGCCCACTTTTTTAGTCGAAAAAATCTGGAGGCACACTAATATTAAGATACTAATTCAAAATTGTTTCTATTTTAAAGCTTAAATGATCATGTCGCCTAAATCGACAGTGTAACATGTTCATTGTTTGTGCTCACCGTGGATCTGGAGGTGATACAGGTTATTTATTTTGGTCAATCATATTACAATATTTTGGATTTTACTATATTTATAACTAATAATTGAGAATAACAATGAAATTTCCCAAGGCATCCAGTGTAGTCCTGTTGGGTCAAGTAACACATGAATCTCAGCAACACCACATGGCACTTACCTACATTCCAATTGCCGTGTTCATCTATAAAAGCCATCCAACAAGGTCAAAACAAAGAATTTAATGCTGTGCAATAGTATTTATTATAGAATGTATGGTGATAAAGAGCCGCTCAATTGTTAACCACCTCCCACCCCGTGTGCTGTTTAACAGTTCTCTTAAATACCATCATTGTATCAAAGTTCACATAAACAAATCTCAGGACCAATGTCTACTCAGTTTGAAAGTCACTAATTTATATTCAAGTTCACATATTTTTTATTTGTTATTGTTCCTACATTTGTAGGGATATTTTATATGCTACAATTGCATACGTTGCATTAAGAACGACAAAAGAGCATTTTCACATGTGGACCTTGATAAACTGCTGTGGTTTACTTTCTGATTTTGTTTTTTTATCACCTAAAAGAAGTTAATTGAGAAATCATGTGCAAATTTCTTTCAAACAGCCCCAGGACAGTTGGCAGGTGCCGTCTCCCATCAGCCCTATGCTGGAACCTACACTGTCATCCAGCCTTCCGTTGTGGTGGTAGGAGGCTGCCCGGCCTGCAGGTACAAACACGCAAATCATATTGTTTCACATACAAAATGAAATTACAATATTTTCCTGACTATAAGGCACCCCTAAAAATCCCAAATTGTCCAGAAATTTGAAAATGTGCTTTATGTACCGCAAAATACATTGGATATATCTGGAAATGCAAACAGTATTTATAGGTGTCTGCATTACAACACGAGGATTTATGGTATACTACCATATCCATATCTGAACGACGATTGATCAATTTCTAATCAGAGGTGACCCAAATTGCAATAGACTGTATGCGATGGGATTCCAATGTGTCTCGTGGTGGTGAAGGTGCTGTCTATTTCCTACTAGACCATCAGTGGTTCACATAACATACGAAAAGGCAGTCGAGCATATTTTATCACACTAATTCTACTCGCGGTGCTAGACACATTGATTTGCATAGTACATTTTTTTTTGTACATTATAATCTGTACCTCCGGTGGTCTAGTGGTAAAGTGTCGGTGACCTCACAGCCGCGACCCGGGTCCTATTCCTGTTGTCAAACAATTTATTTTGTGAATTTGATCTGCAACACTTATTGTGTATAAAAAGCCCATCAGTTATACACAAATAAACATGGTATTAATTACTGTAGTCTCAATTTCATGCGCTTTAAATATTGAAAAAATATGTGACAAAAGACAGTTTTTTTGGGGGGGTACACTTTATAGTGCCGAAAATACAGTACAAGTCTATGGCGTCCCCACTAGTTGGAAGAAATTGTATTAACTAAGGATTATGGGTTTTTCGGGGCATATTAGGATTAAGAGAAGGCTGATAACTTTTATATAGAGCCGATATTCATTAGCTGTAAAAGCTCAGGAATTGCATGAGTTTTTATAATGCTAAAAGAAACAAAGAATATTATTCATTGACCATGAAATCTATTTATAATGGGAATACATGGTTATGGATGCATATAATGTATGTTAGGATGTTGTATTAACTCTATTGAGTGATTCTCTTTTCTTTGGAGGTCAGGACTGAGTTAGACCGCAGGTCAAATTTGACCCGCTAACAGGGGTTCGTGGTGCCAATTCCTTACACAACAAAAGGAAATAAAATTAGGCTTGGTAGCAATTCTGATAAAGGTACATAAAAACTAAAATAGCTCCCTGAAACGTCAGACTACCCAGAAACATGGCAACAATTTCAATAATTTACAAACACTTCAACCAAAATTTAAATATTTACAAGAATTTCAAGCACCCGGACAAACCCTGTATAATTAAAATGTATTTGCAACAATTCCTAATTCATCAATTTTTGTCTTAAATTCAGAGTCCAATGTTAATCGTCAACACAATTACAGTCTAAGATGGATTTCCAGCCCTTTCCTCAATTATAATAATTATCAAGCAGTTTGCTCGTTTGAACTAAAAAGCACTTTTTATGACACTCAAGGTCACCAAACAACAGCAAAAAGTAAACTAGGAATGAACTAATCACTAAAGATTATAAATAGTTGTTTAAATAAAAAAAGAATACAAAATAAAAACCGGAATACTAACTGTGAGCCCAGCTCTTTTAGTGAGTAATTTCTCTTTCCTCCCCACCTTTAGAGTTGGCGTTCTCGAGGACGACTTTACCTGCTTGGGGATCCTGTGCGCAATCTTTTTTTTCCCACTGGGAATTCTCTTCTGCTTTGCTTTGCGACAGAGGCGATGCCCCAATTGTGGTGCCACCTTTGGATAAAGGAAACAAAAGCGTTGAAGACGGAGAGAAGCTGTGCAAAAAGTTTGGGGTAATTCTTGGTTGAATTTTCAAGGGCTACTTAAAATGCAATGTAACTTTACCAAGTGAAATTCATTCTACTTTCTGCATCCTGTAGTTGATCTAAAGGAAGTGGAAATGTGTTCTGGTACATTTTCTTCACACAAAATAAGTAATTGCCGAGGACTCGGGCTGTAAGCAATCATTTTACTCATTTTCTTTTTACAGGAATTGGGCCCAATGGGATATATGTTGGAACACAAATTAAAGTGTAATCTGTGCTTCCTTGGACTGACAATGAGGCACTCTAAAAGAACCAAACTTGCACATAGCTCTTGTCTACCCGATGGTGTAAATGCAGCCCCTTTGCTTCCACATTATTTTGCCTTTCTCGTTGTGACTAGTGTCACACCGGTACACCCCAGTATGTATGCATTTGCATTTAAGGTCTTACCTGAAATTTCAACCCCAAATCCCAAACTTTTTGTAGGTATTGCAGTATATTATGAAAAAGAAAATATTTTATTTTTATGCCTTTCTTTTAGTTCTTTTCCCACACTGCTGTGACTGACATAAAACACGCTAAAATGTAAATCCAGATGATCTCAGTTTAAATATAGTATTTTCTTAATAAATCATAAACAAAAGGCAACACTTTTAGTTTTTGTTCACACACAGGAGTCATGGTTTTTGAAAGGACAAACAAGAAAGACTTAAAAAGAATAGGGAGCGGGGTTTTTTTCTTTAATGTATCTTTATGTATTATTTTGGGGCCATATTTGCACAGTTGATAATTCTGCTCGCTTTTCGTTGTTGTTAGGTTTCCTTTTTCCCTCCTGCGTTTACTTTAGGGCCAGGAACGCTAACCTCAGGTAGCTTCACCTCCTTCCTTGTTTGAAAAATGGGTGCGTTTTCGTGTTGAGAGAACAGGAAGAATTGAAAGATCATAAAGCTGGATTCGTCTCTGTGGCCCCTCTCGTTTCAGCAGGACAATCAAAACCGTGTCTTCCGACTGGTAAAGGTGTCATTTTAGAGAAAACAGAAGTCTTGGCAAACACCGCTTATAATTTTACAAAAAAAATTAATGCATACACGACTCGTCTTTGATCATACTACTTTTTTGTATCCTGCTATACTAGATTATTATATTACATGGTATCAGTTTGTGGACCGATTGTTAATGGAATACATTTACTTTATTTCCGTCTGTTTTTTTCCATAAAAGCTAATATAGCCGAACTGTTTTTTGCTAGGTATACAAAAACGGCACACATTATGCATTTCTGAGAAAATTCCCTTTTTTTCCAAGCTATTAGCATCTGGTCATATTATGTTAGAAGCATACGATTTCCGTATGAAACAAACTGTTAGCGAAAATTGTGTCGCTGATATTTTTCAAACATATTGTGCATTTTCCTAAAAAATAAAATCAGCCAAACATGCCTTTTGTCTCAATTTTTGTTTCTAAAATGCTGTTATTCCTCATGCACAGTGTTTTCACTTAAATCACACAGGCGAACACCCACATTAACGTATCTACATACCTTAACAAAACCTTCTTGTAAACGACAAGGAATCAAATCTGTAAATATAGACTCAATAGATGAGCATGTTATAAGTTGGTGCACTTTATGGAGGAATACTTTGTGGTAAATTGTGAAGACGTCAGGTATGCCTTTTATTTTTTTAATTGTAGGTACATTGTCTATTTTATGACTACTAGATGTCGTTGTGTCGTATAAAGCAACCGAAAACGTGTTTTTTTTTAATTCAACCGAAAACAAGTATTAAACACACAGTAGAGTACAGACGAATGAGACTTGGTAACCAACCCTAAACATTTTTATTCTCAGACTTTAGCTCAGCCTTTCGCAAGTCTTTTGGGTACCTGTAGTAAAAAGATGGAAGACAATTATGTTGGATCCCTCTAGGTGAAGCTCATTATGTTGAACGAATGCAAATTTCTCAACCATTTAGTATTTTAAAAAAAGCCTGTTTATTTGATAGTGCTTATTTAAATTGGGTCAAAGTCAGACGGAAAGGGGTCCAAATTTAAAAAAAAAAAAATTCCGGACCACAAGCTGCGGGCTGGATGGATCAAATGTTAAAAATGTTTTAAGTAATCCATCATTTGCACCGCTTATCCTCAGTAGGGTTGCTGGGGTGTTGGAGCCCATTCCAGCTATCTTCGGGTAGGGGACACCCTGAACTGATTGCCAGCCAGTCGCAGGGCACACAGGGACAGACAACTCATTTGATCATTCACACCTAGGGACAATTTGGACCAGACAATTTACCTGACAAGCATGGTTTTTGAATGTGAGAGGAAACCGGAGTGCCCGTAGGAAACTCATACAGGCACAGGAAGAACATGCAAACTACATGGGGGAGGCTGTGGTACCTGGACTTGTACCCTGAACCTCTGCAATGTGGGACTGCGCGCTAACCATCCATCCACCGTGCCGCCTTACAATGAGTCATATAGTCTAATGAATTTAATAAAACCAACTGATAACCTAACAAATATATTACATAAATTAAGCAATGTTTTCTCCCATGGTTCAGTCAGTAATAATCAATTTTCAACAGGCAATTTATTCTTTTATTTTGGATAAAAATCCCCATGACATGAATATTAAAAGAAGCCGGTAGTTTTTTTTGCTGAAAAATATAATTGGTTTGAAATACATCAAAGTGCAAATCTATTTAAAAAAATCTATTTACCCAATACAAGTCTTGATTTAGGGAAAAGTAAAATACATTTAAAAAACACAACAAAAAAAAGAACAGAACTTCAATAAAAATCCGACTTCAGAAATATAAAAAAAAAAAACAAAACTACAGTAATACTTGAAAACTAAAAAACAAATGAAATGCTTAAAACGGGCCCAATGTACTATTTTGCTCTAGTTGAGGTCGTTTCAAAACCAATATGATAAAACTAATCTATTTTAAGTACAACATGTCACATGCGGCCCCTGACTCCAAATAGTTACCCACCCTTGGAGTAGAACATCCAATGAATTCTAGTTGGTATGCCTACTAACAATTAATTGGGGTCCCAAATCTAATTTTACTTAGGGCCCCATGAAGGCTCAGGCCGGTCCTGAACAAGATCATCTAAAGGGCCCCGAAAAATTTGTCGTGGGCTGGATCTGCCAGCCTTATCTTTGAAATATGTGATTTAAATCAATACTGTTTTTTTTTTTTTTACCCATATGAGGCACCGAATAAAACACACTGTCCCTTTAACTACACTGCATTATTTGAGCCTGGTTAAGACTGATTTCAAGATAACAAAGCATGTGGGTTATGATTACTCGCTAAAATATATTTGAGAAAATAATAAAACATGATGACCTCAAGAATGAAACCTGACTTTACAAATATTACGTTTAAATTCAGATTCAGATCTACTTTATTGTCATTCTAGTACACGTGTATACAGAACGAAATGTCGATACATCTGACCCGCACAGTTTCCTTGAATGTACAGATATAAATAAAATGTTGTATTGAGTTGGAGTATTGAGTACTAATAATATACTAAATAATTATGGCTATGTATAGTATTTTACAGTAGCGCAAATAGTGCAAGAGGAGCAGCTAACCAGATGTGCAAAATGGGCAGTCAGGTAAACAAGTCAGGTAAACAGTAACAATAACACTGTAACAATAACGCTGTAAGTACAATAGTGCAGAGAAACAGATGTGCAAGGAGTGGCTAGCTATAAAGAACTGCCAGTAGTGCAAAAAGTCAAACAAAGCCAACAGATGTACAGATTAGCAGCAGTAGTATGTAGTAGTAGTTTAGTCCTTTTATTATGAGATGAGCAGGCAATTTTTTCAATTGAACATAGCATCATTATAAATAAAATTGACATAAAAACAAACAAAATTAACGATTTTCAAGGGAACAATAAATGCTGAAGAATTACGTAATAAAGAAATAAGTTGAAAATGTCCAATTATTAATTGAACGCATAGGAGATCCTTAGGTACCCATTATTTTTACATTGGGATTCTTTATCAGATTTTAGCAAAAAAAACTAATTGACAACATTTTGAAAAGTGGGATTACATTTTGGCAACACGCTGGCTGAGTCACCCCTACAGTTCAGAGGTCCCCGGTATAAAACCAGCGACAGGCCTTCCTGTGCGGAGTTTTCATGTCCTCCCCGTGCCTGTGTGGATTTCCTCTGGGATCTCATGTTTCCGCCCACATTCCAAAAACATGCATGGCTGGGTGATTGGCATGTGTGAATTAATAAATAGCGCTTGTTTTCAGCCAGTCAGAAAGCAAGGCAGACGACTGTACGGCCCCTTTTATATCACATACATTGCATGGCATGCTAGCGGCTTCACGATCAACTCAACTTGCAGAGGATGGATGGGAACCAAAACAAAGTTATTTGTTGGACAGAAAGTGTTTTATTTTTATTACGCCGCTATTGGGTCGGTTAGTTTTCAGCGACAGAAGTTTGTAAATAACTGCGTCTGCTTTACATGTACTTTCTTTGAGTATAGTGCAGCGCCTTTAAGAGCATATGGTTGGTAGGGTAGGGTTGTAGAGGCACCATTTCCAATGGTGTGTCTTGGGCAAGTACAGCCGGGTGGCACCCTTCCATCTTCAGACTAATCTATTTTTTCACCCGGTCTCGAACCGGGGACCTTTTGCATATGACAAAAACAACTACAAGCGAAGGTAAGTTAAAACTGTTAAATTATGGGATGAATAGGATATGCAATTCGCGATCCTGTGTATCAAATTTGTGAAACTCGTGATGTAATTTCTATTTGTTCCGCGCTAGAGACTTGGGGCAAATGGAAATGACACCACTCGTTTTATAAATTTGACTTACTGGATCATTCATTGTATATCCTTTATATACCATTATCTCTCACAGATCTGAATATTTCTCTGTGTACTTGTAGTTGGTACAGGAGTTGCTAACTTCATTATAGATCACCAACATTTTGCATCCACCCATACAAGATTTTTAGTGTCTTTGGACACCTTGATAGATAGATAGATAGATAGATAGATAGATAGATAGATAGATAGATAGATAGATAGATAGATAGATAGATAGATACTTTGTTCATCCCCGAAGGGAAATTCACATTTCCAGCAGCATCCCTGAGCTGAGAACAATCGAGAACAAAACAATCGAAAATAACACGGGAGCTGCTGGAGTGGCTGCCATTCGTGACGGCGCCGGAAGAAAAGATTCAATTTGAATCATGTACAAACAAACAATTGAATCATGTACAAACAAACAATCAAACAAAATATTCATGTTTCAATAAGTGGAGTGTTAATGCCATGAATATAACAATTGGGACCCTTTTCTACTGTCTTTGAGATACGTTTGCATATTCAGGAAGAAATGATACGGCTATGCTATTATAGCGACTAAAGAGTCTCCCAGGGCAGCACGGCGGGGCAGTGGTTAGCGAGTGTGCGGCACAGTTCTGAGGTCATGAGATCGAACCTCCTGTGTGGTGTTTGCATGTTCTCCACGTGCCTGCGTGGGTTTCCTCCGGTCACTCCGGTTTCCTCCCACATTCCAAAAACATGCATGTTAGGTTAATTGGCCGGTCCAAATTGTCCCTCGGTGTGAATGAGCGAGTGAGTTGTCTTTCTCTGTGTGCCCTGCGACTGGCTGGCAACTAGTTCAGAGTGTCCCTTGTCCACTGCCTGAAGATAGCTGGGATGGGCTCCAGCACCCCCCGCAACCCTACTTAGGATAAGCGGTGCATATAATGGATGGATGGATGGAAGAGTCTCCCACTGTTGTTTCGGCCGCCCTATTTGCTCCGCTTGTGATTCATGGATACCGTAACTATGGTAGGCGCGGCTTAGCGCTCCGTCGGATCTATTAATTGGTTCGTTTTTTAATGCTTTTATTGAACACAACGTATAAATAGTTCTATTAAAAATATTTCACTGCAATGTTGTGTTAACATTATAACCCAAAAATACCAGAAAATAAAATTAAACATACCTAGGGGGGAAAAGATAAGTTGCATAAAAATACCAAAATGTTTACAAATATTTTTGGTTGCAAATAATGAATTTTTGGGGAGGTTTATGGATACAATGCATTTTTTAACTATTGTATGTCTGCAAGAGTTTGTACTCCTCTAAAACTCGATAACTTTGTAGTGTTTGGCTGTTTTATTGAAATTTTGGTTGTAAGGAGGCAATGGTCATTAAATAAGCATTTAAAATGTATTGTTTTGCTTTTTAATGATCATTAAACATTTATTTTGTAGGATTGAGGGATTTCCGGGAAGTTGCGTCGATCAGACAGAGTGAGGTTATGCGCGATGTTACATGTTCTCGCGATAGTTTCGTTAAAATGCTTGGCGGAATTTGGAATTGGCAACTTTTTACTTCTTTGCCGTCTTACCGGGCTGACGCTTCGTCATTTCTCACGTCTTTCAGACAAAGGATAGCCGGGATGGACCAAGTTTGAACTTATTCAAAGTCGTTTGATAATAAGCTAATGAGTACGCTACGCCGCTAGCAGCGGTCTTCCCGCGCTGGCGCCGCCTGTGCTTGTTCAGTAAAGACATAGTAACAACGTCGGCGATCGTGTCGACGCCTGCCAGAGGGCAGCTTGTTTTTATCATCATTGGTGGACCAAAGAGAACAAAATGTCCAAAAGGAAATGTAGCCCCGAGAACTTTATTCCCTATAAACGGCGTGCCTCGGAGCAGCATGACAACGAAGACGATGAGGGACAGTCGCAGGTAAACGCCAAGAAGACTTCGAAATGATACAAAAGTCCTTTCCCACGAAAATTTGGCGTTGTGTTAAACACACCAAACAGAATGTATATATATTTTTATCAATATTCAACCTGAAACACTGCAAACACAAGGCTTAACCTGATAAATTTTCTCAATTGAAAACTTAATTGCCATTAATGAGCTATAGCGAATTGCTCAGTCATTCACCCTCAAGTACAGTAATCAATTTAAGTGAACGGCACTTAATAAAATGCTTTTGCTTTGGAGATTAAAAGTGCTCCGAGTGCCCCTTTGTTAAATGCAAAAAAAGAATGAATATTTCCTGAAATGTTCCTTGCATACAATTATGGGCTAAACCGGCTTTGAGAAGGTTGGGCGCCACCAGGCTGTATTTGCCCAAGACACAGTAAAGGAAGTGGTGCCCCTACGAGCCATATGGTTTAGGGATCCGTGAATTGTGTTATTAGGCAAAACTACCCTCTTATGTTTTACCATCCCTCAATTAAAATACCAGTGTATGGCTGACCTTTTTAGGGGCCAGTCGTTGGGGAGGTGGCCAGTGATGCCGGCATAGTGGAGAGCATCACGTTAAAGAACTTCATGTCACATTCCTTCCTTGGCCCTATAGAATTTGGATCCAACATCAACTTTGTTGTCGGTCTTAACGGAAGTGAGTGCAACTCATTTGGTGAAGTTGTTTCATTTTTATCATGGCTGCTTGTTACATTTGTAATACATTTGTTTGTGCAGGTGGAAAGAGTGCGATCCTGACGGCGCTCATTGTCTCTTTAGGTGGCACTGCACAGGCATCAGGAAGGGGTGCATCCCTCAAGTCTTTTGTCAAGAGAGGTGAAAGGTGAAAGTTTTACCCCTGCCTTATTTGTATCTCTACCCCTTTCATTCAAGCTAATTGTTGGATTTGCACAGTTGAACTGCAGCTTTTTCCTCCCCTTAGATCTCCCCTCTATTTTGTCACCTCTCTCGTTTTATTTCTGTTTATCTCCAACCCCCTTTTTTCTTTCTTTTTTTTCTTTTTATGATGTTTCCCTTCTTTCACAATTGTATGATAATGTTTACTGTGACTGAAAGCAGTGCCTCTGAGTTGATAGAGATTATATTAACATTTTATCTGTAACAAATAAATGTTTGACAATGCAAGCAGCAATCACACGTTTCGTCGTGATGTTGCTTGTTAACGTTTTGATTGTAACTCATATTGACAACACAGGATGGCAGTTTTAAGCTAAAGTCAAGGGGAGATTGTGGATGAAAAATACTAAGGCGTCACGCCTTTGAAATGTAAACTTTAGAGATCTTCACAGCCTTCTTGTTTTAGTAGGTTAAAGTAAAATTTTGAATTTTGGGCAGAGTTGAAGTGAAAGGGCATTACACATTTAGAAGGTTCTGTTTTTGGATGTCCACATGAAAATTAACAGAAATGTAGTGTTCTTGTATTACAAGTAATGCACATTTTACCCCACTTTTATTGTCACAGCTCAGCTAATGTGTCCATCACGCTACGAAATCGAGGGATGGATGCTTACAAACCTGAGCTGTATGGTCCGTCTATCACCATAGACCTGAGGCTGACCCACGATGGAGTGAGAACCTACAAACTAAAGAGTCAAAATGGTGAAATTTTTGCTAAAATTATGCTAACAGATGTAGCCCGGACAAAGTGTACATGGACGCACAGTACATTGGAAATACATCACATCATAGCTGAGTCAGCGTTAAATGCGGTCGTCACATAAAACCGCATCGGTGCCGCTGTTTTTTAGTTGAGATTAGCTACCGAATTGTTTTTTTTTAAAAATGTACCAAATATGCCTAGGTAAAGGAATACATACGTACAGGTTTAATGTTTGGAAACGTGATGAGATCAGTACCCAATCGTCAGGCTCAGCACCTGTTTATTTGTTTAAAGTCTGATCCTAGAGAAATGACCGTACAGAATGGTTTCTAAATAAGACTCATTTGTTTTTAGACCTGGAAAGTCTTTCGGTACAGACTAAAAGTAGACATAATTGTTTTCAGTTAATGCCGTTTTAATCAAGACTGCTCTCTTTGCAAATTATACTTTGTCTTTCACAATGCTGTGGAGGAATTTATGCCCACTCTTCTGTGGAAAATTGTTTAAGTCTTCTGTATTAGAGTTTTTTTTTTTTCCTCTCCCTTTTCATGAATTGCCCGTTTTAGGTCACACCACAGCATCTCAATTAGATTTAAATCCGGACTTTGACTTGACCAATCCAGAATCTTCTTTTTTTGAGCCATTCAGAGGTGGATCTGCTTGTATTTTTGTAAATGTCCTGCTGCATGATCCAAGAGTGCTTGAGTTTGAGGGCACGAACTGATGGCCGGACGTTCTCTTTCAGGATTTTCTATTGAACACTTCTGTGTGATATTAAAATTAGTTTGATGAGCTGAACCCTTTAAAAGTGATAAATATGAGAAAAACACAGAAATCAGGAAAGTGGCAAATCCGTTTTCATGCCACCGTACCATCCATCATACTTAGCAACAGTTAAGACACGCTAATTATCCTGCCATGGATGTTTTTGGTACGTGTAATGCAATTGGAGTGCTTGGAGAAAACTCCTACTTTGGCACGGGGATAAAATACAAAGTCCACACAGAAACCTCGTAGTTGGAAAGAAACCTGGTACTGTACTTAAAAACCGTGCGGTTAACATGCTAACAAGTCAGTCACCGTAGTTGTCATTGTAATAATCATTTTTTTTCTCCTTGTAGGTCAAGTCATCTCAACCAAAAAGACAGAGCTTGTTTCTATTCTGGACACTTTTAATATTCAGGTAGCAGCTGAATAAATACAGTATATGTGTATTACTTCTGTCAAATATTGCTTTACATCTTTAACTAAATAGCTGTAACTTTGACAGCCCCAAAAAAATAATTATTAGTTTTGTTACTGAGAGGGTTTAATTTTTTTTTTGCTTATTTCTCTAAAGGTGACCAATCCGGTGTCTATTCTCAATCAAGAGATGAGCAAGTACTTCCTGCACTCCAAAGGAGAGGGAGAGAAATATACGGTATATTTTAATTGATTGTTGTGTTTTGTGTGTTCAAGAAAATTGCTATAATTCATCTTTTTGCTCAGTTTTTCATGAAGGCCACACTACTGGAACAGGTGAAGGAGGACTTTATCCACATCAAAACTACTAAAAATATGACAGAAGAAAAAATGGCACAACACACAGAGGTAACAATAAAGTCTATAGCACTTGAATTTAAATAAAGGAACGCTGTTTTTTACTTACTTATTTTAAATTAAATAGTAACTACAAGTATGACTGCAATTTAAGGACCAATATGGGGTTTTCAGGGCCAATACGATTATTAGTATTACGAGGTTGATAACCGATATTTGGAACCTATGTTTTTTGCTATGAAAGCTTAAAAAATGGGGTAATAATTTTCAAATTATGCAAATAGAAACAAATAATATTTCCTATAAATCAAATAAAACTTAAATAGCTCTCTGAAACATTTTACAGAAAACATTCAAATTTCAACACAATTAACATGACTGACTAATCTTTCAATTCAACAAAAAACTAACAGTGCAGGAAATAAAATTAGGCTTTGCAGCAACTTGTATAAAGGTACTTAAAAACGTAAATAGCTCCCAGAAACTTTAAACAATTAATACGAATTTCAGCACAACTAACATGACTAACCTTTAACTTAAACAAAACACTAACAGTGCAAAAAATAAAATAAGGTTTAGCAGCAACTTGTATAAATGTACAAAAATAGCTCCTTGATATGTTTTACAATGAATCAATACAAATGTTAATACAACCAACATGACTTGAATTGACTTAAAACAAAAAGTGAATCGTAATTTCAACAAAACTCGAAAATTGAAAAGGGACACTGCTATTTTAGAGCCAGATTGACGAACTAATCATATGATAACAGTTGATTACTCAGCCTTCTACTTTAGAGTGCGTTTAATGGTCTCTCTAAATCACAAACACACACGCTTGATTGACTAACTATTGTTATGATAGATCATAAATCGATCTCCACCTGAACGTGATTCCCTAAAACAAGTTAACAACACTTCTTACGCTATGTCTTAATAACACACACACGTCTTTCTACAACATCCTTTTATAAATCTCATTATTATATGCATTCTTGATTGGCACGCATGTCAGGACTCAGGAGTTAGCAGAGCTGCTGCTGTTTACTCTGCTCTAATGGTATTCTTCCTGCTTCAGTGGCTCTGCCCCCCGCCGCTTATTCAATCAGAAGGCGCGGGGTAGGTAGAGTCCGAGACAGATGGAGGGAAGAAAGGGAGAGAGTAACTCAGCTGCATCTGCGCCTAAATAATCTGTCTGTTGAATGAATAAATATTTCCAAATATCGGTGCCGATAATTGCCCCACCCGATAATCGGTCGACCTCTATTGCAAATTAACATTATTTCTAAGGAATGTTTTTATGGAAAAAAATCAACAATCCGTGGATCTTTAAATTGTTTAAAACAATTATTACAGTATGTAAAAGAGCTGAAGAAAAAGTACCTGGAAAGAGAAGAACAATACAAGAACCTGTCATCGGTTAACGAGATGCAAACCAAACTGGAAGAGTTGCAGAATCAGATGGCCTGGGCTCTGGTTGGTACCCCTCGTCCATTTTGAACTGAGAAAAACCTACAGAGGCTCCATTTGGTTGAGGTCTGTGGAAATTTTGGCAGGTGACTGAGATGGAGAATGAGCTGAAGCCGATGAAAGAGAAACTACAGGCCAATAAACAATCTACCAAGAAATATGATGAAAAAGTGAAAGAATGGAAGGTAATTGCACTAAAAGGGCAGTGTTTTTTTCAGCATATAAAAATTGTTCCTCCTTCCAGAACAAAGTCGAGGAGGCTGAGAAGAAATACAAAAATATGCAAGAACAACTCGAGGGCGTCACACAGCCAGTTCAAGAACTGCAGACCAAATGTGCCGAGCTGAAGGCTGAGGCAAAAAAACACGACAGTCTTCTCAAATCCAGCGAGGTAACTTTCCTCCAGCTTCTTAAAATTACATTTTAACACAGCACATATTTTTTCATAATATCTTCTCCCTGGTAGTCTAAACATAGCTTTTCAATGATTATTGTGTCGTATGTGTTAAATGGCAGAAACGATGAACCAGCGATACTCTAAGCGTGAACTAGAGAGTAGTCTCCGTAATCCTTCAAAGGGGTACCCAAATTTTATTTATGCCTAAATTAAATCACGGTTGCTCAGGTAAAATCAGTAATGCCCCGACAGTTTTTCTGAAGCTGTGCATTGAAATATTGTAAAAATGCAACCATTTATAAGTCTGCTAAGTCAAAACATTTAGAACAGCATAGACAAGAAAATGTTTGGGGAGTCCCACTTTAATTGCTTGTTTTCTTATAGGTAACAGTACACAGATATCAAGTTTGTCTGAGGGACCTTAAGAGAGATGAGGCCCAACTGTCTTCAAAAATAAATGATCTCCGGCTGAGGTGCAACATACAAACGGCAAAATGCACTACAATCCCCTTGGGAGTGTTTCTCAATAGGAACATCTTTCTAGTATCAGCCAGGCAACAGCATCGGCAAGACAGGCCAAGGCCGACAGCATTCAGCGCATTCAGCGTCAGATAGATGATCTTAAGCACCAAATGTCAACGCAGGGTCAGCAGATTGGCCAGTATCAGCACGCTTGCAGTCATGCCAAGGAAGAACATGGAAAGATGCGGTAAACCCATCGCTATGTTTGGTTTTGGTCAATCCATATCTCTCCAGTGTTTGTTTCGATTCATTTTTCTATGGCTGTTGTGTCTTCAGTCAAGAGCATGATGCACTGAAAAGATCCATGGATACTCAGATAAAAAAATTGCGGACAATGGAAGGCAGTCGATCCAATCAACTGCGGCGCTTTGGGGAACACATGCCTGCATTGCTCTCCACTATTGAGGACGCTTACAAACGGGGTCAATTCAAACACAAGCCAAGGGGACCCCTAGGTAAGAATGACTCTTGCATTGAGATAGATTGTTGATAACAGGAGTGCACACATAATGTAGAATATACAAAGACTTGACCCCTGATTATTAAAATAATGCTATTTGTCAAGAGCTGTCGAGGTTCAACCCCATCATTTCGAGGCTTATAAATGCGTTTTTATAAAACATTTGTGTTTGAAGAAAAAGATAATTTGGATATTCTGATCTCAAGAAAATAAAAGTAAATTTGTTTATATACCGTATTTTTCGGACTATAAGTCATACAAAAATGTAGAATTAAGAATGGATAAACATATGTAAGTTGTTTATGCATGTATATATATATATATATATATATATATATATATTATATACATACACCGTAAATTTCGGACTATAAACCGCACCGTTTTCCCAAATGTTCAGCCCTGTGGCTTATTCAGTGAAGCGGCTAATTTATGGAATTTTTCTAAATGCCATCAGCGGCACAGGAATTTTAAAGGTAAGATTAAGACCAGTTGAATATGTTCGCCAAGAAAGACTGCAATCTCGAAGTTTCAGCATATATTTTCTGTAAAGTCAAGGTACGTTTCGATACTGAGGAAAATGCCTTTGAAGGTGATAGTTGTAAGAAGGAAGTTCACGATGATTTACAGAGATTTTCACATTTATGGGGTGCTTTTTTTTCACAGGTATGTTTGATACAATGCGAGCATGATCCTACTAGCTTGTTGGTACCTTTCAAAGGCACGGTTTGGGATGAAAATTATATTATTATTATTAAAGCTTTGAAAACTCTCTCGGTGTACCGTCTTTCTTCGTAAATATGTGTAACCATGTATATTATGTATTTGCAACTGTATATTTTTGTAATGTATTTATTTTAGAGATTTATTCTGTTATGTGTTCTACGGACGAATCAAAAATAAGGGGCGGAGAAAATGCGGCCTGATGGGAAATGTGGTAAAGCTGAGTTACCGGTAGATCTGTCTGTTGTTGCAGCGGACAATAGTGGATATATATTTTTCCCACCCTTAACTTTGGAAATATACATTTTGTTTCCTTGGATTACTTTCAACGGGACTCCGACTTTAGAAGTCTGCATCATACCTTAATGACGGGTATCATTTGCTATTTGTGATGTCAACTGTAATTCTGAATTTGTATACTATCTATGAAGTTCCAATTATGGAACCTACAGCGTGGCCTGGGTTAAACTTGTAACTGTGTCGAAAACTTGCGGGCGCCCGCGGCTAATACATGGGTGTGGCTTGTATAAGTACAAAAGTGCCAAATTACGCAAAAAGTGGTGGGTGCGGCCTATAGTTAGGTGCGCTCTATTGTCCGGAATTAACGGTAGATATAACTTATATATATATATGTATAGATGTATAGAGATATATAATCTGTTGTTCCTATACAGAAAACATACATTTTTTTCAACATTGAACATTTTTGAAGAAGCCACTTAGGGGAGTGCATGTGGCTGCAGAGCAAGTTTAGTGGGTGGAGAAGTCTAACTTTTTTGGCTATAGAAAGCATCTTCCCCAGTGTTTTGGCCCTGGAGGCTGGTGCTTTTGTCGGTCCAAAGCATTTTTTTTTTTTTTTTAAATATGATGACTTTTAGAAAAACTTGAATTTGATTCTCGATAAGTCTGTTTGACTTATGCGTACAACTCAAGACCACAACGTCATTCACGCAAAGGCATACTCATGCCGGGTGACTAATTCATCCAATCAAAATGCCTAACACAATGCACTATGACAATTTGCAAAGTAGCAAAACAGAAAGGTACACCGCAATACAATAAGGGATTACCCTACCTCTGATTTTACCTGTGCAAGTGGACAAGACATTTGTTCTAGGGCTGTGAACTTTTGCTCTTCAGGTTACCTGTTGAAACTGAAGGACCCAGAGCAGGCTCTTGCTGTAGAAGTGTGTTTGCAAAGTCTGCTGCAGACCTTCACTTGCGACAACTACGATGATGAGAAAGTGCTTAAAGGACTCATGGCCAGAGTCCTTCCTTCAGGCCGCAGGCCTCTCATCATCACCGGCAAGTTTCTACCGACTGTCCATGATACAAGAAGGAGGTATGGGAGGAACCAGCTTGAACGCAACATGTTTCTTTTAAGAGTTGTGGTTGACTTTGTCTCATTTAGGGCTGTGAACCATCCAGACTACCCCTCTGTGATTCAAACTCTAGAAATTGAGGACCCTGTTGTAACCAATTGTCTGATTGATCAAAGAGGCATTGAGAACATTTTGCTCATCAAGGTAATAAAAACCAAAATGATTTTTCTATTCTGAAGTTGACACAAGGATTTACAATTGTTTTCCAACTTGTTTTACATATAATTGTATGATCATTTTATGTCATGAAACGTAAAAGTGGAAGTCCAGCCAAAAGGGAATTTTATAATATGTTATATGCATGAAATTGCAATTAACTAATTTGGTTACTGTAATTCATCATTTCCTCCATAAGATTATCAAAAATCATCATCACAGTCATCAAGTTAACAAATACGGGTTCATAATAAACCATTGTTAACTGTTACCTCTTCGATATTTTAAAGGGAGCTCAATATACAACTCTGACTATTTTTGTAGTACTTAAAAGAAAAATGGCCATTGCTGCATACCAAGTTGTTCAAGGTTCACGGGTCTATTAGAAAATCTTTAAGACATTCTAATGGTAGTGCAGAGTCTGAAAACTGCATTAAAATGTTGTGAAGAGCACTCGAAATAGTATTTTGCAGATGGAACGTGAAATAAGCAAGTCAAAGGAGGTTAAACAGGGTTCCCCCGTATCCTGGAAAAGTCTTAAAAGGCATAGAATTGATTTTTCTAAAAATGAGGCCTTAATTAGCATTACAATGTTTTAAATCCAATTTTTAATTGTCTTAAATATGTGAACACTTGAGTAAGATTTATATTTGTTTGAACAAAAAAGATTTAGTAACACTTATCAATAGTCCTTTTCAATAATTTACCCATTTACTTCCGTGCCAACATCTCGTGACCCCCAATAACAGAGCTATCGAGACGGTGATGTAGTTTCAGTCAGGCCTTTGAAAGCAGACACGTCTTAGGTCTACCCACAATACACATAGCACCTTGGGACAGAGACAGTGACTTTGGAACTTGGGAAATTGTCAATTTAATGAGAAGTGGCTGTCAGACAAACTTTTTTGGCCATGGCTAAAAGCGGTTCCAGTTAATGTTTACGAGGCAGAATATATTGTGTGCAAGGCATATTTGTATTTTTTTGTTTTATTTCAATTGTGTGTTTTTTTTTCGACTTGGTCTTTAATTTTATTTCAAAAGGCGTTAAAAAGTATTAAAAAGTCTTGAATTTGACTTGCCTTAAGATGTAGGAAAACTGAAAAACATGAGCAGTTTAGATTAAAGTAATCCAAGTTAACATTGTGTTGAATGAAGCTGAAGAGGTGCCCACTCACTTAAAGTCTGACAGAAGATGCCACGTACATTTGGTTTGTCTGAAATGGGGCTGCCACTCACAATTATTTTGATAATCGATTAATTGGTCGATTTTGTTTTCAAATCATTGATGAATTGGCCTTTAAAAACATTTTTAATTTTCCTCTTTTCAAATATTGGAGTTATGGACAAATAGGTAAATAGCACACAAAATAACAATAGAGGTGATATAAAACAATTGAACAAATCTAAGTATTTGTCAAAAAGTCCAACAAAAACAACAATGCTTATGCATGCTATACACCTGTAACATAATTTTTTTAATGAAGTGTAAACAAATAAGAGAGGCAACGTCAGAGGAGAATGCAAGTACTTAGTCGGATGCCTTGTTACTATATGTTGAACATTTTATACAACACTTTGAGTTGCATTTCAATGTCTGAAAGGTCTCATCTCTCATCTCATCTCATTAGCTGCACCCCTTACCCTCAGTAGGGTCGCGGGGTTGCAGCAATCATCGGGCAGTGGGCAGGGGACACCCTGAACTGGTTGCCAGCCAATTGCAGGGCACACGGGGACAGACAACTCACTCACTCAGTCACACCTAGGGACAATTTTGACCGGCCAATTCACCTGAAATGCATGTCTTTGGAATGCGGGAGGAAACCCACGCAAGCACGGGGAGAACATACAAACTCGGCACAGTAAGGCCGGGAGCTGGATTTGAACCCACGCAGGAGGTTCCCACGACCTCAGAACGGTGCCGCACACGCGCTAACCACTGCGCTGCCGTGCTGCCTTGTCTGAAAGGTGCTATATAAATTTGTATTTGGTTCAAGATCAAAGTTTATTAACTGGTGAGGCAAGTGGGTCATGGAATTGTTTGGGAGAAATAGTACTAAGAAAAAAACAACTGAGGGTCATTCAAACTCCTTTACAGTAGTTAATTCCCTACAAATGTCAGTTAATTCTTGCCATTTCAAACCACAGAAAAAGACTGATAAAGTTTGTTTACATATGTTGAACATGGCCATTTGCAAATTTAGTGGAAAATATACGAGCTATGGATCTTATGATCTCAAACAAAGCCACATAAGAGAAACGTTATGGATTTTATTAAAAATACAGCTAATCGGGGAATAAACCATTATTACTTGAATTTGTTATGGTTATGCTGGTCATTTTTTAGGTGAATACTGTATATTCTAAAATTTATTCATTCAATAAATTTGAGAAGTGATGTTTTTCTTCTTGATTTGGATCGCAGCCTGTAACTGGGGTAGGGTGGTGCGTCTTTTAGTCAGACCATTGACAAAATTGTGCATCAAAATACCGTCTTGGAGCGCCCTCTGCGGACCAAATTGAAAAGTGGAAATTCAGTGCACTATTTGCATTGCAATAACGGGCTGAGTGCTACATAAATTGTGCAACACAACTTATCGATACTCAATTTCATTGCCACCGCTTTTAATCATCGTTTGTATTGATTCGTTGTTGCAGCCCTAGTCTGAAAAATTAGGTAGAAGAAAAGGGAGGTTGAGCGGAGGAGGTTGGAAAATGATTTTATGCACGTCGTCAGTTATTTGTTAGTTCAGCATTAAAACGGTAAAAGTAAGAAAGACCTGTTTTAAATGCAACCCAAACCCCCCAAAAGATGAGAAAAGAGTTTATTAGAGGGCATTTAAGAAATGCAACTACTTGTAGAACGAGCTGTGATCATGTGATTAAGGAAAGGGAGCACTTTTAGACTAACCTAGGAAGTCAACCGTACAATACTAATATAAAATCCTTGACAACATGTGAAAGATGGGGAAACATTTCTACAAAATGAGGCTTAAGTCACAGCGCTTCTTGATTGTATTGTTCTATTTACCTTTAAGGTTCGTACAGTTGCTTTATTGTTTTTTCGCACAGCAAGGTAATGTTTCTGGGGTCGTTGATACATTCTAATATTGTTGTCCCTTAATCAGTTGAGCATGTGTTTGTGCACTGGTGTTCAGGATCGTGCAGAGGCTTGCCGCGTGATGATGAATGGACACCCGCCCCTGAACTGCTATCAAGCTTTCTCCAAGGACGGCGATCAAATTTTTACCAACCGCTGCTATTCTTCCGAACAGACCAGAGCCAACTGCCTCTCAGGGGACCTTGAGGGGGAGATTAGGTTAACGCCTCTGGTCGGGCATCGGCACCTTTTTGTGCGTGTAGTCACCATTGTTTGCAATTTTACAGACACCTACAAAGAGAACTTGAGGCTCAAAAAGCTCAGGTGTCTGGCTTGCAGAAACAAATGAAGAAGTTAGAGGAGGACATCAGACAAAACGAGAAGCTTGAAAAGAGTGCACGGGCTCAGATGAAAATCGTCAATGTGTGTTTTTTTATGTTTGACATTCTCCATACATTGGTTATTGTGCCAATTCTGGCCCAATTGATATGTGCGGGGAACTCCTCAATTTAGTACATTTCTTGCAGGACAAAGCCACAAAATATTCACTGGAGTTGACAGACCTTCAGAATTTGGAGGAGCCACAGCTAGAAGACCTCAAGCAGCTGGTTGGTTAACAGAGTGCGATTTTCTCTAATTTTAGAAGACCCCCTCTAATCAGCTCAAATGTAAACTTTAAAGGAGGAGGACCTTCAGGAGATTGTCACCAAGATCTCAGTAAAGAACGACAAGTTTGCGGACGCCAGAGCCCGGACCTCTGAGCTGAAGAATAACCACGAGAAAGCTGAGCAAGAATATAAGCTGCACAAGGAACGCATCAACACAATTGCAGAGGAGGCAGAAGCCATCAAGGTAACGTAATTAATTATTTTTATTGTGTTTTTTTGGGGGGGGACATAGTTCCTGTGGGTGACAACCGGCAGACACTTTAAGCCAGGGGTGTCAAACTCATTTTATAAAGCTCTCCAGGCTAGTAAATTGATGGCATAAAAAGTGTGCCGTAGCTGTAGACTATGGGTCTTTTGCAGGTTCACAATTAAATCAAGGGATCCCAGTTCGAATCCCGGCTTGTCCGTGTTACATGTCCTTAGATAAGACACTGAACCCTAATACCCCCAATAAGCAGGTTAGCGTCTTACATGGCTGCAATACAAGGCCACTATTGGGAAATGTGAAGCACACTGTAAAGCGCTTTGGGAAGTCATTGACTTGAAAAGCGCTATATAAATGCAGATCATTTTATTTCATTTATGATTCGGGGGTGTAAAATTAATTATAAAAGGATTATTAAGGTTTTATTCCCCCTTGTTTCCCCCCTTCACTAAGATTCAATCTAATGGAGTGGTTATCAACATTTTTTTTTAAAAAAGCAAAGCAAAACAAGAATTTAATTAATTTCCAGTACGGTTTATTTAACTCAGGGAAACATGCAAACTGGAAAAAATATCACTCAAACAATAATTTAAGTGCAAATGATTAAATGATTCAAAAGTGTTTTTTTTTTTTTTTTAAATCTATGAAAATGTTGACCTGAATTTAGGACATTTGCTGTTAGATTTCAAACATATTACTTAAAGGAGGTAAAGTTAAAGTTAGTTTTTAACCAATGGTTTGTATATATTTTTTTTATCAATTTAGGTGATAACCGATCACTGGGGCTAGAAAAAGTGTTGTTGAATCAAAAATTTGCACCTTAAAGAGACAACCACGTACCACACGTGTTTAATTGCCTCAAATAATGTGTACAAGACTTCTATTTGACCTAAAATAACATTGAAAGTTTCTTCAAATGTTCTGTTTGATAAATGGTGGTCAGCAAATACAGCAACAGTGGGTGGTATATTTTGGGTGTAGTGTCCGACTTTGGCAACATCCTGTGGACATTTAAAACTTCAGGTTAACCCTTGTTGTGCTGTCCCTGATTTTTCTGTTGTGCTTCTCTCTCGGCATTGTCTCGCGGGCTGGATTAAATGAGTTGGTGGGCCTGATCTGTATGTTTGACACCACTGCTTTAAGTTTTTTTTATGCTGATGAAATCCGATCTGACTTGTTTAAATGCTTTTAATGACAAGGCTCATTGAGACGAGGACTGCAACTTATGACTTCTAGTAGGTGACTGACTGTTGAAATGATTAGTCGAATATTTTTTTTTCCTTAATTAACATGAAGTTGATTTATTGTATGACATGTGATAATAAACACAAAAAAGATGGTTCAGTGAAAAATGTATACAGTAATCGGAGTTGAAGAAAAACAAAATAAAAATATAAACATCTATAACAGATTGGACACTGTGTTCAGCTATTGGCAATGCACAACTCTCAGCAGATATTATATTCATGTTGACTATTTTTAGTGTAGATTTTTGGTGACAACATCGACTAGTTGTTGCAGCCCTAATGTAGAACCTCCATAAGACGTTCCACAGTTGAACCTTTGATCTTGTGCTGTTGTGCAGGAGGAGATGATCAAGTTGGACCAGGAAGTGATGAAGTGCAGGCATCACAAGAAGCATTTCGATGACAAGCGCAACACACACCTCCAAAGCATCCAGGAACTGGAAGATGCCCTGCGGAGTAAAGAGCAGGAATTCGAGGTACGTCCCTTTGAAAGCCACCGTGCACCTTTAGCAAAGTTTGACGATTGCGTCTCTCGGCTTATGATTTCAAGGTAAACATGTCCAAAGCCAGGCAGATGTGGCCTGAGCGCCTTGAAGTGGAGCGCTCCACCAGAAGCCTGGATACAGAGATCAGCCGCCTGAAGGTCACTATTGCCACCCATCAAGAGCAGGAGGGAGACCCTGAGCAGATCATCAGGTGCCTTTATGTGCCACTAAGGGAAGGGGGTCTGCCTGATACAAATCCCAATTATGTTTTTGGTAACAATTTTAAGGGTATAGCAAACATTACAAAAGAGAAACGCAGTTTCAGGCGACTCTTTTAAATTAAGTACAGTGGCCTCTCGACAAACGAGATGTCTTTTCAAGTCTAGTCAAGTCATATTTATTTGTATAGCCCTTAATCACACAGTCTCAAAGGGCTGCACAGATCAAAGACTATTGCAAACTATAGACTATTATGACACCATCCCTTGATATTGTCAACATAAAATATAGGTTATTCATATGCTATAGAAAATAAATGTGTTTCAAGCTTAGATTTAAACATTTCCACTGAGGTTGCAGATCGAATCTTAGGGGGAAGCGCATTCCACAGCATCGGGGCCCGAATGGAGAATGCTCTCTTTTTGGCTTTTGGGATCACTTAGTAGACCAGCGTTTTCAGAGCGAAAGCTCCGGACCGGAACATAGGGGGAGATTAAATCTGAAAGATATGAGGGAGCCAGTCCATGCATGATTTTGTATAATACCACCAGAACCTTAAAATCACATCTTGAGCTAACAGGGAGCCAATGCAGGTTAGCTAAAATCGGGGTAATGTGATCAAACTTTCTTGTCTTAGTTAAAAGCCTCGCTGCAGCATTTTGTACTAGCTGAAGGCTCTTGATTTTGGACTTCGGGAGACCGGAGAGTAGTGCATTACAGTAATCGAGGCAGGAGGTAACAAACGCGTGAATTATAATCTCTGCATCCGACTGAGACAGCATAGTGCGAATTTTAGCAATATTGCAAAGATGTAAAAAAGCTGTTCTAGTAATATTCTTAACATGTGTTTGAAAGGACAGATCGGTGTCAAATATGACACATACATTTTTGACTGAGTCACTCTGGGTGATATTAAATTTTTCAATCTTCAGACCAGTTTTTGAGAACAAGTCACGGCATTTAGATGGACCAATAACTAGCATTTCGGTCTTTTCAGAGTTAAGGCGCTTTTGAGAATAAAACGCCATGCGAGAGATAAATCCAAGTTATGAGAATTTCTAGACGCTACCACTAAAGACTGATCAGCACCAGCATCCAGAGCAGGGGACATCTACAAAGAGTGTTTGTAAAGCAGAGGAAATGACTGCTTTTGTTGAAAAGAAATACCAGGAAAAAGTGGCCGCTAGTTGTGCAACAGCGCTTTTAAATGAAACTTGCTTCATGCAAATCCTTAACATTTTAAGGGGAGGTAGAGACAAATCTCGCTGAAAATGTTTTCTTCCAAAAACATTTAGTTAATGTGTTGTGAGTCCAGTTGAAATGCCTAAAGAAAGTGAATAAAAGTAGAAACTGAAACAGTCAAAAGGCAAAAAAAAGACAATAACGTGTGTGCTGTAAAACTGTTTGTGTGTAGATTCATTTCAAGTTACAGTAACTTTAAGTGCCCAGTAAGCTCTCTTGTATTACCTTTTTTGTGCGCTGGTACTCCTGCAGCAAGCATACACCTCGTTTATGTTGCTAACTGCCAACTTTCTCTATAGTGCTCATAGAGAACTCACATTTAATTTCCAGGGATCAGAATTTTCCGCGGATCCGCGGATTTCCGCTGTTTTTGAACCCCAAAGGTCATTCCCGTAAATCGTCTAAATTCGATGAGAAAATATTTTGGGGGGGTGAGGTATGATACGTGACGGTTTCATCACCCCAAGTTAGCATTTAGACAATTGGTCGATAGGTTCGCTGATAACTAATCAGCGGAGCTTTTGTTCAGAGCATTGGCTTTCTCAAACATGGCGCTCCTTCCGGTCTTTTCAAACGGTGAAATGAGTGTTTGAAAAAGTAAATATGAAAATACTAAGAAAAGAAGACGAGGCTTTTGTCTCCAAGATTGATAAAGGAATCAAGAATAAATTTAAGTGGTCATGGCTGGAGAAGACTGTGACAGTAAACGTTAAAATCGGCGCAAAGATCGAGGAAGTTACAGAAACTTTGAGCCAGTTCATCGCAAAGTGTGATGTTCCAGGGAAAGCAAAGTGTCTATACTGTGTCGATCTGATCAATTATGGTACGCGAGGTTGTGTGGCACTGATCGATTATGCTAAAATGAACAAGCACAAAGCAAAAATAGCTTGCCGGCGATCAAATTATGCACTCTGATCCGCATTTAAAATCGGCAGTGAAACTAACAGTAACACCACCGGTTCAACATTATTAGCCGTTTCAAATCCTTCCACTTCAAATACTAGCAGCAGTCAACCACTGGTTCCCCTGTGTTACAGAAAATCCCAATCTGAGGTATTTATTAATCTATTTATTTATGAAATGATTTTATCTTTTGTGTTTATACAATATTTAGAACAGGATAAACAAAATTTAAAATTTGTTATAAACATGATTAAAATAAATTATTTTGTATCATCATGATCATGTTCAATATTACAAATGCTTTTAATGTCAATATATTATTATTTTTTTAATTTATATATATATATATATATATATATATATAATACATGGTTTCTGTTTTGTTGGATTGAATTCATTCTAGTGCAATTTTCACATAGCAAATAAGATAAATGCTGTTGACTTCAGGGAGGGCTTCGCCCCCCTGAGCCCCCCATCGGGCTCCGCCCTGGACCTGGCCGGGGCCTGCGGCCCCTGGACCCTGGCTATTTCAGCTGAAAATGAAAATCTCCATTCTGATCCCTGAATTTCATTAATATTTTGTCTAAGTAATTACCTACTGTTTGCAAGGAAATGTGATGGTGATCACACTTGTCATTTTAAATGTGTTCCCCCCTATTTCACACGTTTTTAAACATTTCTCATCGTGTATGCTGTATCCCAAATTTTATTCTGTGAAAAAAAATGGTAGGGTGTGGTTCAATGGCTGAAAATCTTTTCTTGAAGCACTCTTTGAGTTTGCAGTCCTTTGGCTGGAAAGTGCTTTACAAATGAATTTTGACGTAATATTGCAGAGAGTACCGTGATGCGCTGGCCAAGTACAACACCACCCGACAGGAGATGAGGAACCTCGACATGTTCGTCAAAACTCTGGAAAAGCTGATGAATCGAAGAATAAAGGCTCTCAGTGTCCTGAGAAAGTAATTGAGGACAGCAGCTAAAATGTAGCACACCCGTGCTGTTAACGTCATCACGCCATTTTGTCTTCAGGTCCTTGTCGGCTCGGTGTCAATATCACTTCAACACGATGCTTGCGCAGAGAGGCTACACAGGCACCATGGGCTTCGATCACAAGAACGAGACCCTCGTCATCTCAGTGAGGACCCTTTCGCTTCCTAGAAAATAATTTTAAAAACTGAGGCGAGCAATCTTCCTCTACGGTCCTGACAGGTGCAGCCCGGAAAAGGAAGTCAGGGCGACTGGGCCAACATGCGCTCGCTTTCAGGGGGCGAGCGCTCCTTTTCCACCGTGTGCTTCGTTCTGTCGCTCTGGGGCATCACTGATGCGCCGTTCCGATGCCTGGATGAGTTTGACGTTTACATGGTAAACGAAAGTTTTGCTTTGATGTTAAGAGTTTCCCTTGATATCCAGTATGACGCCTTTTTAGGATATGGTGAATCGAAGGATTTCGATGGACATGATGCTGCAAGTGGCGGACAGCCAGCGCTACCGGCAGTTTATCTTCCTCACGCCGCAGAACATGAGGTGATTTCGATAATAGACATGTCACCAGACGAGTCCGTATGACTTATTTCTGCCACGCTTGGTCTTAGCTATAGATCAGGTTCTTAAACTGAATTTAATGAGGGCTGCCGCGGCTGGGATCTGGGTAAGGTTAGGCTGCACTAGGTTTCCCACAAAAACACTGATTTAAAACATCCCGAGGTTCTAAAAACAGACAGACGGTTTTACTTCCTCTGCATGTTCAAACCAACATCCGGGTCACGAAACTGATAAAAACAAGAGCTGGAGTGAGCAGTTTGAGGTTTTAATGACAAGAAAACAAACTACAATTTTTGTGCACCATGAGAGCATCACTTGTGTTAACAGGCAAAACTATTTTTGGTGGCTTTTACCTTTTTTACAGGGTCATTGGTACATGAGAATGGAAATCCAAATGAGTAAGATTAAATCCAGATGATGCCAAACATTTGGAAATTGGGGGGTCCCAACAGCCCAAATATGTACTCTTGTCTACATATATATTGTTTAGAAAAGATTAACCTCAAGAATCCAAGGAGAAAACAGGAAAATTGGAGACTGGAAGTTGAAAAGCAGCTGTTTATTCATCCTCTTGCTGTTTTTGGTCATAAAAGTGCAGAGTCAGCATTTTCTGGGCATTTTTCACATCTAGGGTTACCTACCCGACTGCCCTTAAAAGGTGGCTGTCGTATCTAAATTCCCTTTTCTTGGTTGGACAGATATACATAATTAGATCCCAAATTAGAGAGAGAGAGAGCCAGACATAGACAGTAGGAGACAGACACTAAGAGACAATGAGAGAGGGACAGAGACATGATGAGAGAGAGAGACAGAGCCGGTAAGAGTGTGTGTGTGTGTGTGTGTGTGTGTGTGTGTGTGTGTGTGTGAGAGAGAGACTGTGAGAGTGTGTGTGTGAGAGAGAGTGTGTGTGTGTGTGTGTGTGTGTGTGTGAGAGAGACTGTGAGTGTGTGTGAGACTGTGAGAGTGTGTGTGAGAGAGAGACTGTGAGTGTGTGTGTGTGAGAGACTGTGAGTGTGTGTGTGTGTGTGTGAGAGAGACTGAGTGTGTGTGTGTGAGAGACTGTGAGTGTGTGTGTGTGAGAGACTGAGAGTGTGTGTGTGTGTGAGAGACTGAGAGTGTGTGTGTGTGTGTGAGAGACTTTGAGTGTGTGTGTGTGTGAGAGACTTTGAGAGTGTGTGTGTGTGAGAGACTGTGAGAGTGTGTGTGAGAGACTGTGAGTGTGTGTGTGTGTGTGTGTGTGTGTGTGAGAGAGCGTGTGAGTGTGTGTGTGTGTGAGAGTGAGAGTGTGTGAGAGACAGTGAGAGTGAGAGACGGTGAAATTGTGTGTGGGAGACGGTAAGAGTGAGAGACTGAGTGTGTGTGTGAGAGACGGTAAGAGTGAGAGACGGTGAGAGAGTGTCCACAAAATGTTAGTATTATGTAATAAGATACCTTTTTCAAAAAAAAATGGAAATCTCAAGAAATAGTTGTTGTAAAAACAACTGACGTTTGTAGGCCGTGCAACCGTTCAAATATCACAATAGCCAATTCAATAACATTTGAAAAAGTAACTAGTGTTGCTGGAAAGCCAGAATGTTACTTGATCTGAATTCAGGTTTTGGACCTGTTTGATAAGGACTTGGTTGCCACATTTTGGGATTGATTTTGCCCACCGTTATCCCAAACAACGCTCACAGGCTTTGTGTGATTGCTCAGACTCGTGGAAGAATTTTGGGCTTGTGTCTACTGATCAAGGTTGTGATGGTTTCACAAGCGCTTGGCTGACAATCATTCATATACAAAAAAGGCAGAACACATAAGTTAGTGAAAAATTCCCAAGGCACCAGCTTCACGGAAGCATTTCGTCCAGATTGAATCTTTCAGGTTGTTAAGATCCAAGGCCTCCCTCCTGGTAGTAAATAAGAGCCCCTAAAATAATGCAGTGGCTGTATGAAAAGGGTCAGTTACTGAGAGCTACTTTTTGTTTCTATTTGGCACGAAGGGCTTCTAATTTGACATACAGTATATTTCTAAATTATGTTATTACTATGTTATCTGCAGGTTGTAATTATTAGAAGTTGGATTAAAATAGGCTTAGTCATCACTAAAACATCATGGCAAATACTTTCCTGGAAAATCACAATGGCTTGATCCTGTTGAGCCATCTTCAGAACCTGTCTGCTAGTCCCTCGGGTATTTTTTGGGGTGCTTAAAGGTTCCTGTGGGCACCACATTGCTGTATAATGCGTAGATAAATGGCTATATTGTGTAAACAACTCTATTCATAAAAAACACTCAACATCACCTTTCCTTTTAAAGTTCTCTTCCAGAAACGGGTGCCATCAAAATCCTCCGTCTTAAAGATCCGGAAAGAACCAAAGAAAACGAAGAGGAATCCTGAACGGTCCAGTTATAGCCTTCGGCTTCATCCCCTAACGTACTTCTGCACACGGGGTTAAGGATTTGCACTTTTCACTTGATTATTGAGGAGTTGTCTTGTTTGTGGAAGTCTTAATAGAGCTTCTTTGCTTATGTTACAAATGGTATACAATGTAGAGTAAGCTATCTATACAGATGAAATACACTTTGTTTTTGGCATTTCATTTTAATTGTGCTGTATGGAAAAGCTCACAACTTCATTGGGTCAGGGCATAAATCGACTCCCTTGCCACATAAGGGTGACACCTAAATTCATGTCTTGCCTTCTTTCTGCTAAAATCAATCCCAGTTTTAAATAAGGGATCATGGAATCTAATCCCATCGCAAAAACTCTCACTATAAGGTGTGCTTTTGCTGTCTGTGAAGTTATGAGTTGATAATGTGAGTACGAATTCATGTTTTTCTATGTAAAATATTATTTTAAAGGCACTAAATTACTAACACAAATCCCATATAAAGCATCCATCCATTATCTAGATAGATAGATAGATACTTTGTTCATCCCCGAAGGGAAATTCACATTTCCAGCAGCATCCCTGAGCTGAGAACAAACAATCGAGAACAATCGAAAATAACACGGGAGCTGCTGGAGTGGCTGCCATTCGTGACGGCGCCGGAAGAAACGATTCAATTTGAATCTGCACCGCTTAGTAGTGTTGCGGGGATGCTGGAGCCCATCCCAGCCATCTTTGGGCAGTGGGCAGGGGACACCCTGCTCTGGTTGCCAGCCAGTCGCAGGGCACACAGAGACGGACAACTCACTTGCTCATTCACACCTAGGGACAATTTGGACCGTCCAATTAACCTGACATCCATGTTTTTGGAATGTGGGAGGAAACCGGAGTGCCCGGAGGAAACCCACGCAGGCACGGGTAGAACATGCAAACACCACATGGGGAGGTTGTGGTAGCTGGATCTGAACCCTGAACCTCTGCACCGTGGGGCTGCGCACTAATCACCCATCTTCCGTGCCGCCTGCATCTAATCCCATCATAGATATTAAATTCTAAATAATTTCTGAAATAAAATTCCCAGGCTATCATATTAGGAAGGTGACAGTAATATCTAAGTTCAGTGGATAGTTCAGGCTTTTCAATCTGGCCTGCCAAACAAAAATGGTCAAGGTGCGTGCGTGCTAGTTATAAATAATGGTAAAGTATTACCAATAAAAAAAATGTCTCTTTGGTGCCCATTTTTTTCTCAATAGTCCCCCCAAAATACCAATACAGACAATCCAATCAAATATCTTTCATTTCCCCAAAAAAGTACAACAATACTTACTACAACTGATATTATAACAGCAATCTTACACCAATGCAACTATAGCAACAAAATATACTAATAAGAAAAACATGGCAAAATAAATCCTACAAAATACCTCTACAGTGATACTATAATACAGAAGTACTACAGTCAATCTTCAGGATCAGCCCCTTAGCCAATTTTTTTAACCAAATGCGGCCCGCCACTCCAAATGGTTGCCCAACCCTGTTTTTGTGGGTACACCAGTTGTAGATATGGATTTGATTATCCTTGAATAGACACCATACAGTACACCAATATGTTGCTCGATTAGTCCTGGAATAATTTTGTCAGGAGGGGAAAAAACAGACTAGATTTTATTTTTGGTGACATGACACTAGCTGTAAAGTACTGGTTTATTTTTAGTCCACTTAAAGCGGAATGTGATGTAATCTGGATGATTGGTGTGAACGGACCACTTAACACAACTTCCTTTGCAAACAAATTGACATAGTGTAATACTAGTCTTTAGTTTGCAATAATCTGTGGTCTCTGCAGCCCTTTGAAACTCCTTGTGATTAAGGTCAAGTCATGTTTATTTGTAAAGCCCCTAATCACAAAGAGTCTCAAAGGGCTGCAGAGACTACAGATTATTGCAATGCACAGACTATTTTTACACCATCCCCTGATCTAAAACCTACACGAGAGCAAGGAAAGACTCAAAAACCTCAACATGAGGAAAATGAAGAAACCTTGAGTAGGAAGGGACCACACATGATGACCAGGCTGCAATGGATGTTGCGATAATAAATAATACGGATATTGTCAACATAAAATATAGGTAATTCATATGCTATAGAATGTTTAAGTCTAGATTTTTACACTTCCACTGAGGTTGCAGATTGAATCTCAGAGGGCAGAGGGCGTCACAAATAGACATGACTTGACAATCTTTATTGTAACAACATGTAATATGACATTTTTAATGCTGGCCTTTTAAAACAAAAACATTGTAAAAACCTAAACATTATTCGGGTAAATGACCCTTAAGCAAAACGACAACATTCACAAAATCTCATTCCCTTATTCATTGCACGAATCATTATTTTAAATATGAGTTAGACAGGAATTTCAAACTGCTTTATACTTAAAGCTGTTGGAGCACCTATTTGAGAATTGCAATCCAGTTTTCAGTCCAATATTATTAAACACATTATGAGTGGTATTCAGTGCAGTAGTTGACATGCACATAATCTACTAGGAGAATTGTAAAAATTAATTATGACTGGTAGCACACAGTTGTCACTAATTTTGCAAAACCAGTAACATGATTGTTTTATGCTTCATGACAGTAAAGATATTAAGCTGAATACGTATTCGGGAGCCTTGATTTCCAGCTCAAGGTCCATGTACCAGTGAGTACATTTCCTAATCTATTAAGACAACTGGAGCATACAACTATGTACCATGAACTACGAGTGACAGCATTTTACCAGTAAGGCAAAATTCCATAGACTCATGTCCAAGTGGCTACAATTGTGTTGCAAATAGTATATTGGATTTGTGCTCTAATGCATTCTACTCCTTACATTAGTACATACAGTATGTTCAATTATTTACTAATCATGATAAAGATTGCATTGTAGTTTCCGTTAAAAATGCATTTCTTCCAGATTATTGATATTGAAGACCATCCTGGAGCAAGTCATTGGGCCTCAGGCCTCCAGGTCATGTTTGCTGCTTCCTCCATTCTCAATGGTGACGAAAGCAAAATTCCAACATCTTGTTTCGAAAACCTGTCTCTGCCTGTGCGTGGTTGACATGTGGCCATTTCCAAATGTCACTGTCACACGTTTCCACTTAAAAACAGAGGAATGAATGTCTGTCTTGTAAAAGTTCCAAATAGTCCATGCTTGCGGCATTTGAAGTTGAGTAAAAATTAGATGACCGGGGCCGAGCGGTCGTTGGTGATGGTCGGACGTAGTCGCACGGTGGAAAACGGGTTGCCGCCCCTGAAAAACACAGTAAATATCAGTGTGGTCAAAGCTATTTTAAAGAAATAGAAGTCAACCATATTGCTATGTCTGAGCAAGTTGCCCAAAAATTCTTCACATTATATGTGTATCAGATTCGCCTACATTTTACAATGGGCATCAAAGCTCAAGGTCTTATGGATAACAAGCGTAGATTAATACAGGGGTGGTCCAAATATTGCCCGCAGGCAAACAAAAATGCTAAAAATATAAAACTTTTACCCAGTGGTCCTTGGTATGTGCCACGCTCAATCAAAAACTCATTTTTCATGAGGCAGGTGTATTGCGATCCAGACAATTAGAGATTTTCTGTACTATTTTTGTATTTCAGGAATGTCTTTAAATAATTAAGATGTTTATTAAAATTTACAAAGCACACACACACACTTGAACCTGAAGTAGCCCTATTGCATTTTGTATGTTTTCAATGCATACCTTAAAATTTAGTTTGGATCGATGTATTTTGCTTTTCTTTCAAAACCAATGTAATTACAGACGCTGCCCGACCTACGAACGAGTTAGGTTCCGGATGATTGTAAGTTGAATTTGTTCGTAAGTTGCTTCAGTGCTTTATTTTGTATGTTTAAGGTTTATATAAGTAACCTGTATTGTTTTGCACTAAAAATAAACATTTCATAAACTAATATGCACTATAAAGATAAACAAAGTTAAGTTTAACTAACTTTTGAAAGGTGAGCTTCAAGAGCTAGGGCGACTTCATCCTCCGTCATAAAAGGTGGCCCAAAAAAAGTGATCCAACCATTTTCTCAACAGCATCAAGCGTCCATGTTTCACTTCTATTTTAAATGAAACAGCTCGCCTCTTCGTTACAGTTTACACTAACCATATTGAATAGATGCACGAGATATTACACGATACAAATGTTCTTAGCGCGCTGGAGATACGGTATAGTATGTTTACACACAAACTAGGAAGAGGAAGCGGATTTCTTCTTCGTGGTGGCTGCCTCTCACATCGCTATACGCCAGTAGCGGCGGAAAGAAGCACTCCAGTAATGTCCTGTACACGGAAAAAGGTCCACACGATACAAAATATAACTCACAGCATTGTCCGGATATTTTTCGACATCCCGGAAAAATGTATGTACCATTTTACTTCAGTCGAATGGTCGTTAGTAGGGAGTGTCTGTAATCTTAATGAATAAATAAAAAATGTAAATGTATATTTTTGCACATATGTATAATTTGTGTGTTCATATGACACAGCACTGCCAGTCAATGCCAAGGTCCGGCTTATCTCTAAAGAGCGGGATGAATGGACTATTTAATTGTAATGGAAAATGACTTACCGATTGAGGCTTTTATTCAAAAGGGGCAGTGCAAAGATTTTATTTGTAATTTAGGGTTATATAATAACTGTTTTAAGTGCACTGCTGTCCATTTCTTAACACTCTATCCTGATAAACACAAGAGAATTAAAAAAGAAAGAAATATGGACCAACTTACAACAAAAAATAACTATTAAATAACGGAAAAGATTAAAAGTCTCACCTACAAAAGTTAGTCGGAAAACATACAATTAAGTGCCTAACTTACGCCAGGTAGGCAGGTGTAGGTCTGGTGATGCCATTGATGTGGTTTGTCTGTGGGGAAAAAAAAATCCACTCATCAAAATGTTTTTCAACATGTATCATGGAACACTTCAAAGCAAAGCGCATAGTAAGAATATACCCTGTACATTGAGGACGATTTGATGCCATGGTGGATTTTCACCGTTTGGAGGTACATTGGGACCATAAGGTTACTTATTATTGTAAGTGAAACTGAAGCCCATCCATTCGCCCAATTCCGCTTATCCAGGGTTGGGTTGCGGGGGCAGCAGCCTCAGCAGGGAAGCCCAGACCTCCCCATCCCCAGCCACTTCATCCAGCTCATCCGACGGGATCCCGAGGCGGTCCCAGGCCAGCCTAGAAACGTATTCTCTCCATTGTTGGGTGAGACATGCCTGTAACATCTCCTGTGGGAGGCATCCAGAAGGCCTCCTTACTGGATGCCTGAGCCACCTCAGCTGGCTCCCCTTGACACGAAAGAGCAACTGCTCTACACTGAGTCCTGGATTACCAAGCTTCTCACCCTATGTTTAAGGGAGAGCCCAGCTACCCTGCAGAGGAAACTCCTTTCAGCCGCTTATATCCGGGATCGTGTTCTTTTAGCCATGAACCACAGTTGGTTAACATGTTTCAGTGTAGGAACGCAGGATGACCAGTAAATCGAGAACGTTGCCTTTAGGTTCAGTTCCTTCACCACGACGGACCGGTGCATAATCTACAGTCACGCAGACCCCGCACCGATCCGTCTTTTGATCTCCAGTTCCATCCTACACTTGCTTGTGAACAAGACCCTTCTACTGTACTTGAACTCTTCCACATTCAGAAACATGCCACCCTTTTCCAGCTTTTTGCTCAAAGAAACCTGTAGAATACTAATATGCAATGCAGAAGAATGTGCCCAAAGGGAGGAGGCCAAAGCTGAAATGTTTAAGTGCCTATCCCCAGTTATTATAAATATTTGAACCGTATTAAAATATCTCTAGGGCATCATACACATTGAATTACTACTCCTAAAAGTATTTTGTTATTATTTTGAAATCAAATGTTCTTTTAACTGGCTTTGTGGCTTAGATCAGTGTTTTGCAACCAATGTACACTAATGTGCCGTGAGACCTCGTCCCATTTTATCGTTCCAAAAACCGGCCATTGGTCATTACAGTATATTTGCTCTCTACCAGTGGTCAGCCGAGTAACATTCATCTCTATCAGTAGGAGACGGCAGGTTACCATTTTTTTGATATACTTCATGTGGTCGTGCAGTATATGTAATAACTTTTTTGACTGATGGAGAGGTTTAAGATTGCAAAGCTAAAATAACAGAATATAACAAAAAGTAAAAAATCTTGCAGATTATTTTGCTGGTTTTATTATTTTTACTAAAAATGTTTTAGAATGTAGTGAATTTTTTTTCCACTGACTTATATTGTGCTCATTTGAAGTCAATTTTTCCCCCCAACAAAATCAAGAACCAAATATAATTAGACTTGAAAAAACGAGTACATTATACCAAAATGAATAACCTGAATTACCTCCTGAGCCACGGTGAATGACGAGGAGTAACTGTAAACTGTCCATGTAGACAACATGATAAATTAAGCTTGGAAAAAGACTCATGAAACTGATGTTAGGAATTAATTTTGAAAGTTATCGATGGACAGTATGAAAAAAAGGGGCCTTTGTTCCAAGTTTAGGAAACACGGACTTAGATCAGTGATTGGATACCTTATGGTGCCATGTTGTAATGGAAGATTATTGGAATGAATTAGTCAAAACAACTTTGTACAACAAATGACCAATCACGTGCGCTTTCAAGATAAAAGACGGGACAACGTGGTACCGTGAGTAAAAACCGTGTGATGATGAGATCAAATATAACTATAATGTCATCAACCTATATTTATTTTACATTCAACGTCAAGCAAATGTGAAAGGCAGTATTTGTTGACTGACTATTGCCCATATACTATAGTTTACTGCAGGAACATATCAAAACCTTTGATGTTATTGTTTGAGAAAAAAAGCATGTATACACGAATAGGGTATAAGCAGTAACCAAGGTCAAATTTAATTTCTTTCCTTGCGGCCTGGTAACGGTATCACAAATGGTGATATAAATATTTTCTAAAATAATGAAATAACTTGTGAATGATTGTGAGCAGCCTTTCTACTCAGACTAAAATGGAGAACTTTTTTCATAATTCTTAATCTGCATTTTTTTGGAAATTGTATTATTTGAGTGTAGTATTTCACCTCTAGATGTCGCTGTATTGTGAAGTTCAAACAAAAACGAGTGCTACAAAGCACAAGAAAGAATCCAAACTACAGAGACTCAAGGTGACCAAATTTCTTATTTTATGCCCAGTTTTTTGTTTTTTTGGGGGGGTATCCGTAGCAGCAAGATGTTGGACAATTATGTCCGCTCCCTCTATGTTAGCCTCATGTTATGCAAAATATATATACATTTCTCCACTGTTGACTATTCAAATTAATGCACGTTAATATGATAGCTAATGTAATTGTGCTTTTTTTTCAAATCTATTATTTGAAATGAATGTATTTGGTAACCACCAGGGGTCGCTAAATAATACACTGTTCTTTTTTTCCCTGCCTCAGCAGCTACCACAAGAGGGCAGCTTAGTGGAGAGAAACGTTCCACAAATTGGCTCCAACATCATACAAACACTCATGTCCCAATCGCCCCCAAAAAAGACCCGAGATTGTTGTACACTTGCTGTCTCAATCAATTGCATAATGTCATTCACGTGATTGTAACATGAAATACTTTAATCATTTTTTTGGATCCCACAATAGAAGGTAGCGAGTTTCCTCCCAGGCACGCGTTTTATTAACCTTTGAGGTTATTGGTCGCATATAGCTCTGATCTTTCACGATAGCAAACCAGTGAGGCTGCATTTTTTGGGGGGTTGTGGTGACGGTGCATTCCAGAGAAACCCTACCCTTTCCCCCGGCGCTCCTTTATTCTACTTCGCCAAATACCAAAGCAAACAATGTGTTAAACAAAAATGTTAATAAACTACAGTACATTAAGTTGTGGTTGTGTAAAATGAGCGGCGTGTCACGCTTGGCCTTCATGTGAGGAAGCAGAAGAGCTCAGCAAGGAGTCGCAGGTGCTTTTCTCAGTAACTGGGCAACGCTGGAATTAATGCTGTTGCCTTCACACGCACTCAAGTAAACAATGACTGGTTTTCATTGTGTATCAATCGAAATCAACTGAATGGGAATCCACGATCTACCAACATGCAAAAACAAATAGATGCCTATCGAGGGGGGTTTCAACCCAAACAATGATCATCTATAGCAATTTGGAAGAGTATTGGTTTAAATGCAAAAGTTAACCATCCCTGGTAGGATTTAAAGCGAGTTTGAGTTAGCAAACTATGGGCCACATACAGCTCATTGGGCATTTTAATCTGGCCCACCCCCCCCCCCCCCAAAAAAAAAAAATATAAATAAAATCAGAATACCGTATTTTGCGCACTATAAGGCGCACCTAAAAGTCTTAATTTTTTTCAAAAGCTGACCATGCGCCTTATTTATGGAGCAAAATTAATTCGCAAAGTCTTGCAACTAAGTTGCCACCACCGACTAGATTTTCCCCCGAACGCCAAGTAGTCCGCGGTGTATGCTGGGATTTATTTACCGGCGTTTCATTGACTAACCAATGTGTCAATCATCATTTGAATCGATCACTATTGGCTGAAGTTATTCGGAGCCTCGGATTGGCTAGAGCGCCAAAACAAACCCTGCAATTGGCCGAAAAAGATGTATCAATCATCCGTTGAATCGATCGCTATTGGCTGAAGTTATTCAGAGCCTCGGATTGGCTAGAGGGCCAAAACAAACCCTGCAATTGGCAGAGTTTAGCAATGGCGTAGCAAGCTTGCTAAAGTACAATATAAAGAAACATGTTTTATTAGTCTGTATTTGCAAATAATTTACTCTCCTGGATTTACTTCACTCACGGTGGGGGGGATTTTTTAAGGGTTATTGTTCCATCTTCTTTATTCATTATCCATTATCTGTTATCTGTTATCGGTCAGTTCATAATACGCTACAAAGCCTAGGAGCCGGGACTCTTACTCTCAGCCAAAAGGCCAAGCTAAGGTCCTAGCCTTAAAGCCTTGCTGCGATCATTGCGAATGCACCGTGCCCGGAGGTACTGCAATATCGGGCCGATGCGTGGAGTGGACAGAGCAAGCTCTAATTCCATCTCCGGATTGCAAAAATCAAGATCTATTCGAAATGAAGAGAACCACCTTCATGATCACTGCGCATGCTGTGATTGCGTATCATTATTGAACGTGAGAACTTAGGTGAGCTATGCGGCTTTATATTTTCCCGGTATC
The DNA here is from genome assembly GCF_059441175.1 of Urocampus carinirostris. Lineage (NCBI taxonomy): Eukaryota > Metazoa > Chordata > Actinopteri > Syngnathiformes > Syngnathidae > Urocampus > Urocampus carinirostris. The sequence continues at coordinate 41,315,304 of NC_142349.1, read as the reverse complement.
GTGTTTTAGAACGATCTTGATGTTGCTGTGATGAGTTGAGTGAATTAAACTCAATTCCAAGTGTTTATTGTCATATGCACAGTAAAGTTGCGAGCGAAAAAGAAAATAGAAACTTAGAAATGTTTGGCATTTCTTGAATCCCAAGACTTTAACCTTCCGAATGATATTTTAAATGATGCATTTGAGTGACATCGTACGGACACCGCATCCGCAGGTGTCTACGACACGTATTTGCTTCTTTGCAAGCTTTGGGAATGTTAAGGGGGTAATCAGTTGGACTGAATCATCTGACTGTTTTGTCGACGTTCCCATTGTAGCGCCTTATAATCCGGTGCGCCTTATCTATGGAAGATATAGGACCAAAAACGATTTTTTGGGGTGCGCCCTATAACCTGGTGCGCCCTATAGTGCGGAAAATACGGTATACAGAATGGTGAGTAAAGTACTACTAAGAAAAACAGTCGTTTTGGTGCCACAATTTTCTACAACGGGAATTTCAATATACGAGTTTTGTTTGGAAGAAAAATCTTGCCCAGAATGCAACAGAAAATCCAGGTCATGAGGATTCCCAGAGGCTACTGCTCACCGCTCATGTCTGCTCACCACCAGCATCAGCTTTTTCCCTCCAGTTTGCACATGAAAACTACTTCAGGAAAAAATTGTCCTGTCATTTTATGGGTGTATGTTACAGTAACTTTAAGTGTACAGAGTGCGCTTGCGTATCATCACCAGTCTCTTCCTCTCATACCTGTCAACCTTCGCCAATATCTATCTGTATTAATGCATGAAATTCCCCTTATTAAACGAGGATAAACCTTACAAAGACCACATGGCCCCGATTTACTCACAGAAAGACAGACTATGTAGAGAACCGCGACAATATTAGCAATCTAAGATGACGTTTGATGCCTGCTACCAGTGACCAAGACGATCTGGATTTGGAGCCGAAATGGGCAAGGGTTGCAAATGCCTCAACGCACCCCTTTCTCCACACAACGGGCACACTCTTGTTGCTGCGACTGCATCCATGGGAAGTTCTCATAGTAAACTTGCATTTTATTTCGGTAATATTAGCTTATTTTTCTTATTCTATTTTTATGTTTAATATCTATTTGAGTTTTACAGCCATTTACGGTTACTTTTGGGTGGACAAGAGGGGACCAATTCGTTTTGAGTAACTTTATGAAGGGATGATTTACTCGTCACATGAACCAATTAAGCTCGTAAGAAAAGGTTACCATTGTACATCGCAGTGTTAGTTTCTCTAGAGGAGGCGACTAACCGCGTGATGATCAGATGAGGACGAAGAGGACATGGCGGAGGGTGTGGGAGAATGCTGCCTGTGGTTGTTGTTCGTGACGAAAGTGCTGGCGTTGGTGGAGGACGGGTGGTGGGTCTTGACCACGGTGCGCCTGGAGCTGTCGGCGTAGTCCTCAGGGGGAAGGATCATGGTGGCCTCGTCTGTTTCCGTGTCCTGGTGGTGAAGGTTGACCACACTCTGGCTGCGGTACGGTGCAACCGTCACACTGTAGCACGCAAGCAACACATACATTTGAAATCTACCATGTTGAATGTGTAAATGCAGTTGTCATGACACGTTGATTTTAGGAATCCTTTTGCTTTCTACGACGAATAGTCGACATTATTAACAAAACCACTAATAGAAATAGTCAACGATGAATTCCATTGTCAACTATTGCTATTGTCAATTTTTTTACAACAGAGCGAAGAATCTCGACATGAATATAATCTGCATGCATCTACAGTACTGCTTCAAGGCGTGGTACATAGAATGCCCTTCAGCGGACAGGAAAGCCCGACAGAGGATTAAGAACACGGCCCAAAAGATCACCAGCTGCCCCCTCCCAGCCCGGAGGACCTAGCCAGCTCTTGCTACTTTAGCAGAACTAAACACATACTGAAAGACTCCTCACACCCCCCGAAGCTATCCACACACTAAACTGTAGTCGTTAGCACAGTCTTAAAGTGCAATATTTCAAAGTGCAATAACACGGCTTTTAAGTGAAATGTCCCGGTTAAAATGCACTATCCTGGTTGTGTAGTTTTATTTTTAAATCTTCTTGACTCGTTGGTTCTATTACAGTTTTTTTACATTGTATTGTTTACTTTATTTACACATTGACTTTATTTCCAAAATACTGTGTAAATGGAAAGTATTTTAGTTGTCATGTTGACGTCACAGTTTTAATTCTGATTTTTTTTCTGGTTCTAAGTGCAATGTCCAGGTTGTGTACAGATTTTATCCTAGATGTGAATACTCTATATTAGAGGTAATAACTTTATATCTCCTATTATTGGGGCGGCAGTAGCTCAGGAAGTAGAGCGGTCGTCTTGCGATCAAAGGATCCCAGTTCGAATCCCAGCTCGTCCGTGTTACATGTCGAAGTGTCCTTGGGTAAGACACTGAACCCCTAATACCCCCAATAAGCAGGTTAGCGCCTTACATGGCTGCAAGGCCGCTATTGGGAAATGTGGAGCACATTGTAAAGCGCTTTGAGAAGTCATTGAAAAGCACTATATAAAATGCAGATCATTTCATTTCATATTTAGTTGTCTTTATATTGTATAATTCACCAACTGAAGTGCAACTGTTTTTTCGTTGTAGCAATGCAATTATGATAATAAATATGATTCGGATCTCTGCTGAAAGTCGCCCCTGCGCAATAGTGTCTCTTTCTTGAGCGGTCATATACAGAAATTACGGCGTCAACATCGAATACACCTACTGAAACTTTTCAAGTTTGGGAGCATTTTAGCCTCAATATGGAAAAACAACTACCGTATTTTCCGCACAATAGGGCGCACCGGGTTATAGGGCGCACCCCCAAAAAATAGTTTTTGGTCCTATATCTTCCATACATAAGGCGCACCGGGTTATAAGGCGCTACAATCGACAAAACAGTCAGATAGTTCAGTCAAACTTATTACCCCCTTAACATTCCGAAAGCTTGCAAAGAAGCAAATACGTGTCTCAGACATATACGGAAACAGTGTCTGTACGATGTCACTCAAATGCATCATTCCAAATATCATTCGGAAGGTTAAAGTCTTGGGATTCAAGAAATACCAACCATTCCTTAGTTTCTCTTTTCTTTTTCGCTCGCAACTTTACTGTGCATATGACAATAAACACTTGGAATTGAGTTTTATTTAAAAAAGACCCATCACAGAAACATCACTCTGAAACAAGATACTGGGAAAATATATAGCTGGAGTAGCTCACCGAAGTCGTTGCGTTCAATAATAATGTGCAACCATGGTCCTTTTATATCCGTGAGTGTAGTAAATCCAGGAGAGTAAAATATTTACAAATACAGAATGGTAAAACATGTTTCCTCTATGCCGTAGACAACCAAACTTGCTATTCACATTCATCTTTTTCGGCCAATTGCAGGCTTTGTTTTGCCCCTTTAGCCTATGCGAGCCTGTAAATGATAAAAATGATCCGCCCCCTTTACCTCCGAATAACTTTAGCCAATAGTGATCGATTCAAATGATGATTGACACATTGGCTGGGAAATGAAATGCCGGCATATGTTTCCCAGCATACACCGCGGACCACATCGCCGACGAGGAAAAATCTAGTCAGCGGCTGCTTGCCTTTGTTACGAGACCTTGCGACTTAATATTGATCCATATATAAGGCGCACTGTATTATAAGGCACATGGTCAGTTTTTGAAAAAAATAAAGGCTTTTAGGTGCGCCTTATAGTGCGGAAAATACGGTACTTAAAAGTTTGCAAAGCAGACCTTACTTATTATGGCAGTAAATCGGCATCCTACTTGCCTTAAGATTCAAGAACAATTGAAGCCCATGAAGGTTTTTATGACATGGACTGCACATTTGATGCACGTATATTTTGCTATAAAGTAGAGCTTGAGCGTTATGCCAAAGATATTAGAAATTGAAAACCTGCAGTCCAAAAAAAACATCTGTTCTTAAAAAGTCAAAACGACAAATGTTTGAATTAAAGTTATTTTGGTACAGACTTTGCAGTTGACCACTGAATGTACTTCACAAAAATGCCCATCATTTTTGTCTCACTGTCCTACTGCTGCTAGGTAGACTGTTCTTGGTTTACAGAGCTAAGAAATATTTACTTGATTTTAATTTATTATTTTTGCCCTGAAAAATGAACTCGGGTTTATTCCTGGATGTATGGCTCTACTGACCGAGCACCATGTCTAATTGATTGTAGATTGGGCATTTTAGTTTGATTTGTACAAATCTGTTAAATAAAATATGTATTAGTTGATATATCATTATCATTCAGCTCGGTAGCCTAGATGGTAGGACGCCCGCTCCGAGACTGGGAGGTCGCTGGTTCAAGCCTCGGCCGAGTCATACCTAAGACTTACAACATTGGTACTCATTGCGTCCCTGCTTGGCGCTCGGCATTAAGGGTTGGAATTGGGGGGTTTGGTCACCAAATGACTCCCAACACAGCAGTTGGGTCTAAAATGGCGGCGCCCTGTTTGGCTGCGGCTGCATCGGCTCGCTATAGTTTAACTGTGCGGGTCAGGTGTATCGACGTTTCGTTCTGTGTGCATGGTTACAAGGAATGACAATAAAAAGTAAATTCAGTTCTATTCATTTTTGCCACCCATTTGAATCAACTTCATGCTAAATGTAAGAAAAAAATATAATTTATCTGTTCATTTGACTAATTGTTAAAATAGTTATTAGTTTCAGCCTGACGTTCTATACACCCATTCCCAAAGTCTCCAAGCCAGTGATTGCTTACCGGAAAACCACAACGGGCGAGACGTTCTTCCTACGTCATGTTAAAAAAAGATCCAACGCATATTTCTCGGCAGCACCAATAATAGTTTAAGGAATAAAAATATCAATGGAAGTGACATGGTTTTCTTATCAGGAATCTGTTTTCGGGGCGATGCGTGATGCCGGAACAGGAGTAGTAATTTGGAATTTCCAATGAAAGTTTTCATTTAAATAAACACAAAAGCTGACGCGTAGGTGAGGGTTCCAGGTGGAATGCAACTCAAGACATTAAGAATCAAAGGTTGAACGAAGGGAGAACCCCCGCCAGACTTAACTTGCTCATAGGGAAACTAAACGAATTACAGCGAACAATAGAGCGCCTGAAACTTGAAACCCGTCACTGCGTGTGCATGTTTTAGTCGGGAGTCTGCTTACCTGTTGTTGTTCACGAGTGGCTCAGAGAAGGCACGGCAGTATGACGAAGGGAACCAGCCCCTCCTGCAACAAGGAAAGCATGATAGTGGTGTCTCAAGCCTTGCTACAAGCAACCCGAGTAAACACTAAATATTTTTGAACAATACATTTCGAGAAGCCGACATGGAAAACCAAAAAAGGGTCAGGCACTTTGCTCCAAACACAATCATATTCAAGTGGAGATGGAGGATCAACTTTTGTTAAATTTGAGACTTGGACGGTGTTTACCATCTCAAAAGGAGAAAAAAAATGCACATTATTTTGTATTTAAAGTTAAATGTGTAATAAATGATCACTAGATGTCGCTGCATTTCGTAGTGCAACTATAAACGAGAGCTCAAAAGCATAGGGGAGAATACATATCACGACAGCTCAAAGTGACAAAATCACACAATTATTCCATTTTTTTTTTTGCCCAGCCTTTCACAAGGTTTTTGAGCAGCAAAATTGCAGACCACCTTGGCGAGCTTCACGGTTTCTCAATCTAATAGTATTTCAAAAAAATTGCAAGTTTGTGTGATAGTTCATTAATTGTTTGTTGTTATTGAAATATAGGGCAGCACGGCAGCGCAGTGGTTAGCGCGTGTGCGTCACAGTCATGAGGTCATGAGATTTAACCTTCCTGTGTGGAGTTTGCATATTCCCCCCGTGCTTGCGGGGGTTTCCTCTGGGCACTCTGGTTTCCTCCCACATTCGAAAAACCTGCATGTCAGGTTAAAATTGTCCAAATTGTCCCTAGGTGTGAATAAGCAAGTGAGTTGTCTGTCTCCATGTGCACTGCAACTGGCTGGCAACCAGTTCAGGGGGTCCCCTGCCCGAAGATAGCTGGGATGGGCTCCAGCACCCCCGCGACCTTACTGTGGATAAGCGGAGCAGATAATGGTTTTATTTTACTACTAGGAGTCGCTAAACAATAGAGAAAATTAATACAAAGCCCTCTTTAGTTTGATCACATGCAGGTTTTTTGTCTGGCCACCAGCGATTTTGGTTTAATGATTGCAAATATTTTAAAGTGAAAGTTAAAATTGAGTCACCAGTCAAAACATTGGACAATATTGAATTTTTGGTTAATTCTTGACAGCAACCAGGATCCCGACCATGCCAAACCTTTCATCAGCTATAAAACAGTCTGACAACACAAACTGAAATATTGTTTTCAACTGATACCGATTTTTTTTCCTATGCAGCTACCGCACCTATCCCTTTGTGGGTCAATATTTGTACAAGAGCTGGAAATATGTTATAATGGTATCCTTTGATGACTCATAGTTTGCCCGATGTCGAGTCCGTCATCTATCTCTCTTGTAACCTAAGTGTCTGCCAGTCAATAAAACCTGCGTGGCCCGGTAGCCAGCGTTCAATAAAAATTGAGAATACAATAATATTTTCGAATGCCAAGGTAAAATAAACATTTGTTTTCAGTCCTTGTCAGTCGCGTAGGAGTTTAGCCTGGCTGAGTTGCCCAGTTACATTATCACAGCTGAAGACAAAAGACCGAACCACAATTTCTGAAAGCCCAATCCTCCATGGTCAGAAGGTGCACTCTGATAAGTGAAGAGAAAGCTTTTAAATAACTTTTAAATTTGGGGGTGATTAATCATTAATCATTTCATCTTGATTTTTTTTCTAGAAAACATAATTGCTTCAACAATTATTTGGTCATTTTAAAATTTGTAGTAACAAAAGGCACTTGTGTCACAGTGAAAAGATCACAAAACATTTCAGAATAAAGCATTTTCCTTACCCTTCCTTAGGAGTGTCGATAAGCTTCAATTTTAACTATGAGAAGCAAAATCTACTAGAAGATTAAGGAAAGACTTTGTCAAGAAGGTTTATTAGGTTTAACAGAATCATTGTCCACCCAGCTCCCGACGACTTTTGGATGGAGGATTTTGTCCAAATCTGGTCTGGTCCAAAATGGGCCTATCAATTATAAATATAAAATATAAAAAGCCCCCTCGATGTAGAACAAGTGCTCTCCAAAAATAATCTCAGTTGTGTTCACCTCGTGCAAAGTGGTGAAGATTTAGAAAAACAAAAACATTCAATGTATTTTACAAATATCTCTTTGTTGCCTTAAGAAGACAATTTGTCAGCTTTCCTTTTTCGACTAGAAAAAAAGACATATTTTGGGAGAAACCATGGCATTTGTTCACCATCTTTTCAACCAGTTTTTGCCGCGTGAGGACTGATTTTGGCCTCTATTCGCTCAGTGCCTGGATGTGTTACTCTAATGAACACTCACTTTCCGTTCTTCTCCATTTCACCATACATCCACCCATCTTTCTCTTCAGGAATAAGTAGGATGATGACGTCGCCCTCGTCAAAGCTGAGCAGGGTGTTGTTGTTGCCGGCGGTGTGGGGGAAGATAGTGCGAACCCGCGCCCTTTTCACCACGTTGTTGAGACCCGTGGCCACCGATACGGACCTGGCCAGATTGTTCTCCCCGTTGCTCTCATGATCTGACAGCAGGAAAAGAGCTTTGGCTTTGTGATAGGATGTGGTTGAAATAGTCAGCGTAAGTTTCTTGTTTGTATCACCTGCGTGGTTGTTGCTTGTGGTGGTTATGCCAGAAATTTTGTTGTCGGGAGTGAACATGTTTACTAGCGGGCTGATGTGAGCCTTCTGAGATGGAGCAGGTGGAGCTGAGATGTTCTGCCACACATGCGCAATGATGTAAATTTGAGCATTCAAGGGAGAACATGCATTCTCTCAACTCCCCTTCCCCAAGATTGCTATAGTGACGGCCCAATTCAACCTTAAGGGATTTAAGATTATTCTTATATACACTGGGTGGACAAGGGTGATCAAAACATACCAAACTGTGCCGTGAGGGGGACGGAGAGGGCAGGGGTGTTATAGAGATTGGAGTACGGAGTCCCTCGATCATGGTCGTGACACTTTCGGGCATGTCTGTGGCGTCATTGCATTGGTCCTGCCAGCTGTTCAGCTTCTCCATCAGGATGTCTCTTGCCTGACCACACCCCAAAAAATGTAAACATTTAATTTACCAAAGTTGCAAAAAGACTACTTCTTACTGTGGCGTTTTACATTGCATTCCTTTCATATTACTGAATAATAAATACCTGGGCCCTCAGTAGGGATTTATAAACAATTAAAATGTCCTGAAAGAAATCTTCAAGTAACGGTCCTTTTTTCTTGTCTTGTAAAGCTAATAACTTATGACCTGTGTGCCGTTTGAGCAGCCAAGCTGTACCCGAAAAAAGTTGCGTAACCTTGTCGTGAAACGATGCGATCTGATAGGAAAACATGCAGTGCTTGTCCACCAGGAAACAGAAGCGTCTCTTCTCTTCCAGCAGAGCCTCTTTGCAGCCGTCCGCGATAAAAAGCTGCATGTCCATTTGCCGGTTCGTCAGCGTCTCCACACACTGAGGAAAAGGACACACACTTTTACAGGTTTGTTTTACACACGACTGCTCCACTAGCACGGGGGTTATCAGCTTGCCTACAAAACAGCTTGTGTTGTCCACAGGTTCGATGGGAATTAAGCTATCTCGCGGCCCATATGTTTTAAAGCCATATAGTACCTTTCATTGCTCAGCTGACCTATCACGATGAAGCGATTTCAAATGAGTGGGGCCTTTTTTTTCAATTTTCTAATCACACTCAGGCAGAGGACTGCTAAGACAAGACTGCAGTTTTTGATATAAAGGCCTTGTGAAAGGACAGACAAAGGGTGCAGGACACATACTGTGTGTTATCTCCAAACACAGACAACACTTTGGACAAGTTGTGTCTGTATGTATATATAGCACTTTGCACATTGCAGACACGCAATGTTTGTTTCACCTTGTTGTGCATTTCTCTAATTCCACAAAAAACTGAATGCATGCCTAGTAGATGGCAATCACGATTGGGATGTTTATTACACTGTAAGCCATATTCCATTCCCCCCCAAAATCTATAAAACACATTCTCTGTTGCTGTGAAATGTACGTTACTATTTGTTACTAAAAGGAAAGCGGAAACAGCAACACAAGGTCACTCAAGTTTTAGTGCTGCAACATTTTTTTCATGAAGTGCTTTAGTTTCAAGGACCCAAATAAATCTAATCAGAGACACTGCCATATTTGATGTCATGAACTACAGCAACAAAGGCAGAGATAATACAAAAAACATCTGTGGAAAGTGGTTGGTATATTTCCCATTAACACATAGAAGTGTGAAAAAAGAAGGCGTATGAATTTTGAAACATCTCTTTTCATACATAAACAAGAGAAGCTTTTCACTTTTCACCCGTGGGCACAACAGCAAGCCTGTTGCTATGGACGACCTGATTTTTCATAAGTGAGGAGAGGTCCATGTTTATTTAGACTTAACGGGTACAAACACGTATAAATAATATACATTATGCATGATTTTGTCTCTCGTCAATGAAATATGAAATTGCCTTTGAATCATTTTGTATATCTTGTTTGTGTGGATGGTGTTGTTGAACCCAGCCGAAGCACTGAATCTATTGATTAAATACATGAAACTCTCAAAGAATCCTGAATCGCCACATAGCCAAGTGGTCTGACCCGACCGAGCTTCGGTTACGTAAAACTTAGTCTTTTCAAATTACATTCAGAGCTTCACTTCCAAACAACTGTATTGTGTTCTTAATCTGAAAGACAAATGGCACCCATGCCAGTTCAAGAAGTTGGCTACCTAACCATAATGTATTACACTTAATAATAAACAAAGGCTCTGTAACACATTGTGGTAAACAATTGGCAACCATTTGTAAACAAAAACTGACAATACAGTAATCCCTCGCTACTTCACGCTTCAGTTATGGCTGATTCACTGCTTAGCAGATTTTGAATTGAATTGTCTTTAATGCCATTGATATCATGGCGGAAACCCTCAAATTTCTTGTACTTATGGATACTGACAATAAAGACCATTCATTCAACTGCAATTCTGTGTTCTGTGTTTTTATTTGTAGAGCTTTAGTTGTTAATGTGTTACAGTCGTATACTTTCAGTCGTAAGGACGTCATCTCGAGGTAATTTTCACCCTTGGGGCTTTTATGGGGGTGTGACCGTCCCTCGCTGATTTAAAGTATTTAGTCAACCACTAAATGTGCAAGTTCTCCCACTTGAACATATTAAAGAGGCTTGTAATTGTCAATATGGGTAAACCACAACCATGAGAGACAGAATGTGGAGAAAAACAACCAGCAAATTACATTATTTGATTTTTAAAGCATTTATTTGCGAAATCATGGTGGAAAATATGTATTTGGTCAATACCAAAAATTAATCTCAGTACATTGTTATGTACCCTTTTGTCATGTCCTGCACGGTTGTCATGGTGCCCAGCTGGCCCTGCCCCTTGACACCGGGTGACCAGCATTTTCCTGATTACTCCTATGGGTACTTAAACGTGCCTTTTGGAACTGCCCTTTGCCAGATCATTGTTTACCCTTGTTGAAAACCTGCTCATGCCTGTTTGATACCTGTTTATTCTTGTTGTGCTTGTTGGACTTCGGTGTAACATTCTGAGAGATTCCTGCAAGTTCTGTTAAATCCCGTTAAATGCCTAGTCTGTAGTTTTGCCTGCATTTGAGTCTGCTTTGTTTGGTTTTTGGTCCGTTTGTGTGTTGGACCACTTTTCTTTCTCAATTAAAGTGACAGATCGTCTACGCAAATGAATTCCTACTTCCTGCTTCCCGTTCCGTTCCGTGACACCTTTGTTGGCAAAGATGAAGGACAATCGTTTTTTGTAACTCTTCACAAGATTTTTACACACTTCTGCTGGTATTTTGGCCTATTCCTCCATGCAGAACTCCTTTAGAGCGGTGATGTTTTGGGGCTGTTGTTTGGCAACACGGACTTTTAACTCCCTCCACATATTTTCTATGTAGTTCAGATCCGAAGCTGGCTAGGCCACTCCAGGACCTCAAGATGCTTCTTATGAACCCTTTCCTTTGTTGCCCTGGCTGTGTGTTTGGGATCATTGTTATGCTGAAAGGCACAGCCACGTGTCATATGCAATACCCTTCCTAAGGGAAGGAGATTTTAACTCAAGATATTTTGATAACCTGGCCTCGGGGATTCTTTCCTTTACACACATCAGTCGTCCTGTCCCTTTGCAGAAAAACAGCCCAAAAGCATGATGTTTCCACACCCATGCTTCACAGTGGGCATGGTGTTCTTCAGATGGAATTCAATATTATTTCTTTCTCATACACGAGAACCTGTGTTTCTACCAAAAAGTTCCAATTTGGGATTATCTGAGTATAATACATTCTGCAAGTCCTATCCTGAATCATCAAAATTATCTCTAGCGAACCGCAGAGGGGCTTGGACGTGTACTGGCTTCAGCAGGGGGACAGGTCTGGCAGTGCAGGATTTGAGTCTCTGGTGGTGCATTGTGTTAACGAAATTAGCCTTTGTTACTGTTGTCCAAGCTCTTTGTTAGTCATTCACTAGGTCCCCCAGTGTGTTTTTTTTTGATCACCCTTCTTGTTATCATTTTGACGCCACGGGGTAAGATTTAAGAAGCTAGACTTATTTGACAGCCAGAAATCTTGCTTGTTTGTAGGTGACCAAATACTTATTTTTTACTCTAGTTTGGAAATAAATAAAAAAATCAAAACAATGTAAAATCGTGTTTTTATTTTCCCCCACTTTCTTTTTTAAATAGTTTAGGTTTACCCATTTTAACAATTACAGGCTTCTCTAATCTTTATCAAATAGGAGACTTGGCACAATTCGTGGTTTATAAATACTTATTTGCTTTACTGTATATTTTTGGGTCCTGACTGACTTGGTCGGTGACATTGGAAACCATGCATCTTCACCAAATTATTAGGCTATTTTTGGGAAGGAAACAAACCACAGTCTTTATGTGAAAGATTGACCAGTAAGTATCTTTAGAATAAAGCATTAGGACCACCAAATGTGTCGTTTACCTGAACCCAAAAGTTTTTTTTTACCCTTTAATCGACAATTTGTTTTTAGTGTGTCAATGAGTATGCAAGATGTTATTAGGTTGTAATTTCTGCCAATTGCCAGACAACTCTTTGTCACTAAATGCAACCGCACTAGCTGATGTGGCTTGAAGTGTAATTATATCCTGGCAACTGAAAGGACCCGTGTCTGTGTGCGTAAATGTGCGTCAGTAAAGTGACAATTGTTAAATGTGTCGAAAGGTGTGTCTGCATCGGTCTCACCTCGCTCTCTTTGTTTTCATACTTTGTGGCGTTTTTGCCTTGGCTTTTTCTCCTGAGCTTTTTCAGATCAGCCTGAGATTTCTCCAGAGAGTCCTGCTTCATTTTGTGCTCCATCTGGTACCTTTTGAATGTGGCCTGGAAAGAGAGCAGTGTCGCAAACGTGATATACAGTAGCAATCAAGCCAAAGCTTGCCACTTGTTTTTTTTTTTTGCAATCAAGTTAGTGTTGTTTGTACAGGATGGCGACAATGCTTTTGTATAAGATTACTTTTTTAAGTGGTATGTACGTTAATCATTAAAACAGTCTGCAAAAAGGAATCATAGCCACACATAATGTACCGCAAGAAAAAACGAATCAATCCCTTTCATGGAGAAGCAACTACTGTGTTCTTTAACAACCACAATTAAAGTAGGTAATAACATAATGACTCCGGTGTTTACTGGTGTTGCGTGTTAGGGTTATACACTGAATGAGTTCAAGTAAAATTTCAGTTCTTTTGTGTTTCTGGAGCTCGATGCGTAGGCGCAAAATGAAATTGTGGCAGAATACAAGGACATCTGTTGAAATCTATGATAATAAGCGAAATCGTTGGCATGTTTTTACAGACACGGATGTCAGCAATGTTCTTTGTTAAGAGATGTTTTTTCTTTGAAAATGTGTACTAAAACTAGTTTCTTTATGGTTATACGTAGTGTGATTTATTTCATTTAAATTTAACCGATGAAGCTAAACTAAAAAGTAGAGGTAGCCCAATCAGATGCAATATAAGCCCAGTATCATCCAGAAAAAAGTGCTTATAGCAATAGTATGGTGTAAACGATTAAAAATAAAAGTTAAATGGTTAAAGGTGATCTAAAAATTAAGGTTTTCCTTATTTGTATTCAAACACTCCATTCCCGTTTCCTTTCCAGCCTTTTTATTCAACATGCTGAGACATTTGATCAAACCAACAATACATCTGAGGGAGTTACTTTTATCGATACTATCCATGGATGACGAAAAAGAATAGAGGAGCAGGATTAGAGTTCAGGTGGATTATTTTAACCACAATCAACACAAAAACCCATTCCAATTTAAACCTTTTTTAAAACCAACTTTACCACAAAAACAACAACATGAATTATTATCAGAAGGAAAAACATGGGGATTGAACAATCCTCTGAACTGGAAATGTTCTTAACGCATGTCAAGTGAAAAATACTGCAAGCCATCTTATTTATCTACTGCAAAACTGCAGACGTAAATGAATTTGCCAACTAAAATTTTTATATAGTATTAGTTAGCCTGATCTCTAAAGTTATTTCTTCTGTCTTGGACTATTTAATTCCTTCCTTCCTTTGAAGCCCCCTCAAAATTATTTTAGCAGGGTCTTAGTTGGTCATCTGCTTGGACATGTTTGGGGACCTATATTTTTGGTAACAAATATGTAATGACATAAATATGTGTAGGCTTGTGATAGCCTTTTAAGGCTCAAAGGAAAGGAAAGCTTCATCGTTGCCTTCTTGGACTTTTGCATGATTCCAGTTATTGTTTGTGTTTTTTTAATATTGATTATGGGTCGTCTTAATGGTGCCCACTCAGCATCAATTGCAGCCTAGTTGTCCTAGAAAAGGGATCAAACAATTTGTGGCCCCTTCAAGGTTTCTTATTTTTCCTAGGGCGGCAGTCGCTCAGGAGGTAGAGCGATCGTCTTGGGCTCCTCAGAGTTTAATGACAAAATGTCCTTGGGCAGTACACTGAACCCGTAAGACCCTTGATAGGCTGGTAGGAGCCATGTATGGTTATGGCTATCAGTGTGTGAGAGTAAAGTACATTATAAAGCGCTTTGGAGGTCATAAGTGACTGATTAAAAGTGCTATACAAATGCAGTCCATTTACCATTATTTTCATTTCTGTTTTGTTCTTGCCCTCATGTAGGTTTGAGGATGTATCTACTATAACCGGAAACCTGTGCAGCCTTTTGAGCCTCTCTGTGATTAAGAGCTATACAGATATATAAAATGTGACTTGACGCAACACTTGTTGGTTTAGACATAAACACACGCGCGCACGCGCACACGCACACACATACAATATATGTGGGCCAATACCCCTCCTGCAGTGAGTGCAAACCTGGTGAAAAACTACAGGAAATATTTGACCTCAGTAGTAGCAAACAAAGGCTACTGTACCAAATATTAACATTCCTTTTCTCAGGTGTTCAAATACTTATTTGCAGCTGTAGCACTCACAATGTTAAAAAAATCATGCATTGTGATTTCTGGATTTTTCTTTTTAGTTTATCTCTCTCACAGTAGACATGCACCTATGATGCAAATTTAAGACTTCTGATTTCTAAGGAGGAGAAATAGCAAAATGGCAGGGTGTTCAAATACTTATTTTCTTCACTGTGTGTGTGTATATATATATATATATATATATATATACACATGTCGCAGACGGGCAGGAATATTTAGTTCATGTTTTTTACATAAAGAACGCAACACAGAACACTGCAAAACGTGGATATCAGACATGTAATATATAAGAACTACTCACAGTCATGTATTTCACATCCATGTCCGTCTTTCGCTCCAGCTCGTTTATAATCTCCCTGTGGAACCTCTTAAACTTCATGTGGAAATGAGGGACAACAAAGATGGAAAAAGGAAAACACACTGCCGGTTAGAAAGTTGACAGGAAGTTGGAGCATTGGCTCTTGGCTAAGAGTAAAGAACAAGTGTTAAATAAGAGAAATACACTTGAATGCATTTCGTACGTATGCGTGGGTCTGTTCAAGGTTGCCCTTCTGAATGAGTCAGAAGCAAAAGCGTGGGAATGCCCACAGACTTCTC
The DNA here is from genome assembly GCF_059441175.1 of Urocampus carinirostris. Classification (NCBI taxonomy): domain Eukaryota; kingdom Metazoa; phylum Chordata; class Actinopteri; order Syngnathiformes; family Syngnathidae; genus Urocampus; species Urocampus carinirostris. Next base: position 41,300,068 of record NC_142349.1, on the reverse strand, counting down.
CCTCTTCAGATGCGACTAACGCTCATCAGTGTAAGGGTGGCCAACCATGCAGCATCCACAAGGAGCAGTTCAGTCCAAGCACAAACTACCCTTCCATTAATCGCACACCAAGCCCCTATTGATGACTGCTGGTTGTCCCCCATCAATTTCTACAATGTGGTGACTCAGTCATCAACAAGTTAACCCACATGCTCTTAATTTCAGCAACAAAGTCTCACAGAATCTCCTCGCAAACTTAAGTGTGAAGCAAGTGAAAGATCTATGATTAAAACAATAATAAATGATGATGCCCTTAAGTTCTGCTAAAATCGTTTCAGATGGCTATTATTCTTTTAATTGTGCAGACATGTCCTCACTTGTGCTTTAAAGGGAAGTTTTCCTTCACATCAAACTACATGATGAATTGTATTTTCCACTTATGAATGACCAACATACAGTCCTTGTTTTCTACAAGTAATACGTTGATGGCACTGCCACTTTATGTCAAAAGCCTTCCCACCGAAACAGTCAACTTGTTCCCTGCAAGGGTGGGGTAGACATAACCCTGACAAGTTGAGGCAACGACTAAGGAGTTTCAGGCTGTTTGGTAATATCCTGAAGTCTTGGAAGATGCGAATGACACATGAAACAGATATGATTGGGCAACAGGATGAAATGGAAAAACAAAAATGTACTCACGTTGTCCTCCCACTCAAAAAAAACTTTTCTGTGGACTTCAGAGATTCCCATTAGCACCATTCCTGGCCAGGAAAGAAACCATATATGTTTAACGATGAACAGAGTGCGTCACCGACATCAGATAAACACTTGACACAATTATTTGCGCTTTTTTATTTAATTTTGACATCGGTCACTGTGAGGGTATAGCACACTGGCAGTCGCAAATCCAAAATGATTCTTTGTCTGTGGTGACTCTCAACTTTCTACTCGTCGAACACCACTGGCTTCAGATTATAATACAAATAATTCACTTTAAAGAAAAAGGAAAAAAATGTATCACTGAAATCGAAAACTTGACAACCAACTGTGCGGCTAATGAAATAAAGCTAAGCCCTGTCTTGCCACTTGATGTATCTGCATGTGCCTGGCTCAATTAATCAATTTAGGATTATGGCGTGGGCAAGTTTGAACCAGTATTTAAAGACCCTTCTACTTCTGCAGTCTTGTGCTCAGTCTACTTTCAGAAAGACAGAATTGATTTTGTCTCAGCTGAGAGTTTGATGGATCAAATCAAATCATATTAAATCAGTGTGTGTGTGAACGTGTGTGTGCTGTTTTTTGACAGCTCTATTCTTGTTAGTACTACATAATTCCATTTTGCTTCCATTGTCAAGTGAAGGATTATTTTGTAATACAAGATGAAACAAACTTAAACGAGAATATGTTCTTTGAGGCAAAATTCACAACCTTGAGTGATGTATAGGGTAAATGTTGACATTATCTATTGGGGTAGATACATTAAAAATAGAAGTGTATTTGAATCTACATTTTGTCAAATTAGTAATATGCCAGCCACATACAAGACACCAACCCTCATGCCCCGATGTAATAATTGAACTCATGCAAGATTTATTTGCATCCAAGGACAGAATTGTTATTTCAGTAAAAATACTGGAACTTGCCAGTGGGCAATTTTTCATCTGCTTAAGGGAGACATATTTAATTGCCATATTTTCAACGTTATAAAAAAAATATAAAAAAAAAAAAAATAAAAATAAAATAAGAACCTTTGCCCTCAAAATGAAAATCATATCATTAAATTGCTGTAAAGGATGTATTATTTGGTAAGATACAGTTTCTTCTTAATTTGTACTTCTTACTTTGTGCGACTGGACCTCATGCTTAGCATGAGCAACTCTTCCTGTGGCCCGCATGACTGTCTTCCTGACGCTGCACACCCACGGACATATGTGTGCAACCATTTTTGTTTATTTTCTACTCAGAGCTCCCTAAATACTCGTGGCCTAATTTGCCTTCAAGTAGCAATTAATTTAGAACCCTATCACCTGACTACTCAACGTCATTTTTAAACTACCTAAGTTAACATACAGTGCCATGAAAAAATATTTGCGCCTTTCTGATTTCTGTGTTTTTTTGCATAATAATCACTCCCAAAAGGTTTCAGATTATAAAACCCATTTTAATATCACACAGAGACAACCCAATGAAATACAAAATGCATTTTTGAAATGTTGATTCAATTTATTGAGGCACAAAAAAAATCCAAATCTATCTGGACCAATGTAAAACAGATTGCCTAATAGTGAGTTGCGCCACCTATGACAGCGACAACAGAAATTAAACGTTTACGATAGTTGGTAATGAGTATTTCACAACGCTGTGGAGGAATTTTAGCCCACTCTGCTTTGCAAAAATGTTTCAAATCTGCCATATTGAAAGGTTTTCTAGCATGAACTGCCCGTTTAAGGTGACACCACAGCATCTAAAATGGATTTAAACTCGGACTTTGACTTGGCCATTCCAAAACCATTTTTTTAACCAGTCAGAGGTGGACTTGCTGGTGTGTTTCGGATAGCTATCCTGCTGCATGATCAACAGTGCTTGGGATTAAGAGCATGAACTGATGGCTGGACGTATTCCTTTAGGATCTTTGGGTAAACACTAGATTTCATTATTCCGTCAACCACAGCAAGTTGTCATAATATTTGGTTTAATTCAAAAGATAGACTAATTAGTTCTTGATGCAAACGTTAGAGTCAACAGACTGACAACAACATTAACACAGACTACTGCCTTGTTGGAATTTAAACATTCTTGATTTACAAAAAAATAGGTTGAGCAAAAGCAGGGTTGATTTCTGTAAATTACGCAAATTCTATCATGGCCCATTAGAAAGATGACACATTTTAAGCTCCCAAGGTGTGAGATGAACCCCAGCCACGTGTGCACATCTTTAGACATTGAGTCAGGATCATTTTATAAGGAAATACAATCAGGCCAAATGTGATTGCGTCATGTCTCATGACATCACAAATACCAATTGTCCTTTTTTTCAGTCATGAGTTTGTTGTTGTCGTCATCCTTTGGAGAATGTTGCCAGGCAGCAGGTGTTAAGCAAAGTCCGAGAGCTGTGAGTGAATGTGTGTCATAACGAAGATAGAACAACACAGCCAATGGTCTTTCAAGTACTAACAAACCAAAACCAGATACAGCATGTGGAACGGTCCTGTTTGCTAGCTCATGTGTAGAGAGAGAGAGTGAGAGAGAGAGAAACCCAGAACGTATTTGGGTTTGTGTCAATTTATCGACAGAGTGAGAGAGAGAGAAAAAAAAATTACTAAAAAAAGAATTACTAATCTCCCACTTTTCAGTAAAATTTTTGAAACATAATTTTGCTGGGAACATGCAAAGCATCCCACAGTCTTCCTCCAGTTTTGTTTTTGAGGGCATAATAATCCTGGCATGAGCGAGAGCCACCTGACGCACCATGCAAACATGCTGGGATTATGTAAAAAAAGACGTGAACAAACTAGGACATTGCCATTTATGTGCTGCTGGGTTTTTAGTGTTTTATTCATGAAAATGATTAGATAGAAAATCTCCTAAAAGTGCTTCAGTGTTGTGCGGGCTGAAAAAAAAAAGTAAGGTGCCTGGAGGCTAAAATCACCTGTCGTATAACACAGATATTTAAAAAAAAAAAATAAAGTACAGGTTGAACTCCAACTGCTGATTCACATGACCTTAAAGGCAACATCGGCAAAGTTGACGGGACTTGCAAATGTTCAGTAAATGATTAACCTCATAGGTGGGCAGTTTTTTGCCATTTCCCAGATACTTACAAGTTACAACTTACATGACTTACACGGCAATATTTGTAATTCATCTTATTTGAAGTTCTATGAAAACAGACCAAGAGTTTGAGTGGTATATGTATACAAACTTTCAAAATTGCTGTGGTAACCCCCAATGGGACAATCTAAAAGTCGCAACAACAGTAAAACTGAGAAACTCGACTAACCAATAATACCCAATTAACAATATTTTTGTGTAACGTTAATTCTTTTTTAGACTACCACATTTATTTATATATATATATATATATATATATATATATACACATCCATCCATTATCTTCCGCTTATCCGAGGTCGGGTCGTGGGGGCAGCAGCCTTAAAAGGGAAGCCCAGACGTCCCTATCCCCAACCACCTCCTCCAGCTCATCCGACGGGATCCCGAGGCGTTCCCAAGCCCAAGAGTCTCTCCAGCGTGACCTGGGTCACCCCCGGGGCCTCCTGCCGGTGGGACATGCCCGGAACACCTCCCGAGGGAGGCGTCCAGGAGGCATCCTTATCAGACGCCCGAGCCACCTCAACTGGCTCCTCTGAATGCGGAGGAGCAGTGGCTCCACACAGAGTCCCTCCCGGATGACTGAGCTTCTCGCCTTATCTCTAAGGGAGAACCCAGACACCCTGCGGAGGAAACTCATTTCGGCCACTTGTATCCGGGATCGTGTTCTTTCGGTTGTGACCCAAAGTTCATGACCATAGGCGAGGGTAGGAACGACCGGTAGATCGAGAGCTTTGCCTTTCGGCTCAGCTCCCTCTTCACCACGACGGACCGGTACAGGGTCCGAATGACGGCAGACGCTGCACCGACCCGTCTGTCGATCTCCCGTTCCTCCATCCTACCCTCACTCGTGAACAAGACCCCAAGATACTTGAGCTCTTCCACTTGGGGCAAGATTTCTTCCCCAACCCGGAGGGAGCATGCCACCCTTTTCCGACTATATACAGTATGTATATATATATATATATATATATATATATATATTTATACGTCATTATGGATCGATAGAGAGTCACAGCTCTTTTGTTTCAGTGTGCTGGTAAAAAATAACTTATCATTTAACTGTAACGTATTTATTTGTTATTTTTATTATTTGCAATAATTTTTGTTGGCTGCATTTGGCCACTTTGTCCAGAGCCAAGCAGGCTTAATAAAGGTGTTACCACCACTACTACAGGAATTCAATTTCGATTGTTGTATGAAAAAAATCTTTCTCAAATTACGAGTCAAGAAGTGTCTGGAATGTTTCAGCAGAGTTTTTGAACTTTTTGCTATTGCTATCATATAACCTTGGTTTAACCCTAATCCCAAAACAAAGATATGAACAATTGATAATGGATACTCATGGAGAGTCTGTCTGGGGAAGGGAAGAGTTTGGATTGTCAGAACGAAACAACTGCTGACGTTTGAACTTTTGCGGTAGAAGAGGTAGAGAACAAAAAACAGTGAGGGCAAAATGAATTAAAGGAAGACAGCAGTAGGACAAGGAGCACCGTTCCTCCAATATCTCTCAAGAGTATCCAGTTTCTGGTTGGCTACGCGTCACTGAAGCTCAAGTTTCTGACCAGGCAGCCTCAATGCACCCTGTAGAAGGCTAACAAGCAAAGGTTGTTCCAAATATTTTGGAAAGAACCATATTTTAGGTGTGTCATGAAATCCTGATAAGCAAAAGTTGTCCCCAACTTTGACTACTATGTTCTGTTTATGTCACATGGACAAGATCAGATAATTTCCAAAAAGCCATTGGTTCTCCTCCAATTCCACCACACCCAGCATTAGCACACTCCAGCATAATGAGTCACTCACTGTCCTTGTCGGTCATACAGGTATCAGTCGAGTGTATCCGTAGGGTAGGCGTCTGCCAGGAAGTCATGTTTAAAAAAACTGCCTAGATGATCACAATCTACAATTGGCATGCAGTCCGGCTCTCATTTCCGCCACATTTCTTAATAAGGGATTCAAACTGTGTTTTCCATTTAAAATAAGGCTCTTGACTGTCTTTTAGCATGGCAAGTTCTTCCAACAATAGTAATATACAAGCATCTGTGCAATTGAAATGCCAAAAAACATACACACAAGTAAACTGAATAAATACATTGAATAAATCATGTTGATATTTGGTTGTCCCCCTTTTCAGTAGGCCAACTCACTCCCATCACAATCCATCCCAAACGAGGACAAAGTTTACATCAGGGGTCTCAAACTCAACTAACTTGGGGGACCTCAAAAGCTAGGTTGGGTAACATTGGATTTTCACAAAATCCAACCTACAAATAAAACCTATAACCCAAGGGTTAGGGTAGGGCTTAGTGATAAGGTAGGGTTAGAAGGTTGGGGAGGGTTAAGTATGGGTTAAACAATAGTAAGTAAAAATAATCGTGAAGAAATAAATAAAAATGCAACAATAAATCAATACTTGATTAATCAAGCACGTGCACAGTAAAAATCTAATTATTTTATTATTTTGATTCAAATATTTGTAATTTTCAACATTCAACTCTCTGAACATGAACAGAACTTTACATTCACTTTTATAAACAAGGCTTCTTGCAAAATAATTGTAACATTACGTTGTATGTGGCTGAAAAGGGGCAGTCACCATACAAGTCAGAGTCCTATGAAGTAGAGCATAACAACACAAGAGCAGCAAGTTAAGTTCTGTTTTGTAACCATGGACAAGCAAACAACACATGTTTTAACATACTTGATTCAAAGGCAGAAACTCACCTAAAATAACGGTCAATGTGCAGCTACATTCCTTTAAGCTTCAGTTCAACAGTGATGACTATCCCCTTCCATGCCTAGTCCCCAGCAGCCCTTGTTCGGTGTTTCAATTTAAAACATGATTGGCTATTACATTACAAAAGGAGCGTTTTATTATTTGAATCAGCTAATTTGTTGAAAAGAATAGAATCTTTTTTGTATGCACTGCCTGTACAGATATGTAAATATATTTTATGAACCAAACCAGGACTTTAGCTAGCCAAACATATTGCAGGGCAGACATAACAATCTGGGATGTGTTTTCCCCTTTAGATTTAGTTGCTTCCACGTGCGCGCTCCATACCCATTCAATGAAAGCAGCCAGCCGAGTACACCGACTTTCAATACCAGTGTGTAAAACACACCGCAGACAGAAATCGCATTTTGTGCGCCAATGTTTTAATTTTTCACCCTCATGCAATGTAACTATGGCTACATATTTTATATTAAGGCAGAGGGAAGTATAGCGACCAATGTTCCCTATAATTTTTTACGGGTCTGAGCGTTCACACAAAGTCGGTGAGCAGAGCTTGAAACAATAGTGAGCAACCATAATCCCAAGTGTGGCAAGATAATTAATTATCAAAATTGTCCAAAACTTGACATCGAGTTACATTTTACTGAGTTTCCGGCAATGCAAAATTATTTTTCTCTTTTGAATGAATTGACTCATGTACTATTGCAAAGGTTGTACGGCCTACGTCGTTTGTTCTTACAATTCTTTCACAAGATATCCATTTATTTTTATTTCCTGATATATTTTATCGCATAATATTAACATTTTTGGGGGCTTATTTAGTCGGTTGTAAGATACAGAACTGTACTTAATCACATTTTTTAGTGGAAGTACAATGCTGGCAACAAGATTCACTTAATATAATTGGAAATTATTTGAATGCAACACAAACTTTTTCTTCTTTTTTCCGTGTTTTTTTTTCCCACTTTTTTTGTAATTCCTTTAAAACAAATCTCATCGTGTTTATATTTTCTGAGCTGTTACTTTTTTCTTTTTGTTCTCTATTTACTTTTTTCCTACATTTCTTTCTTTTCTTTTTTTCTGGCTTTTTTCTTAATTTTTCCTTATTTTTTCTATTCCTTCTGTTTCTTTTTTTCTCAGCTTTTCACTACTTTTTCATTTTGGTATTTTTTTTTCTTTTTTGTTCTATTCCCCCCTTCCTTTAAATCATTTTGTTCATAATTTTACATAATATTTGGTCATGTTGGAATTAAAGAAGCAAAAACAACCCGAAGAGCCGTTTAGGACCCGAAAGAGCAGGTTCTTTTTAGTGAGCCGAGCCGAAGAAGCCGGTTCTCGACAAACTCTACTGACTTCACTTTTCAACTTTGTTCGACATCGACTTCAAAATACCGCATTTAGGACACAACGTCAGCAGAACCCGGGTATTTTTACCTTCATGCACTGTAACTTTGACAAAGTCGCTTCTTAATTAGTAATTTTGAGCCCTCATTTTTGTGCGCTGGCTAGATATTCTTGTGCGCAGAGAATGTGCGAGCAGTGCGCAATTGCGCACGCGTGCAGCTTAGAGGGGACACTGATAGCGACCCACGATTTCCAAGTTTGAGACCTCTGGTCTATATTAATAATGCTTTGGTACAACAAAACGAAACAAAAAGCAAACAGTGTAAGAGAGAACTATTTAAAGGTGTAGCGTAAAAAATTCATTGTTTGTCTGATGGCTCCCTGTAGCTGTGCCTGGAGGCTAAAATCACCTGCAAGTTACCATTGTGCCGCTCAATCTAATTAGTGCTTTTTTCATCCCTACCCACAGGGGAACCAACAAACATACAGTAGGTTAAATCAAAGGGTCGGTGACGCAGACATAGTTTCGTCTAGTGTGCTCCATTGCACAAGTTCTATGCTAGATTTATCCCATTACCATGCAATGTTTTTAGGTTAAAAACCATGCCATGGCCATTTGTTTGCTTGGTGCAACCATCTAAAATCAAGAAGAAAGTTTCAGTAGTAGTCTATGTAAGTTTCACCACCAAAATTACACTTGTTACTAACGGAACTATTGTGTAACTACCTAAAAAAATGTCTGCAAAGTACCATTCACCATTTCTTGTGAAAGCTGCAATAAATACTTGAAGGCACATGGGGATATATTTCAAGATGTCTAGACATCAGGTAAGTTAAATACTCACTTCCAAGATGATGATACCATTTAACCATAGGTTTTCAAAAAAATCTGTAGTTTTTAATGAAAAAACAAACCTGCCAGAGTTTAGTGAATAAATCTATTCATTGTTCATCAACGCAACATAAAACTAAATATTAAATATAACAGGCAGCGCAGTGGTTAGCGCCTGTGTGGCACAGTTCTGAGGTCATGGGATTAAAGCTTCCTGTGTGGAGTTTGCATATTCTCCCCGTGCTTGCGTGGGTTTACTCCGGGAACTCCAGTTTCCTCCCACGTTCCCAAAAACATGCATGTCAGGATAGTTGGCCAGTCCAAATTGTCCCTAGGTGTGAAGGAGCGAGTGAGTTGTCTGTCTCTGTGTGCCATGGGATTGGCTGCCAACCAGTTTAGGGTGTCCCCTGCCCACTGCCCGAAGATAGCTGGGATGGGCTATAGCACCCCCGCAACACTACTGAGGATAAGCGGTGCAGATAATGGATGGATGAATTAAATATTACACTACTGGCAATAAATGTCTTAGGGAAGTACAAATTCTGAAAAAAATCTCCCAGCAACAACTTCACATTCAAGTATTAAAGGACTGAAAGAAAATGTAAATGTACCCAATTCTCTAGACACTGGAGACACCACGGCACCTTCTCCAATTTTAGCCATGGCATCAAAATACAATCTTCCTGCCAAGGTCATTGCTGTGGAAATATACAGGTTAACATTCATCACTAAGCACACATTTCATTGTTTGTCATTGTTTGCATTGTGTCAAAATGTTTACCTGCAACAGATTTCTCATAGTTCTTTCCCAGGTTGACCAAATTCCTTAGACCCGGGTTGAATTGGTCCATTACATTCTGAGGACAGAGAATTGGGAAAAAAGAACACAAATTTTGTTTTATGATTCAGTATTGGTTGCAGATTCCCTTGTTGCTTGGTGCAAATTGGTGCCCTTGCTTTGTTTTGAAGCAAAAGTAGAATCTTTTGTTTGAGAGCCATCAGATTTGATTTCAGAATATTCCCTGTTCAAATAGCTGTGATCATAATGCATCGTGAACTGTGTGTTGAGTTTCAGCCATTGGCAACTCTGCAGCTCAGAAATCTGAGTCTGCAAAAAGTGGATGCTAATTTCACTGAAGAGCTTTTCTGTTAAAGTTGGCATGCACACACAGTTCCACTATGAATGCAAAGTAGTTTTTATCAGTCTATTTACAGCAACCCATGTCCACTTTCCTGGTAGTTCCCTCTATCTAAACAAAGAAATCATGTTAAGAGGTTCACATATTATGTTTGGAAATTAGTAAAAGGGATCAATTGAACCATTATGCAGAGGTTTTTATGACTAGTCTGATCAGTGAGTGCATGAGAAGGTGAGTTACATTCTTGAAAACCTTGCAATGGAACACCCTCCTTGAGGACTTAGGAACACTGAACAGATATCAAATTATCAATATACCGCACAGAACAGTCAGGGAAATTGAAATTGTACAAATGTGATTCTAATATAATATGACTGCTGCCTGTTGCTAACTCCACCTATCTGTGTAATAATCTCAATTATGGAGCTTTTGTCTCTGGTTTGACTTCAGTACATCTAAATGAAAGGGCCACTCAAACCCAAACCCAGAAAGCAGGAAGCAATGAAAACACAAGTCGTGAGTAAGACGCCTTAAGAAACTTCCGATGACCTTTTGTCAATGAATGACATTTAAGCCGGGTCCACAAGAGAAAGCAGTCTTTAAACACGCTCATATAACAACATTCAGGATGGAAATGATTAAGTGGTCTTGCAATATAACCTTCCCAAACACATAGAAATAATTAAACCCGCAGACATGTCTGTGTTCCCACCAAAAGGTTGTGACACAAAACTAAAAATGCATGTGCAATTAGTTAAGTCATTTTTCTGGCACGTTATCGATTTTTAAAACCTGTTGCATGAAATACCAAATATACTTATCATTGCTAAATAATAAATAGATATATAAGCACTTTTGACTAAAAGTGGAGAACATTTAATTTCCTGCTACAATACATCCGAAAGGATATTCCCTAAGGTTTTATATTGTGGGAGTATCATGTAGTTTTAACACAGCGTTCTGGGTAAGATTGTGTGTGGAATGTGAGTTAAGTATTTTTCTGAGGTCTTTTAATTATGTGTTCGGTAGTCTGCGCAAGCATGCAAAGTGGGTCAGCCATCTTGGATCACTGATTTATGACAAAAATTCTGGGACAAAACATCAAGTTTTGTGGTACGCATTTCTACTTTGGGCTTTGAGTAGGACCAAAGCGTTTTGTAAATCTTAGTTGTGACCAGTTGTTGCCTGAAAACAGCAATTGTGATCTATTATTTGTAATAGTCAAGTCGAGTCATGTTTATTTGTATAGCCCTTAATCACAAAGAGTCTCAAGGGGCTGTACAGACCACATATTATTGGAAACCACAGACTTTTATTACACCATCACCTGATCTAAAACCTACATGAGGGCAAATAATACACAGATATTGTCAACATAAAATATAGTTTATTCATATGCTATAGAATAGAAGTGTGTTTAAAGCTTAGATTTAAAAACTTCCACTGAGGTTGCAGATCTTATCTCTGGAGGCAGAGTATTCCACAGCACCGGGGCCCGGATGGAGAACGTTCTCGAGCCTGCAGACTTCTTCTTGGCTCTCAGAGTCACAAGTAGACCGGCATTTTCAGAGCGAAGGCTCCGGACCAGAACATAGGGGGAAATTAAATCTGAAAGATATGAGGGAGCAAGTCCTTGCATGATTTTGTATACAACCAACAGAACCTTGAAATCACATCTTAAGCTAACAGGGAGCCAATGCAGGTTAGCTAAAAACGGGGTAATGTGTTTAAACTTTTTTTGACTTAGTTAAAAGGTTCGCTGCAGCATTTTGTACCAGTTGAAGGCTCTTGATTTTGGACTTCGGGAGACCGGAGAGTAGTGCTTCACAGTAATCGAGACGGGGGGGAAAAGGGGGGGTATAACAAACGGATTAATTATAATCTCCGCATCAGACAGCATAGGGTAAATTTTAGCAATGTTGCGAAGATGGAAAAAAAGCTGTTTAGTAATATTCTTAACGTGTATATGAAAGGACAGATTGGGGTAAAAAAAATGTCACCTACATTTTTGATTGAGACACTCTGGGTGATATTACAATTGTGAATGTTCAGAACCGTTTTTGAGAACAAGTCACGGCATTTAGATGGACCAATAACTAGCATTTCGGTCTTTTTAGAGTTGAAGCGCAAGAAGTTGAGTGACATCCATTATTTTATCTCCGTGAGGCAGGCCTCCAAATTTCCAGTTTAGTGTGGCAGATTCCTCCATCGGAAGATATAGTTGAGTGTCATCTGCATAGCAATGAAAACTGATATTATACTTGCGAATAATATCACCTAATTTGGAAGCATGTACATGCTGAAAAGAAGACGGCCAAGTACTGAACCCTGCGGAACACTACAGGTAACACTAAAGGGCTCAGATGTAATTTCACCATATTTAACACAGTGCGTCCAACCTGAGAGGTAGGATCTGAATCATAAGAGGACAGTTCCTGAGAGACTAATCCATCTTTCCAACCGTTCTAGTAAGATATAATGGTCCACAGTGTCAAAGGCAGCACTAAGGTCAAGCAGCAGCAATAATAGCTATTTTTATTTTTATTAATGGGTTTAGCCAATGGTTGTTTGATACGTCGAATGCAATCCACTGGTCGATCGCTGAGGTTGTACTTGATCACTGGGTGATATCAAAAAGTATCCTCTTATAATTGTAATTCGGTCACTTGATTGATACAAAGGCAGGCACACATGTCACACTATCGCCCATCCCATTGCTCTATTCAATTAAAGAGCAAGCATCAAACTTTCTGCAGATTCACTTTATAAAGTTACCAAACATTAAACTACACTACACCGAAATTTAGCACCAAAAATGGAAGCATTTAACCAAGAAGTATTGATCTCAGTGGAAATTACCTAAAAAAAAAGTTACGTCATGGATAAACCAGGGTAGTGCTTATTTAAATATTTGAAAATAAGATGTTCAGTATGTTTGTGTTGGGGAGATCATTTTGAAATGGTTATGTTCGAAGTAGGGGCAACACGGCGGCACAGTGGTTAGCGCGTGTGTGGCACGGCTCATGAGATCGAACCTTCCTGTGTGGAGTTTGCATGTTCTCCCCGTGCTTGCGTGGGTTTCCTCCGGGCACTCCGGTTTCCTCCCACATTCCAAAAACATGCATGTCAGGTTAATTGGCCGGTCTAAATTGTCCCTAAGAATGAGCGAGTGAATTGTCCGTCTCTATGTGCCCTGTGACTGGCTGGCAACCTGTTCAAGGTGTCCCCTGCCCACTGCCTGAAGATAGTTGGGATGAGCTCCAGCAATCCCCGCGACCCTACTGAGGATAAGCGGTGCATATAAAGGATGGATGGACGTTCGAAGTAGCAAACATTCTGAAAAAGTGTTAGCACTCCTTTGCATATTCTTGACAGTGACACTCCAAAGTGCCACCTGGGAACTTCATGCGTGAGTTTAAAGAAAAATGCCATCATCATCCCTTGCTGTGCACGGTTAGAGCGCCTATACAGTAATAATGGTGCGCGTTTTGAGGTGTCCTTGAAAAGTTTAAAACATAAACTATTCTCGAATAACTATGTGTTGGGGAGGAGTGATTTCACTCGCATGCTCGAGGTTTACTTTTCCTCTAGGATGAAAATAGTTTAAGTAAAAAAGGTACTGTTTCAAATACAGTCCAAATTCTGACCCCCAAAAGGATGCAAAAAAGAAGAGGTTACCCAAACGCATCTACGATAGACACGTACGAGTATGCACCACGGAAGCGGCTTGACAGGGGCTGCAATGATGATTTTAGCCTAAAGATGGTGTCAGCAAGCAGAATATTTTGAACATTTAAGCGGCACGGGTACATGGTCGGGGATTTTAACAGGAACACGGTCTGCCTTACCATTGGGTAGGTATCTCATGACGTCAAAATTGTTTGCAGAAATGATATGGTCTATACTGGATACATGTTTAATGCTATATAGAAAATTAGAATGGTGAAATATTTTACGTTTTTTTTCCCGCAAACCTGTCAATGCTAAATGTTCTTGTGTAATGTAATTATAAACAAGCTAGAGTAACACAAAAAGTGAATGCTGACTTCAAACAGTTAAGCAGGGTTGTAGTATCTTTGTTAGATACTTGGGATTTTATTTATTTTTTATTTTATTTTTTTATTTTTTATTTTTTTTTACACATTCTGTGCACCAGCTCGATAAAACCAAGCCATTCCTAACATCCTAAAGCACAGGTCAAAGTCAAATGGACAGAGGGCGAAATAAAAAAAAATGGCTACAAACCACGGGCCAGACTGATTGAATGTTGAATATTTTTTAAATGATGCAAATAATTTTGTGGACCTAATTGAACCCACTGAAAACATGACACCTATTTTCCAATTTGATCAGATAAATGAAGGAATATTGTAAGTCAGTAATCTTAAATTTTCAACAGGTACAAAAGACAAATTTCCTTGATATAATAGACATAAAAATATGAATCCCTACGTATAATACAATAACGAATCAAAATTATCTCTGGTGCAGTGAAAACACCTTCTCGCGGGAAACCTCTGGCCAGAGGGCCTCCCTTTGACATAGGTGTCCTAATGCTTGGTGACGACTCATGTTGAAAATACAGCGGCATATATTTTTAAGTGCAAGGAATAAATACAAGGAAAGTTTCAAAAAAAAAATAATACAGATGCAGGTAGAATGGGACAATCGACTTTACAGATTAAGCAAAGTTGAAAAAAAGATCTGCTTCCAGAAAAAGTCACAATCCAAAATTAGAAAATGTTTGAAACAAATATCCAATGAAGGTAGACATGAATTCTGACTGTTTTTGACTTATTTTCACAACATCAAGAGAAAAAACAAGTGTGGGTGTGTGTTTATAGATATATATTACAAGCTGCATTAATATTTTGGTACATTGTTTCTCAACCAATGTGCCGGGGCACACCAGTGTGCCGTGAGAGCTTGGCTAGTGTGCCGCAGGATATTTGCCCAATTTTATCTTTGCAAAAAGAGCATGGCAGGGTTCAGTATACTGATATTTGCTTTCTTACAGTGATCGGCTGAAGTAACTGTAACATCCATATCAGTCGGGTCAGCAGATTACTATTTTATCTTTTTATATAAATTATTATCTGCTCGTGATTGAACTGTGAGGAAATGTATTAAATCTTTTCCAAAAAGTTGTTTAAGACTGCACAGCAAAAAATAGTAACATAAATCAAATTAAGTACAAATCTTGCACAAAATGTAGAGGATTCAAATTATAGTCTTATTTTCTTTTGAAAAAGTTAAAACAGCAAACATTTTGGCTCATTTGGAAGGTGCTGTCTGAAATTTGGAAATTATCTTCTTGCTGATGCAGTCTTCTAGCTTCAACCATCATTGCAGCCTCTGTCAAGCTCAAGTATGTGCAATTCTTAGACGCACTAGAATAATCTCTTCTTTTTTCATCTTTTTTGGGGGGTTTGAGTGGCGTTAGGACTGCATTTGAAACGGATATTCTTACTTTAACTATTTGCATGCTAAAGTAACAAGAGTAAAAAGACAAGTATTAAATCACTCTAAACCCCCCTAACCCCTTTTTTTGCTCCCTAAAATGTTGCGCGCCCCGAAAAGCGTTCCTAAAAGTCAGATAAAAGCAGATAAGGGCTGTGGGAATAGAGGCTCTTTGAACTCAGTTGGAAACTGTAAACAAATAATTAATAGAATAACCAGGGGTGATTTTAGGTTCGGAGCTTTGAGGGTGCTGAGCGCCCAGAGTCAGGCTGATATTATTATTATTTTTTTCCCCCCATTACATTAAAATGATTAAGGATTATTCAACACTGTTCAAGAATGTGACTTCCCATTTGCAAACAGGTTTTGTGTTTTACTTCATAGTTGTTGTGGGTAATGGACCTTCATATGAACATGGTGCCTGTTAACAGAAAAAAAACCCTGAAAATCTCGACGCTGGTCATGACAGGATCACCACAAACATAACTTACACGCACGCAACAATTACAGTAAGCTGATCACTGTTGCATTCTTTATTGCAGCTAAAATGAGAACTAATATCTGTTGATAATAAAAAGGTCACGTTATGGACAGCGCCAAAATAGTTGTTCAGCATAACCGCTGGTACATCTATTTGATACGCTCACCAGAGCATCCACAGACTCCACCGCTATGTCGCAAGTAGACCAGTCGAGGAGCGGGGCGAGAGTTGCGTTAGGAATCAAATGGCAGTGGAGTATTTCGGACGCTGCGTTGTTCACATTTTTTTTTGTTTTACTCATTTTTATTTTGTTTAATCAAGAGTTTTCATCATATTTAAGCCTATACCGGCCGTTGTTAAGGAAAACAAGAGTTTTACAAATAATTTGGGGGTGCTTTAACACCCATCAGAACGGGCTGGTTACGCTCACGGAAGAAATGGTTCTACCTTCAACTTCTTAAGGACACCTAATTCGATGCACCCCACTATTTAGGTAATATTTTTGTGATTTGTCTAGATTTTTATCTATCTATCTATCTATCTATCTATCTATCTATCTATCTACCATGGTCATATCGCTCAAGAGGGGTGACCGACAGCAAGACAAACACATACAATAACAAAGAAAATAAAAGGGAAAAAATAGCAAAAAAAAAAAACCACAATTTTTTTTGGACCATGGCCAACCTAATTGCCCAAACACCCAAACAAGTTAAGCACCTCGGCACCTAAATTGGTCTGTTGTCTAGATTAGAGCACATTAAAGCACATCAAAGCAGGTTAACATATAGTAAGATCCCAAATCACAGCGAAATGATTTACCAACGTAAATAACTTGTATTACTTCCTTGACCACAATGGCCATAAATGATATGAAAATATTGATACTGTCAATTCAGGCAATATAATAATTTAAAGTTTTAAAAAAACAAAAACTCGTACCAGAAATTGATTTTTAACCATTTTGGACTTATAAGAAAAAGTTAGCCTCGTCTCAATAAATGTTGGTTAACATTGTTTTAGAAGACTTGAATAGTCCTTCTTTCCTTTCTTGCGTGGGCACACCTGATGTATTCCCAGAGTACCAACCTTGTATGTACTTTCCGTCAACTTGTTGACTTCCTGCGCGCTCCTCGACATGTTTCAAATCCTTTCCGACAACGATGGAGAAAAACAAAAGAACACCAAAGCGACGTTTGCCGAAGTCCACGCTCACTCGTCAGCAAGAAGGGAAAGAAAACGAGGGAGAGAAAAGGTAGGCAACCTTACGGTCGATCTAAAGTCCTCATTGCCAACAAATACAGTGAGACGGGGTCATATTTGGCAACGACTCAAAAAATGAAAATAAAATGAAGAAATATGTCCAGAGGTGGGAGATCCGGCTGTGTTGGGTTTTGTCAAGCAGGGAGACAAAACTGCTGCTAAACTTGTTGCAGGTTGCTTGCCGAATTTACTGAAGAGGAGGTGAGAGGAGAGATGTGTCGTTCGTGAACAAAACGGCTTTAAGAGCGAGTTTGTGGAAGTGAGCGACGGGAGCCGGCCCTCCACCTTTAAGGAGCCAGTTCCTGTCGAGACGCGTTTATACTCGACTTATTTTTTCAGGGATCGAATCTTGTAGACTATATATTTGACTTACTTTTTTCTTTCATATTTCATAGCTTACTTCTTTTTACTTTTTTCCTTGCGTTTTTCTTTTTTTCTCTGCCTTTTTTTTTCTTCACAATTGTTTTCCTTTTCTTCTTTTCTCTGTGTCTTTTGATTAATTTCTTGCTATTGTTACTTTTTTGCTTTCTTCTTATTTGTTTATTTTTTGCTTTGTTTGTCCTCTTCTTTTGTTGCTTTTCTTCACTATTTTTTTCATTTTACTTACTTTTTTCTTCTTCTATTATCGTTTGCTATTGTATACAGTTGTGTCTTTTTCTTTTTATGTTTACCCCTTTTAAGTCATTTCATTATCGGTAATAGAAATCGAATTGGTAATCGATTGATTTCATTAAAGCAACAACATCAATCTGAAGTGCCTTTTGGGAGTCGAAAGAGATGACTCTTTTTAATGAGCTGAGCCGAAAGAGACCGAATTCCAATCACACAACTGAGAGGTTAAAGTGATTTTTATCAAGAGGGTCTATGTGCTTCCGGTCATTGCCTTCAAACTAAAATATTAATCATAACCTTAAAGGGACATTGTGCACCATTTAGCGTCCTCTAGTGCAGCGTTTTCCAACCCTTTTTGAATCAAGGTACACTTTTATTCATAAAAAAGTTCCGAGGCACACTGTCCGTCGAAAATGTTTGAAAATTAAGTTATGTCAAATATTTCACTGTACAACCTCATAATATGTAATTAGTTAATAAAAATAAGAAAATAATACTTAAAATAAAAAAGAATGATGTGTTTTATATGTTTTTATTTTTTTACAGTGCAATCTTTAACCGCTTTGTTAAACAAATTAAGTTATTAAATGTACTGTGCTACTTCATGAGCAGATAAATAGTATACAAAAAGTATATACAAATCTACTGCCACCTACTCATATGGATGATTATTACAGTTCCTTGTCCGAAGAAAGAAAAAATACTGAATAATGGCCTGATTTTTCGGAAAGATAAAATTGGGAAAAACACTGCTCTAGTGGTAAAAAAAAATATTTTGATTTTAATTATAGCCACAAATACATGACCTAACATATACAGTAAATGTATATAAAATACTCATATTAGATCAAAAATGTGTTTTTATTTCACGTATCGTGAGGATCACCTCAAGGGATAATTGTCTGCCATCTTGCTGCCAAGGGTACCCCCAAAAAACAAAAACTTTGAGTAAGGATGGGCAAAAAAAGGAAGAGAAATTATGCTGTTAGGTCACTTTGAGTCTCCGTAGTTTGTATTTTCCCTTTTGCTTTGTAGCAATGGGCGGTTTGACAGAATATTTATTCCTTTGAAAACAAGTGCCAGTTATTTTTTGCTACAAAAGTAAGTAGCTTACAGAGTTTGTACTTCTTTTTAAGTTTCAATAATTACATTTTATCATGAGTAAAGTAGACTAAGTGGCATATTTACAATAATACGCATCCACACTGAATATACACGCGCACAAGCAGGTATTTTGACACGTGCCCATTCTTTTGAAAATAATATTTTAGTATTTTTTTAATATAACACAAGGCGCGACTACTGTGATGTACTTGGAAAGCCAAAAAAAAATGTAAGAAAATGGAAAGTGCGCTCCCTGGAGGCGAATTGGCACAATCACGCCAAAAGCTGATTTTTTTGGTCCATAAAACGAGGTTCATTATTTGAAACGTTTAGTTTCCACGGGAGTGAGATTACCGTGCAGATGACATAGCAAAGGGATAACATTTAATTTAATGAATTAGCGTGTTACGAAAATGACATAATAGCACACGAAAGCACCACACGCAACTTGTTCCTGAAAACTATCAATTAAACAAGTGGTTTTATTTTTAAATATTAGATGTTGTTGTGCCAATATTATTTTTAAGCATTAACTTCTCAACGGCAAAATGACATGGGTTGGTCAAATGAGGTGCGCCACATAATTGCTCCAGAGTCTAGTCTTAGTCTACCACTAGATGTCACTAAAAGTTAATTTACAGAGATCGATTCGCTCAAACTATTAAAACAGGAATGTCAAACTCAGTTTTTCTGAGAGTGCTGGATCCAAACTTTATGTTCTCAGGTGGGCCAGATCAGGTAAAAAAAAGGTCAGCGCCGAATATTTTGCATTGTTTTTCAGTAGTATGCTTTAACTGTCATTTACCCCACCCTAAAAAATATAATCATAAAGGGGGCCGTTGCTAGACCTTTGGGTGCCCCAAGCACAGATGCTTTATGGTGACAGTGACAGTTTCCCCCGGGCACGCTAGTTTCCTCCCGCGTCTGCAAACACGCATATCAAGTTATTTGGCCGGTCCAAATTGTCCCTAGGTGTGAAGGAGCGAGTGAGTTGACTGTCTCTGTGTACCCTGCAACTGGCTGGCAACCAGTTCAGGGTGTCCCCTGCCCACTGCCCAAAAATGGCTGGGATGGGCCTCAGCACCTACATGCTTTGTATGAGGACAGGATTGATATCAAAACTGGATATTGACTTTAAATAGGACAAACTAGACGAGAATGAAACTGGAGATCGGTATTAAACAGGACAAAATAGACGGGAACAATACTGGACAGCCGGAAACACAGGCATGGAACCGGACAGAGCCAAAACCCACGTCTTGCGGGGCAGAGGTTTGTTGACGGACTGACAAAGGGAAAGTGAGAGCACTGAGCTTAAATAGGAGGGAAGCCAATCTGTCAACGAGCCGCAGCTGGCGCTGCACGGGCGGGGCCGATTGGGTGCCATGGCAACCGTGACAGATCCTGGCCTACAGACCGTATTTTTGACATGCCTGAATTTAAAAATAATCCCGTTTAATAAAATGTATGAATTGTGAATGAGATTTGAAATTGGATAAATCCTCACCAGTTTCGAATATTTAATCTGTGATTTTGATGTGCACGATAATAGCCAAATATACTTCAGGCAGCTTAGTTGATTTAACATTTGAAGTTCCACCTCAGGAGTGCTCCCTGCTGAGAAGTGACACTGCAAAAGAAAGTGAAACCTCTTGGGGCGTACCAGGCATGAATGCATGATAAAAGTGTGTCTCATATCTAAAGACTGCACCCACGTCTTCACTTGCATATTTATATAAACCTTTGCCCACACTTAAGAGTACAAACGAGCCAAATACGCAACCAGAGCCCTTGGAAGATGATAAATATTGTGAATTATTATTGTGGTATGACCAAAAATACAGAAAAAGTTATATTGTAATGTTTAAATGAAAATGCAAACAAGCAAAGCTCAATATTCGCAAAGTAATATAAACCCTGTTTAGGGGTGGGAAATACTGGAAACTTTGGTATTAATCCGATCTAAGGGAAGACAGGGCAGCATCGATCGATACCGATCCGATATGTGCTTGGAAATGTCATCATTGAATAATTGAACTTCTCCCCCCTTGAGTAAGTAAATTATTATGATAAACAATAAACATCAATAATGTGAATATTATTATTATCTATTACAAAAGTTTCAGAACAAGAGTGAAGAGAGTCAAACCAAAAAAGAAGCATCAAACTAAAATATAAATATAACAAAAAAACAACTGTGGAAAACGAAAATGACCCGAAAACATGCTGTTGAAACTGTCCTTTTAACGGGTGAAGGAAAATTTGGCATTTGTGTGATTGGAAACTTGTGCCCAGTTCAAACCCTGGTTGGGGCCCTATAGTGGTATAGGAGGTAGGAGATCCTACCAAAAGCAGCAATGTAACGAGAATAGAAATACAGTCTAACAACATCAAAAAGACAACTAAAATACCTTCCGTTACACAATCAAAAACAAAAAGTCAATAGTGTAAATAAAGTGTTAATTTAATTGGATCGTATATGAAAGTTACAATGCATCTTAACACTTACGACCCTATAACAACATTATAATAGTGCTAGTTAAAATGGAAAGACAAGGGTCAGTATCGATGGCAAGCCAATAGTATCAATCCGATCCAATTACTTGCTCAGTATCGATAATATTTGGGTCGATCCTCCCACCTTTTCCCCTGAAATGTTAAAATGACCACAGGTGGAGATAGATGTCTGCTATTATTGCCAAGTTTACGAATTTATCTAGTTAGGTACTGAATTGATACACTATCAACTTTTGCAATACTGCGCATTACCTCCTGGTGACGTTCTGAATTTAATAACATTTGAGTTCAACCTGTATTTCGTATGTTAGAAAACAGATTCCCAGTGATGCAATACGGAGCAAAACATTGCATGCCGGTACATTTGCAAGGGTTCTACACGGACCTACTTCAATCCTTGTCTGCATTTTACGATCTATCGCCCATTGTTGCGCTTCTCTCGTCTCCGGGCTGTGCCATAGGTTATGTCGAAGTCTTACACATGACAAGAAAAGGCCACTTGACTTTACAGCGGATCTTGAGTCCAAAGCACTTTCACATGCTGCTACGTTGACGGCATCGCTGACTCAAAAGCATTTTAACCTTCAAGGATTTGGCACTTGTGTTTTTTTTTTTTACAGGCCCTTTACAACCAATTACGTCAAGCTGGGCCAAGGACATCCAATTCAGAGAATTTTTATTCCAGTAATTTCTTTATACAACATTCAGACTATATTTTATTACATCGGAAGAGTGACGGTAACATAACACAACAAAATAAAGTCCCTGCTGCAGATGTATGCCTGGGAGAACATTTAATCAGACCTGCAACATAGGAGCTTATTACTTTCCCTAAACTACTTTTTAAATGGTGTTGTTATACACTCGGTAAACACAATCTGCACCAGGAATTGAATTTGATTTCATTTCATTACTGTTGTTTGTTGTACTTTATCATTTTGGAATATTTGTGTTAGCAATCCAAATAAGCCACATCTGGTCTGTGCCTCCCTCTGTGAGGACTTAGTCCAAAGCAGGTGAGTTAAAAGAAAGTAAAATTAAAAAAAATATACGAATTGTAATTTGATAATTAAAAAAAGTCAATTTTTAAATAAGCAGTCTTCTATTATGTGTAAAAACCTTTTTAGATACCTTCAGTCAAAATGAAAAATATAAAAATTGTCATGATTACTGATTCGGGACACCTGTGGCTGTCCCGTTGGCGCCGACAGCCATGGTCGTTGACTGGCTCCCTGCCACTTTTTAAACCCCCCGGCTCCCTGCTACCAGTGTCAGACCGTCCTGCGAACCTATGCTTTCACCTAGGCAAGCTCTGTACCTTCCGACAATCTCCTGCCCTGTTTTCACCTGCCTGATACTTGTTGCCGACCTGTTTCTTGACCCGTTTCTGCTCTGCTCTTCCGTCCCGGCCATCGACCTGTTTTGCCCTGTTGCCTGCCTGATACCTGTTCCCGACCTTTTTTCTGGACTCGTTACCGCCCTTGCTCCCCTGTTCCGGCTATCGACCCGTTTTCTCGCTGCCTACGACTATCTTCGCTCGCGCGGAAGTGCCACTTCCGCGTTCCTACCATCAGCTACCCGTGTGCGTCGATCATCGGATCGTGGAAGCAAGCACTGCCCTCTTTTCTCAATAAAACTAATAAAAACGAACGCTATTGGGTCCTGTCTCCGTTTCTGGCTTGTGACAAAAAACAATGTGTCTCACCTTTATAAGCTTTTTTTCTTTTTTAAATAAGCCACATAGTTACTGCTGAATTATTCCTTTCATTGGTTCTCAGAGCAGCATAGCCTGGTTTCATTTATAGTAATCGCTCATTTTTCATTGGAGTTACGTTCCTGAAAGAACTGCGAAAATGCGCGAAGTAGAAACATTCATTTTTTACAATTTTTAGACAATTAAATACTCTAGCATACGATAAAACCAAAGAACAAACTCTATTTACAGTATCAAGCTTTTCATATCAAATAAAAGTACTGCACTTTATGGAGTTTTTTTTAAAGAAATAATTTCTGTCCTGTCAAATCCTATTTTAAATCATCAGTGTGAAGTAACGACTTCCAATTGCAATGATTAGCGCCACCCACCGATTTCCAAGAAATTGAACGGAAGAAAAAGAAAGATTGTTATAAAAAATAAAATTACAAAGTGCAGTCAAACAAATAGCGACCTAAGTGTATGTTTTAGCAATACCAATAATATTGATGCAGATAACTTACTGTAGGGCATGCTCAAGTGATCTGTAATGAACTTGTTGTGTGCGACATGACGTCACACACAACAATCCTGCCGCTGGGGCATACCCGGAGTTCTTACAGCTTAAGACTTTTAAAGACTTAATGCCTTTTGAAATCAAATTTAAGACCAAGTCGACCCCCACAATTAGACGAACAAAACAAAAAACACAAATATTCCTTACACACAATACATTGTGCCTCGTACACGTCACCTGGCAGAACTTATAGCCATAGAAAAAAATGTTGGTCCGACAGCCACTTCTTATTAAATGTACACTTACCAGGCATGGTCCAAAGTCTGACAGAGGTTGCTAGAATTTTTGTGGGTAGACCTAAGACGTGCGTCTGGTCTGTAAGGCCCGACTGAAACCACATGACCGTTTTGATAGCTCCGGTATTGTGTTCACGTGATGTTGCCACAAAAGTAAATCGTAAATTATTAAAAAAAAGACAATTGATAAATGTTACTAAATCTTTTTAGGGCTATACAAATAAAAATGACTTGACTTGACTTCAAACAAATATAAATCTTGGCAGCACGGCGGATGGGTGGTTAGCGCGCAGCCTCTACGGTACTAAGGTTCAGGGTTCAGGTCCAGCTACCGTAACCTCCCCGTGTGGGGTTTGCATGTTCTCCCCGTGCCTGCTTGTGTTCCCTCCGGGCACTTCGGTTTCCTCCCACATTCCAAAAACATGCATGTCAGGTTAATTGGCGGGTCCAAATTGTCCCTATGTGTGAATGAGCGAGTGAGTTGTCTGTCCCTGTATTCCCTGCAACTGTCTGGCAACCAGTTCAGAGTGTCCCCTGCCCACTGGTCGAAGATGGCTGGGATGGGCTCCAGCGCACCCGCGACCCTACTGAGGATGAGTGGTGCAAATAATGGATGGATGGAAATATAAATCTTATTAATGTGTTCAGTTCACTCCTATCTTTAGTGAACTGAACACATTAATAAGATTTATAAAAATTTTAATTTTTTTAAAAATTGGATTCAGGACATTTTAAATCCAATTAAGGCCATATTTTTAGAATAAAGAATTCAATGCCTTTTAAGACTTTTCAAGGATCCTCGGAAACCCTGATACCATTGCACAAAGGGGGGTTTCACCCTCCCTGTAGCAGTGTATTTCACTGCTAATCTGAATGAACCACTACTTCCTGACTCTCCTCTTCAGCATTTCCTTCTTCTGAAGTCTGCGGTGCATGTGTGTTTTTTCGAGAACATAGTGATATGCAGATAGTGTCCATCCTTTTTTTTTTGTTTTGGCAAAAAGATCCGTTCACGCCGACATGTCAACATTAATCCCATTGGAGAACTGCAATGAACGCCTCATCAAAGAGTTGCTATTTGCTATAGTTAACAAAAAACAAAATCGTGAGATAATTTGCACATATGAAATATAAATTCGGCAAGCTGTTTACGTACGTGTACATATTCAATTACAATGTTATTGACGCACAGGTAGAGATGAGGCGGAGTGACTGTTTAGCCAATCCGAATACAGAACACAAGGTGGAATGAAAGTCCGCGAGGTAACAAAACCGTGAAAAGTAAAGTGCAATACAGGAAGGGATTATTGTATATGTATTGTATCTAAAGAATGGAGATAGCTTTCATTTAACATTTACTTTATTGCTGATCATCCTCAAGTGTAAAAAACAAATTTGTATTGACCATAAACAAATAGAAAAAAGTGGTGGGTGCCACCTAGTGGCACATGAAGAATTGCTAAATGTAATAGGTCTCAAAAGATTTTTTTATGCGGATGCATTTTGGGAGAAGAAAACATAGCTATTTTACAATTTCAAACATTGTTGGAAATGCGAATACCATCATAGTATTGCATCACTTTACTATTGTTTTAAATAATACTGTGCGCTTTAAATATATCTTACAAGTATTCCCCAAAAGCTGGCGGTCTCTATGAATTAATGGATGCTCAAAGTTTAACAAAAGAGCATTTTACTTTACCACTTAGCCACCCAGGAAAAAAAAAAACATGTATATAATAACATACCTGCCCTTCATGAAGAGTTGGTGATAGGAGTACATGCAAAAAAATAGGATCCGTAAAAATATTTATCAATATGTAACAAATGACCAAAGAGAGGATTTAAGACTTTTTAACTACCACTTAATGAGTATGTCTCCAAATGAGGCAGACCAAAAAAGGGTATTAATTTGAAATGAAGAAATAATTTAAAATTATTTACAACTTCTTTATGCCCCACTGCATTTCTGCTTGAATTACAATACAATTGAATACAATAAATAATTATTTTGGTCTTGTTGACACTCGGTTCTGGTCCCTGTTAGTAAATGCTTAATGGTATCTAACAAGTAAAAGAGACCAAATATTTAAAATTTGACAAGACCGTTAAGTAGGACAGAAGCTTTAAACAGATTTGTTCTGTTTAGAGCTGTAACACTGTAGAAAAAGCTGCCTTTTCGTGTGAATGAAGCTTTGACAAATAATAGCAAATATTTCAGAATTAGAAACCCACCCTATTGAGAAGATTATTCTGATTTTAATATTGGACACTTGCAAAAGAGGGCGGATAGGCTGCCAGTTTGTTTTTTTGACTATTATTGTGCACTATTGTGGGTTGTTTTGACTATTATGAACTTTTTACATCATTGTCACTTTCAGCCAATCATATCAGCCACACTCGTCAGGGAAGATTCGCTTTTGTAAGATATTTAATCAACAGAAAGGGCTCAGGGGAAGGCTTACAGAACAGGTTGGAATTTCTTTTTAGAAGTTTGGGCTCCCCTGTTCTCCTTGCAAGTTCAAAATCCACTCATTTCTTCCTTGTTTATTTTGAGTGTCTACTAACCTTTAGAATGATCACTTATAAAATGTAAATGTATATATTTTTGTTGAGAGTTGATTGCACACGATAGTGTACCCTGGTATCATAGCATAAGTGTACTGTATTTGTGAAAGCTTATTGGGACTCCAGAAAGAATAACAGTCAAATAATGACTGCTATGTGAGATTCTAACAAATATGCATTAAAAACAAACAATGCTCATCATACCCATCCATCCATCCATCCATCATCTGTACTGATTATCCTCAGTAGGGTAACGGGGTGTTGGAGTCCATGCCAGCTATCTTCAGCAGTGGGCAGGGGACACCCTGAACTGTTTGTCAGCCAGTTGCAGGGCACACAGGGACACACAAGTCACCCATTCACACCTAGGGACCGATTGGACCAGCCAATAACCTGACATGCATGTTTTTAGAATGTGGGAGGAAACCGGAAACCCCTGCTGGCACGGGGAGAACATGCAAGCCCCGCACAGGAAGGCCAGCAGCTTGATTTGATCTCATGACCTCAGAACTGTGCCGCGGACGCGCTAACCACTCATCGACCGTGCCGCCCGCTCATCATAACCATGTTGATTAAATCTTCTTTGAGTATTGCATGTTTCTACTCGGTGTTTCTGACAGTACCCATATGTTGGCCAAATCTGTTTGGCAGCTCACAAACGCTTCAGATCACTGTGATAACTCATGACACTATTTTCCTGAGAGTACCCAAATGTTAAGCGTTTGTTTGGATTACCTGCAACCTTGTAGATTGATCCAAGTTCTCCATTTAGACTCAAACCTTACCTCAGAATGAATGCTTTCAGTGCAAATGTCGACTACCGTAGGCACACAAGTCCCTTGTGAGATGCGCTCTTTTGATCAAACTAAAGTGCACGCCCACACATTTTGTCTGAATGAGACATGAGCTGTCATTTTGATACAAAGGCTGCCTGGGGACCTTGATTCAGACTAGCAAAAAAACAACTAGTAGCCACCAACATATACATTCAACTCAATCACGGCTGTTTTATTACGACGAGGAGCTTAATTGCTCATTGTACAAAATCTTTCCTAGGGAATCAATGATGAGTTTATTCTGTTTTTTTTTAATATTGGACAAATACAAAGGAGATTTCATAGGATACCAGTTCCTTATTTTGACTATTATTGCGCACCGTTGTACATTATTTTGACTATGACTGCACATCGTTGTAGGTATCGGCCAATAATGTTGCTGTTCTTTGATTTTCCACACCCTTTTAGGGGTAATCTGTTTCTTTTTGTATACTTGAAGATTTGATAAAAAGAGGCGGATTATGGAATAGCTTTAGGAAGGGATGGAATTATTTCATCTGAAGGCCTCTCTCCTGCTAGTCCCTGCAAGTTCAAAACCCAGTGACGTCTTTTTTCCGTATTTCGAGTGTTTACTGTAGTTCAAACCATCTTCTTTTGAGACATTACAACAACGTAAACAGGGTTGGGTAGGGTTACTTTGACTGGATTACTTTCAATTACTTTTGGATTAATCCAATACCAAATATGCTAATAAAAGACAAAAGAAACTAAATATGAATAAAATTACTAAATTTTGTGCAGGCTTGGAATACATGGAACGGCAAAAATGATGTTGGAAAGCTGTTTGGATTTATTTTCATTTTGTTTCAGTCGCATTTTATGTTAGTTTTGCCGGAGATCAAAGAGATCAAAGCCAAGAGAGAAAGCTTAGGAGATCAGAGAGATCAAAGCCAGGAGAGAAAGCTTACCACGTGTTGTGAGTCATAATTTTATTCATATTTAGTTTATTTTGTCTTTTATTAGCATATTTGGTATTGGAGTAATCCAAAAGTAATTGAAAGTAATCCGGTTAAAGTAACCCTACCCAACCCTTAACGTAAACAAGTGCAGAGTGCAATCGTTGCGTTTGCGTTTAGAATTGGGAAATTTAAGATGAGTATGGCAGGCCTTTTTAGTTTGAGTTTAGGGCACAAGTGGTGCAAAAGCAATTTCGATATATTTTGTCAAGGTTGGATTACATTAAAGTGGACATCGATGAATTGTCTTGCCCATGGCACTAAATTACTCTGCTGAGGCACATCCATTATCATCTCAAAGATATTTTATTAGCTCGGATGCATGGCTGCAAGACAATCTCTACTTTCCAGTTGCCCACACCACTACATGGTTCCACCTGGGAGGATCTTTGCATGTGTGAATAGATTTCAGGTTTGCCAGTTTACTATCCGGACCCCTGTAATTACTCTTTGCTGAACTGCAAGGACCGTGTCGGCCTAAAAGTCCTTGGATTTGAAAGAAGCTACTTTAATTGTCATTCCATCCCACAACGATTTCACTATACAGAAGAATAAAAAAAGGAGAACATATTTTATTACTTGGAAGTATTTTCAAGATACTATCAGAGGAGTATTGCAAAGCAGCACGTTTTAGCTTGCCTCAGACTTGTTCCTCCTACCTCAGCGTATCTCATCTTAAGCAACATATATAAAAAAGTTTTGTTGCATCAACAGCTTAAGTTCATGACCCACACCGTCCACTCTGTGAGCTGACAAGGCTGTTTGTAAGCAAGAGTCCGCTTGTTGTTCCTCCTCCGTGAGATACGGCTCCCTCTCAAACGATAGAGCACAAGTTCCGAGGCGGGAATGGTACAAATTTACTGCATCTTCGCTGAGCAACCTTGAAAGTCGAGTGGAACTACTGAGAAATGCTGTATGCATTCAAGCATTGCAATTGTAACTAGGTTACTTTTAGGCAGCATGGATTTTATTATTAGATTGCAATTGCTTTTCACATTTAGTATCATGCTATTTTGTCATTTGTTTAAAGTGCTTCTCATATCTTTTCCAACGGGTGAAAATAAATTGGCTCCGAGAGGAAGTGAAAAGGCCAAGATGAGGTCAAAAGGGCCAAGTAATTTTGAGGAAAACATAAGAGCACTATATGAACACTGTTAGAACACATAAAGTTTTCTTATATGTAAATCTTTTGAAAGCAGTCTTGTGTTTTCAAAAAGGCCACTGCGATGCCATATCTACAGACGAGCCAACACGTTAGTCCTGTTACACGGTACTTACACACTGTTTAACCCATCCGATCTGCACGGGCTGAGGACAACATCGATTCCCTTTGCCAAAATCTTGAAAAAGATTAAGTCTCCTCTCGCTAGGCAGTGAGACACATTTCAAATCCCCAGCAACATCGTGAAAATGTCTCTCTGACTACACCAGATCAAATTGATGGAGCCACATGAGGCTCATGGTCTTATAGGAAGAAAATTTTGAACCTGCTGTTGGGTGAGTATGTTCAGGGTTGGCAATTTTAAAAATGCTGACAATAAGAACTGTCTGATAGACCAGTGCCTATTAAGCTTTTTAGTGAAATGCCCGCTGTTAAATATTTTCAAGCTAAGTACGATGGGTGACATGTTACCACATATCAGAGGTTCGGGGTTGAATTCCAGCTACCAACCTGTGTAAAGTTGTCTTATCTGAGTGGGTCCCAAAGTAAGATGGGACAGACTCCAGTAATCCGGTGATACCTAAGTTGGAAAAACAATCAATCAAGAACTCAGACAGCTCAAAGTTTTCATGGTGGGTGATAAGTTTGTTTTGTTTTGCATATGATTTCAGTTTGTCTTTTTCACGATTATCACACCCTGTTGTTCATTGTTTGGACTATCATGAACTTTTTACAGCATTGGCACCAGAGGCAAATAACGTTGCTGTTCTTTGATACCAACATTCTATAGGGCAGATCTAAATTGGTAACTTAGGGGATTTATTACAAAGAAAGGGGCTCAAGGGAGGGCTTTTAAAACCGGTTAGATTTTGTTTGCCTAAATTTAGGCTTTCTCCTCTGTTCTCCTAGCAAGTTTAAAATACATTGATGTATTACCTCCTTATTTTCAGCGTCTACTGAATTTTAAACTTATCAGTTCGGGAAGAGGTAATAAACAAATATATGGATAAATAAATACATATTAAGTTTTGCACAATGCTTTGTGTGGTATTCTCGAATTATTATGAAAATAAAATCGACATAAAAAGCAAATAATAATAAATATGATTAGCCTTGTAAACACATCATCAGATGTCCTTATTGCACTGCAAACTATCCATCCATTCATCCATTATCTGCACCCCTTATCCTCAGTAGGGTCGCGTGGGTGCTGGAGCCCATCCCAGCCTTCTTCGGGCAGTGGGCAGGGGAAAACCCTGAAATGGTTACCAGCCAGTCGCAGGGCACACAGAGACAGACAGCTCACTTGCTCATTCACACCTAGGGACAATTCGGACCGGCCATTTAACCTGACAGGCATGTTTTTGGAGTGTGGGAGGAAACCGGAGTGTCCGTAGGAAACCCACGCAGGCACTGGGATAACATGCAAATTCCGTACGGGGAGCTGCGGTAGCTGGACTTGAACCCTGAATGCACTGCAAGCTATTTATATCTCATTGAAAATATTAATTTTGTTATTTTACAAGAAAAGTAAGCTGAAGTAAATAAACAACCTAAAACATCTATTTTTCTTTTTTTTATGGAATTAAACTTTTCTTATATCTTCTTAAAATAATGACATAATACGATAATGACTTTTGATTGTTTTTAATATGAAAGCTACTTTTTAACTTAATTTTACCTCTCCCTGGAATTCACGTCCCCTGAGGGATACACATACCGCTAATATGCAGAAACGGAATTAAATATGCAGAGACGGAATCAGCAGATGACTCACACATCGGCAATACACTCATTTAAGATCATAAAGATCAGCAGTGGCCAGATTGACCATTCGGGCCAAGGAGGTTGTACTAAACTTCTGCCGCTCTTTGATCAACATAACTCAAACTCTTTGAGGACACGCTAGGGAAATTGTTCCACAGCCTTGTTGAATGAATTGTCTGTGATCAGCCCGGCTCTAGAGCACCTTCTTTTGCGATTGGACTTAGATTTCCTTCTTGCTGTAATGGCTGACTGAAATACAGCTATTGGAAAACTTAAAGAAAAATGAAACACGAACAAAAGGTATCCTATTTTTACACGCCATCATCTGAATTAAAGCTTTGGATCCTGCCATTTCCACACAACTTTTTCCCTAGGAAAAAATAACATTTTTAAATATAAATATCTACCAATTAGTGCTGCAACAGCGAATTGATGAAATCGATTATTAAAAGCGTTGGGGAGGAATTTTATCATCGATTTGTTGTGTCTGTCACGGTTGCCATGGCGCCCAATTGGCCCCGCCCGTGGTCACCAGCTGAAACTCGTTGACGGATTTGCTCCCTGTCAGTATTGTCCTGACAGTTGCCTTTTGTCGGGGGGTCTGCGAATCTCCGTTTTTCCTGTGTTTTGACTCTAGTTTTTCTCCCGCCACTATCTGTTTGATTTTGACTCTTTTTTTGTTCCCGACACGTCATCGCTTGCCACGGAAGTCCCACTTCCGCGGCTGAGCAACTGACTCCCCGCGACCAACGATCTCCGGATCGAGTGTGCGCTCCTATCTTTTTCCCCCCCAATAAAACTGTAACGTTACGCGAGTGGGTCCTGTTTCCTGTTCTGGACCTGACAGTTTCGTGTGTCCCTCTGCACATTAAATCTCATCTCATCTCATTAACCGTACCGCTTATCCTCATTTGGGTCGCGGGGGGGCTGGAGCCCATCCCAGCCATCTCCGGGCAGTGGGCAGGGGACACCCTGAACTGGTTGCCATCCAATCGCAGGGCACACAGGGACAGACAGCTCACTCGCTCATTCACACCTAGGGACAATTTGGACCGGCCAATTCACCTGAAATGCATGTTTTTGGAACGTGGGAGGAAACCGGAGTGTCCGGAGGAAACCCACGCAAGCACGGGGAGAACATACAAACTTCGCACAGGAAGTCTGGAGCTGGATTTGAACCCACGATAGGTACCCATGACATGAACTGTGCCGCACAAGCGCTTACCACTGCGCTGCCGTGCTGCTGTGCACGTTAAATCAATGCATTACATTTTTTGTTGAATTTTCTGAACATGTTGTAGCACTTTGGATTTGCAGAGGGCGTTCCGAGACCGTATTTTGAGGCACAAGGTAATCTTGATCCGAATCCGTATTTATTCATATAACACTTTTCAGTCACTGAAATGCAACTCACTGTGCTGTATAAAAACATTAAAAGTACAACAAGATTACATACAAAGTTTCCTGCAAAGCCAAAAGTTAAGCAAACTATTTTAAAGCGAGGCAATTTGGTAAACGCTCAAGCTAGCCCTAGTTTAAAGACTTGTGTGTGTGGCTTTTATTTAGGCACAGCACATTACAACAGCATACATCCTTTATCAACAGATTAAGTAAGGTCATGTTGATTTGTATGGACCTTAATCATGAAAATTCTTACATCCAATGAAGAACTCACATTCTCCTGAAATATTGCCTCCCTTTTTTTTGCACTTTATAAAAAAACGTATCTTGTGTATACAACTCATTTGTATGCATTTTTGTTAGGCTATTTTATGAACACTGGTATTTTTTCCCCATTTATATCACAGAATATTCTGCTGTTTTTTGTACTTTTTTCCCATCCGTCCAGAACTTCAATGTTTTAATCTATCTATCTACCTTGGTCATATCCCTCAAGAGGGGTGACCGACAGCAAGACAAACACATATAATAACAAAGAAAATAAAAGGGGAAAAAAAAACAAATAGCAAAAAAAAACACACCCAAAAAATCTTTGGACCATGGCCAACCCAATTGCCCAAACAACAAACAAGATAGGCACCTCGGCACCTAAGTTGGTCATGCTTTCGTCCCTCCAGATGAAATGGGACACGAGAAAGCGGCCATGTCACTCGGGTCAGGGTGACACAACACACTGTTTTGTTCAACAGCAGGGCCTGACAGCTTTCACTGGTTTACCCCTGCCGCATCCAGCCCATCCTTAAGAACGCGTCCACAATCCCACTATCCTTTCACAACACCTCTCCACTCCATTCTATCACCAGCAAGAGCTCTCGCTTCTATTATATTTAGACCTCTTTCTTGCTGTGCACTTATAACACCATCCATCCACGTCAATTGCGGCCTTCCTCTTAGTCTCCTTCCATTGACTTCTGCTCTGTAGATCCTCTTCAACATTCGCTCCTCATCCATCCTCTCCATGTGTCCAAACCAACCGAGTACTCTCTTATCAACACGCTTGCTCAGTTCCACGACTACTCCAGTTCTGTCTCTCACAATTTCATTTCTCAATCTATCCAATCTTGTCACTCCAATATTTGAATAGTGTAGGAAATGTAAAAAATCAGATTTATCGAAGAATCAAAAAAATTATTGACCGATTCATCGATTCCCCGTGCTGAGGTTTTGAGTTCTTCCTTGCCCGCATGTTGGTTAAAGATCAGGGGATGGTGTAATTGTAGCATGTGCAGTCCTTTGAGACATTTAGTGATTAAAGTATATACAAATAAATGTGACTTGACTTCACTCCAGGACCAATCATAGAAAAATGCTGCCTTGTGTCATAGCATACAAAAGAAACTTCACTTTATTGCCTCACATATGCCGTAACATTGCCTTAACGAAAGAGGGATAAGCTTAACCAGAAGAGGAAGTCCATATGCATAAATAGTAGGCAGCGACCGATGTTCCATAAATAGATTATGAAGAAGGGATTAATGTTAAAAAAAAACAACTTTATACTGCCAGATCTGTTTCCGGATGAGGGTCACATGATCTGCTCATGGCATAAAGTAGTAAGCAGGATTTAATCATACCGACGTGTGTGAGTGTGTGTGTGTGTGTGTGTGTGTATGTGTGTATATGTGTGCGTTGTGAGAGTTTGGGTCGATGGGAGGGTGACTTCCTCTCTCGGGTAGAAAACACTGGCTGCTGATGATTTTGTTAGCAGCAGTGGATGAACTAGATAATACACTTAGCACAGCCCATGCAGGGTTGTGTAGCTAGGAGGGGTGCAATTGCTGCTTGGTATCATCAGATTAGATCCCACAATGATAAAAGCATCACCACCTGTCACATGAATGCTGTGTGAATGGACCGGGGATCTTGAATCGACAACAGATAATAATAATTTCTGATCAGTTGGTGCCAAGTTGTTAAACATTTTAACTATAATAGCACTATATAGTGAGCAGGCATTAACTTTTCTTGTCTGACTCATTTTTGTGTCTTTTATAATAAGATAGTGTGTCCTCTTTTTTGCTTCTTGTGGTGGTGGGGGAGGAGTGTTAGGTGGTGTAATATCCCCAGATGGACGAATCCACAAAGAGAGGTGAAAAAAAAAAATCGTATGCTCTTTCCTTGAATTTTTCAAATGAGATTTATCAATGTTTTTTTGGTTTATATGTATATTATATATATATATATATATATATATATATATATATATATATATATATATATATATATATATATATATTTATATATATATTCATAATGGGCGTACGTGCGTGTGTGTACCAATAAATAAATTATTGTACAGATAATTGATTTGACCAATTGAAGAGACAAGCATAACTCATTTTTTAGATAACTTCATTAGGAAAACTGATAAAAAACATTTTAGTTAATGTGAAGGATTGGCTACACAACACTTCAAAGTAAATTATTTTTACCGTTTTTTTTAAAGTTTAACCAACAATCTAAAGAAGAAGCTTGAACAGAACACATAACAAGACTAAGCAAAATAAAGAAATATGAGTTGGGATCTTAGCCGGCAACATTAGAATCGAAAAAGAACGTGGCTCGCTTCAATTTGACTGCAAGTAGAACTTTAGATAACTGGGTGTTATTGTAACTGGGTCTAATTGCCCTTAAATCACACCAATTGATACCTGTCCATTGTATGAGTTTTGGTTTCAGTGCAATGATGTGAGTATAGTGAGCGCCGATTCAGACGTTCCAGTCAGTAGATATGCAGTTCTCAAGCTTCGAGGCCAAGCCGGGACGAAAATCACTGGTGGGGGGAAAACGTAGCAATGGGTCTCAGCTGGCTGCGGACAGGTCTATTCTGTGTCCTGAAAGGAGCTTTAGTAAGCATAGGTTAGCGTCTCTATGCTAACTTTAAGCCCAACAGTGAAGTAGCATGCAGGTTAGACCTTTGAGGTCGCTGACTGAATCCGACTGGCTTAGCCGCTATTGGGATCAGAACTTGCCTGGCTGCTAGGTAATTCAGAACTTATGTTTTTTTTTGCTAAGCGAGACTTTCTTGCTCCTCGCTCACAGGACTTCGTCGCTGGCTGGATCAAAACCTTTGTCCCTGGCTAAGCAAGACTTTCTTGCACACTCGCTGCCTCAAACAGAACTGACTGTGAGGTGTGGAGGGCTCTCTCTGAGGGGGGTTTCCAAGGCAACTCCACAATGTCCTCACAGACGGTAGATAGGTTCAGAACAATCCTCAACCTGTTGTTAATACAATACAATACAATACAATTCAATCACTCTAAATAATTGGATTGGAGCTATCATGGGATTCAATGCACATGTTCTGACATAATTTCATAAATTTTTTGACATTGCTAACAGGTTATATTATAATGATTGTTTTCTTGTGCCCGAAACCCAGATAGGCGGTTTTAACCCTGTGAGTCCCAGATGTGGGGAGGGGAAGAGAGAAAGGCCAAGGGGTAGCATTATGCTACAACTAAAATCCAGCTTGGGGAGACCAAAACTGACAACCTTTTTTTTCCAACCACATGTTGTATTTGAAAAAAAATAAAATCACACACAAAGACAATCAAATCATTTCAATGTGGTACTTTATTTTGTTAAGAAAAGAAAAATAACATTATACAATTCCGGTAAACATACAGTGTATCCAAAAAGTACTGTTGGAGAGACTTGAACTTGACTTCATCAATCGATCAAACGTTCAATTTGTATTTTGTCAGCATAATTAGTTTCTTGTTAATACTAACAAAGATATGTTGGAGATGATAAAGTGTATGCTTGTTATGTGCAAATGCATCGCTTCTGAAAGATATACCGATACTCCAATACTGAGTGGCACACATGCCTTCCCTAAGAAAAACATATCATTCATTCTTATTGGCTGTTTCCATTAGTAGATCCATTCGTTCATTCATTCATTCATTATCTGCACCGCTTATCCTCAGTAGGGTCGAGGGGGTGCTGGAGCCCATCCCAGCTATCTTCGGCAGTGAGCAGGGGACACCCTGAACTGGTTGCCAGTCAGTCGCAGGGCACACAGAG
Organism: Urocampus carinirostris; assembly: GCF_059441175.1. Taxonomy (NCBI): domain Eukaryota; kingdom Metazoa; phylum Chordata; class Actinopteri; order Syngnathiformes; family Syngnathidae; genus Urocampus; species Urocampus carinirostris. Next base: position 41,263,484 of record NC_142349.1, on the reverse strand, counting down.
ACAGACAACTCACTCGCTCATTGGACCGGCCATTTAACCTGACATGCATGTTTTTGTGGGAGGAAACCGGAGTGACCGGAGGAAACCGACGCAAGCACGGATAGAAGATGCAAACTCCACACAGGGAGGTTCGATCTCATGACCCCAGAACTGTGCTGCACACACGCTAACCACAGTGCCGCCGTGCTGCCCTAGTAGATACAATAAATCCAAAATAAATATACAAGTGCTCATGCATGGAGGGGAAACTACAACGGGAAAACTCAATGTTTGGTCGATTATGGCTGTGCAGGTCTCTAATAGCAGCTCACGCAAATCTTTAAATCTTAATGAATGAGTGCAGTTGTCAATCTGAAGTCAATCTCCGTCCAAACATAAGCACACACACACACAGGAGAACGAAATCATGTTTTATCGACAAAACAAAACTCAATGATCCGGCTCAAGTTCAGAATCCAATAGAATCAAAACGGCCTGCACCGAACCTGAGCCATGCGACTGATCTTGGCCTCACGCACCTTCCAAAAAAATTGAGAGGAGACACGACCAAGTTGTGCTATTAGTTCAAGGAAAATCACGAACATTACAATGAAGAACATCTTTTTAACATGAAGTGTCACCTGATTGAATATCATAGTGTCACCTATTGAGCTATTTGCAATTTTCAAGTTTCACAAGTCTCTATCTTATAGGCACCACACAATGCTCTGCATCCCTCACCATCCGATAAAAAAAACTAGATCCAAAGATTTAATATTCCGCTTGTAAATCTGCAGTGAGCTTTTCTGCCAAAACATGAGGACATTTGAGGAGCTTCATAATCCTTGAAGATATTGCTGCCCAGCTTTTCAAAGAAAATACAAAATGCTCATTCCATGCCCACGAGCTTTGATCTTCTTAGAAGTGACAATAAAAAATTGTCTCTGCATCCGGTGCCTCTGATCAATTTTCTTTGTGGAGGAAAAGTACACACTTTCAGTCTCCTCCAAAATGTGGCACCATTTTGTAACAGGAATGCGATTAATAAAAATCTCCTTTTGGTTGACAACGCATTTTCTCCCGAATTGCAACAACACGAAAGAGTACTTGCGTGCCTAATTTAAAACTAGCTGCGAGACAATATTGATGACAGGAACAGAATATTCTACTTGTGATACAGGCTGAAGGGGGTTAGTCTGTGACGTCCTGAAAAAGAAAGTGAAAAAATATCATGCCTAGAAGTGACTTTTTCATGGGCTTTAATTATCGACTCAAAGAACTTAGCTGACTGAGTTCTTCAACTTGTTTTTCACAGTCGCTCCTTCTCGAGGGCTCCGTGGGGACGCAATGGCGCTCGAATTCTACCCTCGTTGCTCTCCTGCAGATGAACACATTTGATTTTAGGCTGCTCACTCTTTTTGACACGACCTTGTACGATGCTGCAGTTGTCGAAGACTGTGAATGGGAGCTTTGTTCTCAATCATCTTGCAGTGTCACTCTGCTGACATGGACTTGGATGGAAAGGCGCTGACAACCTGGCAACATTCCTCAAATGAATATTTAATTTGATAAACAATGTATAAAACATGCACTAGGATGGAACAAAAAAAAAACAAATGGAGCACTACCACTCCTAGCTGGGGTTTACTTTTCCAGAGAATAGTGCAAATATTTTCTTGTCACTTAGTCATTGGCTTCCTTAGAAATAAAATAAAACGTTAAAACTGCCATTGCTGAATAAGATGTCAAAATCCATGTGAAGTGTAAAGTGTGTACGTCCTAAAATGTTGATCCCCTGCCACGATAGCATTTTAACTGTCAAAAGTGATCCACATCACTCACAAAGGGATAGGCGCTAAGCCAGTCCATTAATAATTCATATTATTAAAAGATTGTTTTTTCAATGGTCATTCACTGTCAACTGTCAGTCCAGTATGTTTCTTATGCTTAATGACACATGTCTACAAATTAAAGCTAAAAATCAAATATTCTCCTTAAACCTCGGTGGCTTTATCCCGCAGGGATGCCTCAGGGCTTTTTCCATGCAAAGACAATGAGGCGCTCTAAAATGGACTTGGCAATGAGAATTCCTGCTCCAGGAATAGTCAGTCAAATTAGTGTTAAGAAAAAAATAAATAAAAATCCATAATTCATATAATTCCATATTGTATAAGTGCCAAAACAAAAAAATATGTTTCTCTAGTTTTATATAAGAAAAATAGTTTTTGGTGCTGATCATTATTAAGTATCAAGGCTTTAGGAATTATTTCAGTACGATAAATTACCATTAGACGCCAGAATTGGCTTTGATCAGATCTTTGTCCACACATCGAAAGAGTCCAGTTGCTTCCTGTATCCGAGAATGAGTGTGTGTAACTGGAGAAAAACCTCTGGCATTGAATTAGTTATTCATGCTGTTTTTCATGATATGCAAGCAGTCACCGCCAACCACAAAGCCCTCTGAAGCAGCCACACCAGCAGCGTGTCAAAATGGATGATGTATTTTTGTTGGGTTTGGGGATAGGTCAGCTAGCTACTGTAGTAATCAAGTTGTATAAGTGACAGTTGTGACAATATCTCACAGAAATGCGATTGGACGATGTCACAATTGTCCCCAAAGGTAAAGTGCTGACTAAAAAACCGAAGGAAAACCCCAAATAGTTTCCACGGTATCCCTGCAGTCATTTCTCCCTCCGTCTTCTTGGATGCCAGGCGGCCATCTTGTCTCTAGTAGTCACAACCCTCCCCACTCTTAACTTCAAAATCCCTTCAACTCCACTGAACCTTATTTGCCCTTTTCCTTTCACAGACGATGAATGGACTTTCTTCTTCAGTTCTTTCTTTCTCAATACTGTTTATTATCAAACTTTCCGTTTTTATATTCAGTATACAAGTAGATCAAGTGCTACTTGAACATCCACTGCCTGCATTTTTTCATATGTAATTTTGTATTCCCTTTTTTATAAGTAATATAATTCAGTTAATTTTATTTCTGTAGGTAATATTACTCTTTAACTCATCTAGTGCCAGACGTTTTTCTCGAACTGGAAGTGTGTTTGCCAGACAGTTTTTGCCATTATGGCTCGTTTTTGAAGGTCTACAGTTCTGTAGCTCTATAGGCAAAGGATATATCAAAAGAAAACTTCAACCTTCATATTTCCATAGAAAAAAAAGTATTTTTCCAGCTTTTACCCTTGTTTAATAAACAACAATTGAACATTGTTAAGTTTCTTTAAAATATTAATTTCCAAGAAAACTCTTGAGAAAAACAGCTTTTCGTCAAAGGATGTGTTTCAAGCATAACTTTCCCTTTTTTGTTTTTGTTTTTTTGTTTTTTGTTTTCTTTTGGATTTGTGATACCTCTAATATCTGAACAATGATTTCCATAAACACAATGACACTTTGCCCTCAAAATATAATTTTACTGGAAAAAACACTGACCTTATACTGTCATGGTTGCCATGGCGCTCAAGTGGCTGCACCTGTGTGTCACTGTTGCCATGGTGTCCAATTGGCCCCGCCTTTTTCGAGAACGTAGTGGTCATAAAATACAAAGTTGTTGGGATTCAGTGCTCTCATAGCTGCAATTTGGATTCTATTCCTGTTGCATGTAATGTTGTGTCAAATGTGGTCTGCAATATTTTCGAATGATCATCATTGCTTGATTACGGTAATACACTACTCTAAAATCTAATGTGTTACATGCGCCTAAACTTCTTTTGTAGGTAAGAAAAGGTGCGTTATATACGGTATCAACCTTAAATCAGGCAAAAAAAAAAAAGGAGGAAGGTTTGTTCTTTGACATCCCATAGTCCAAACTGTGTCCCTCTTCAACACAGCGGATTTGATGAACAGGGTCTTTATCCGACTTCAGCCGCGCTTGCTGAAGGCACGAGTTGTGTTAAAAGAAGGAGACATAGTATACGACCTGAATGACGGCTCTTAAAGACATAAACGTTTGAGAAAACACAGCAGGCAGAACCTTCAAAGCCTCATTTACGACAATTTCTTTGTATTTCGTCTTGTAAACTTGTAAGAAAGTGTAGGGTTGATTGCAGTGGTGGGCTGTCATGACCATCCTCATTACCATAATTTAATAAAGGTCAATTTCATTTTGAGTATATTTTTCAAAAGTGAATGCATATTTAAAATTAATCTCCCTATTTTGTACTTTTCATTCTATATTTTATTCTTCCTGTAGTTTTGGGTCAGCGTGTGCATCCAAACATAACTCAGCTAGCCCGTGTCGTCAGCCTGTATGGAATCTGCCCAAGGCCTTCAGGATCAACAATGCTGGTGTCTGAGCTCTGTAAGTGAACGGTACATGGAGCGGATAGATGGTTGCAATAGCCAATCAGATCCCAAGATGGCGGCAGTAAGGCCAGCTAGGAGGCTTCATGTTATTTAAAATTTAAAATGTGTCATATTAAAATATTCAACCCAACTATGGCTGAAGATGACAACAAAGATTTGGATCAGTGACCAAATCTTACTACTTGCAAAGCTATTTTAAAGACAGATCTTTCAAGTGAAAAAAGCTTTCATAAGGAGTTAAAACTAAGAGAACGTATAATTATCTTATTTTTAAATGTTTGCATTATTATGTATAGTGATACATTGTAATTGGTGACTCAGGTTTATTGATATTTAAATACCTTGGGAAATAGCCTGTGTTGTACACAATTAAGACAATATGACTCCCAGTGGTGCGCACGCGTGCTTCTGTTTAGAGCTTCTTAAACCATGATTCTATAAATGATGGGATTTCAATGGAAATGTGTTCAAGCCGGACTCAGAAGGACATCATTGAAGGCCTGGGTGTGTAATGGACAGACGAGTGGTTGATTATCACATCATGATGTTCAGAGAATGCAGTCACATGACAACATGACACCCCCCCCCCACACACACACACACACGTTACTGCATTTGTGTTATTTATTTGAGCACAAAAATTGCCACACATTAAGACAATTGCATCATTTTCCAAGAAGGCAAACAATTTTGCTGCTCACACGAACCACATGAACATTTTTCTTTTTGCCAGATTGTTGCGTTTATGCGGTTGCTCTCAATTTTGATATACGGGACAGCCAATTATATCTCCATTAAGATGTCTGTGAATAAAAATCACAATACATCGATCTTTATTTTGTACATAAAACACATCAACATGAAAAATTGTGCTCAGCTATTTCATAAGCTCCTTTTTTCTAATGAGTGCAAAAGCAAGATTAAATGACAGACGTAATAAAACAACTGCAAACGTTTTTTTCTTTTTTTTTTTTAAAAAAAAGCTCTTTCCAAAAAAGGCCATTTGTCATTTTTAGGAAATAAATTCCCACCATTTACTGCTATCGAGCAAAAAGCATGAAGAGAAACAAAGAAAACGTAACTTAAGGAAACATAGTTTTGCATGATTTGACATTGAAGCATTACAAAACAAATTATGGCAAATCTTACAATCCTTAATTGGGTGACTTAACACCCTTTTTTCAACATTCTGCGCTGTCTTATGTGATACTGCATCAGAACCTACTGAGTAGAACCCACGATACAGTGAAAAAAACATAAATATTGTATACACTTCGAATCAGAGAGTAAATCTGAGAAAAGAATGTCATTATATTATGTAAAGTATTGATTTCGGTTTCTGTAACAAACTTGATTATCAATTAAAATATGTCTTTATCGCTCACACTGATTTCCTTCTTGTAACATTTCCTTTCTTTGACTTTAGGTTTAACCCTAATCTTGTAACTCAACTTCTTTCAGGTTTATCTCATCTCATCTCATCAGCCGTACCGCTTATCCTCATTAGGGTCGCGGGGGGCTGGAGCCCAACCCAGCCATTCCCGGGCAGTGGGCAGGGGACACCCTGAACTGGTTGCCAGCCAATCGCAGGGCACACAGGGACAGACAACTCATTCGCTCATTCACACCTATGGACAATTTGGACCGGCCAATTCACCTGAAATGCATGTTTTTGGAATGTGGGAGGAAACCGGAGTGCCCGGAGGAAACCCACGCAAGCACGGGGAGAACATACAAACTCCGCAGAGGAAGCCTGGAGCTGGATTTGAACCCACGACAGGTTCCCATGACATGAACTGTGCCGCACAAGCGCTAACCACTGCGCTGCCGTGCTGCCCTTTCAGGTTTATATATATATATATATATATTTTTTTAAGGTTGAAGAAAAAACTATTTACAATATCGCCATAATTTAGTGGTATCTAGCTTAGTTAGACCTAGCTAAAACCTTTACCGTCTGGTATGCAACTACTTGACTGTGAAGTGTGAGGAGTGAAAGTGGGCACTGTGTTTTTACCACTCTAATTGAATGTCTACGGTAAATCAGTGTTTCTTGACTGGTTGGTCAGGACCCAAAAGTGGGTCGCAGACCCGTTTTCAGTGGATTGCAGGCTTTTGCCTTGCCAAAATAATGCTAAGAAAAAAAATGGAGGTAAAATTACATTCCTTAACAGTAGATGGCGATAATGCCCTGCCGTATCGCTTCTTCTGTTCAGCCAATCGGTGCCGTCCCAACTATGTTTGTGTGGGAGCACATCTCATTTTCTTGAGAATGTATTGGTTTTATTTCCTTTTTTGACCAAAATATTGGGTCCCAAGAGTGTTAGTGAGAAGGGGGAGGAAAAGTGGTGAACAGTCACAACGACAATTGAATTAAAGGAGGAAATTATTCCAAAATATCAAAATGGTGTACATGTGTCTGCCATTGAAGAACTGCTGGAAAGTACAGTAAATGGTTTGAAAATATTATATTTTTACCTTTTTTTTAAGCAATAAATTCATCTTTATTATTGATGTAATCAAATACTTATAGTTGTTTAGGTTCATGTTTTTCTAATATTTTAGGTACAAATTTATTTTAGTATGTGCTATTTCAAAGCAGTTTTAGGGGTGGATTATATTCAACGAAGGCTTATTTGTCAGTATATACAATACTTAAAGTCCTTTTGGTTTTGCTGGTCATTTTATTTTTTGATTTTAATTTAAAAAAAAAAAGAATAGGAAAAAGGTCAATGTATTGCAAAATCTCTACTTTAAGCTGCACAATCATTTCGTTCGATAAGCTTTAGGAGTGTAAATCGTTCTTGATTTCGGTCATGGCTTGAAATTAGGGTGCGATGGTGGGTCCTGAAGTCAGACAAGTTGAGAACCACTGCTCTAAACCTCAACTTACTGGCTCAAAAGAAAACAACACTTTGTAAAAGTGATCCAATCATATCTTGATGTTCGTTAAGAAAAAACACCAATCAAGCAAATGAAACAATCAGTTCTTTCAATTTTGCAAAATGAAACGATTGTTAAAGTATAACTCCATACACACACTGGGGCATTCATAAAATCGGGTTATTTCTGTATTCACCTTTTGTGTGATCAGAAATGGGTTATTATTTTCAATACAGATTAATTAGTTGAGCTGTTTTAAGATCATAAATAAAAGTACCACTGTATGTCATGATGTAGAAATTATGGATAGACCATCCTGCTCAATTCCTCACTGCCCTGTCTGGCATGTCGGCAACCGTCCACGGGTTTTAGCCAGTTCTGGGCAGCTGTCAGTGGCTATTTGCTATTAACCTGAGCGCAAGCGTCCATATAAAGCTGTTTGGTATATGGCAGCTGCTCAAGGGGCAGAGAGGTATTAAGCGTAGATTTACAAGAATGAAAATGTCCTCCCTCCCTGGTAATCTCTCGTATTTTAACACGCAAGACATTTGTTTACGTAATGTCCACGCTCTCCCTCTTTCAAACGCACGCAAACAGGCTGTGGATTTAAAGAAGGCATGCAGTGTCTTTCCTAAACTTCCGTTCTTTGCTAGGGCTCATGCATTATATATGGCTGTGAACCACTTTGTGAATGCCGCGAAGATCTGAACGCCTTCCCTTCAATTGGTTTGATCATCAAAGCGTGCAATATTGCACAGTCTAACTCGGGAATAAGGTTTCCACGGCACATGAAAGGTGGTTGGAGCGGAACACTCATGACGCACGCAGTGCAGCATTGTCTGTGAAAAAGCTCATGAGCAGTCAAATGAAAGTGGACAAAACACAAGGGACCTGATTTACTAAGATCTCAAACTGTGGACGCTAAACTGCATGTATACACTAAAAGACTGAGCAACAACACAGTCAAGATCTAAAACAGAGATTATTAACATGCTTGTTCTGATTGCACGAGCTGTTGGCGGTGAGTAAACGGCTTCATGCACAACATGGTTTTCATTTGGAAAATGTTGGGAGGGAACTGAATTGAAAGCACTGGTAAATTATGTACTGAAATTCCATGGATTAGATCGTTTTGGAAAAGCCGGCAACACAGAGAAGCCATGGTACCCTTGTTTTACCAATTTCGAGTCTATAATGAGCGCCAAGCAATCAACCACAGTGTTGTGGTACAAGAATTACATCAACCAGGGTTTGTTAAAGGGCAAGTCATTGTTATTTCACCATTATAACAGGCCTGCATCCAAAGTTGTGATGAAGGAACCTTCATGAACCTCCATGTTTTTCCTCATCCATCCCAGGCGTATGGACGCCATCAAAATTACTGTTTTAAAGCTGTTAATGCTTTAAAAATGAAGTCGAGGGTTGGCATTTTTGGAGGTTCCCAAAGAACCCTATAAGATGAAGTTGTGACTGTAAAGACCATACAAGTACTGCATTCTGGACTACAATGGAATACTGAGGAGAGAATGAGAGTACTTGTGCTTGAAATGTCTTTTGAAACACGTGCATGAACCTAATATGATGCTAACTTTGTGTTTAAACCTTGGCCCACAAATTAAAGGAATTCTATGACACCATATAGGATTTTATAGAGAATAATGAATGACTCCTTATTACTGGCTTAAAATTATATTTATTTAGGTGTTTCAAAATGAGAAATGTCAAATACTAGCTCGTCTCAATAAAAGGCATTTTAAAAGGGTTGCAGAATTTAAAAAAGGGAATTTCTGCTGCCTCTAATTTTGCTGATTTTATGCTAACACTGTTGTGCATTCCCATTGTCCAGGGATAATTAAGGCTTAGATATTTGAAATTATCTGTTGACATTTGTCTCACTTTTAATTAATCACATAGCAGCAGTTAAATCAATTTGCGGATACTCCTTCCATGCCATGCAAATGAACTTTCCGCATTTTGACTTGGTACATTCTGTCCTAATACGCCTGATTAATTGGTAAGCTTCCTCATCTATCTACATATTTGCGCCTGTTTTTGCATGCGCAAATTAGTAAATAAGGCCCATTATGTCAACAACATTGCATCTTCCCCACATGGTCCCGATTGGGAAGTCTCCTCAACGGTTTAGACTGGACGAACACACATATAAGCCCACACATTAATCTTTGAGTGACATCACAATTGTTGATATGTATGTCCATTTTGCTTTGAACTATGAACAAGACTACTTTGCTTTCTTTTTTTCTGCAATTTCGCAGACTCCTCAAATTAGGAATCAAATGCACGGTCCTCGCATATCTCCAGAGGAGCTTTGGTCGCCCCACCAAACACTTCCACGTTAGCGTCTATCCAAGGGACCACGTTGCCGGGCATGTATGCCGAGCAGTTGGCCAAGCCCACAATGTCCACTGATCGCAGCACCCGGTCCCACATGTTGAATTGGCTCAGCTCGCCCACAAAGGCCTGGGTGGCGTCGAAACGTCCTCCAACTATGTCCTTCAGAGAAGGAGAACCACAAGATTAGATTATAAGATGCGAGCTGAGGAAAACATGAGTAGTTTGATTTGTAGCAATCAATTCCCCTTGTTTTTCTATCACTACCAGAACAATATTGGATTTTTTAAAATGGGCTTTTAAATAGACTTAAGTATTCCCAAACAGATTTGTTTTTAAATCAGGCACAGAGCCTGTATTGTTCTTCCCCACAATTATTCAAATATGTTGCCAAATATTCCACGCGCCGCAGGACTCGAGAAATTAAGTCCTGAAGTGTACCCATCTGGCTTGTATGCTGAAGAGGTGTCATAGAACAAATAAAAACATTTTAAAAAGAAGAATCTCACTACCACAACACGTGAGGTCAACTTCGAAACAGACATTAATTATATAGTGAGCAGTGATTGCATACCGCAAAATTTTGTTTGGAGGTAGGCGATTGTGCAGCATGAGTCACTATCTGTAACATTTTGTCCGACTAGCTCCCCTTCGGAGGCTGCTGAAGGCTTTCCTCCTTTGTCTGCTCCAGGTTTGCGCTTGTTGTCTGCCCACTACGTATTTTTTGATCGACTAGTCCGGCGCTTTATTATTACTGGCCAGCTTAGCACTTGTCGCCTTAGCCTTTCCAACCATTTTTTGTCTGTTCCCAGTTATCCTGCCTACTCACTGCATGCTTTTTGGTCGGGCATACTTTTGTCGGTTGGCCCCAGTGAGCCCCCGTTAGCTCTCAGTGTGTTATATTTGCTGCTAGCACTTGGTTGTACCACTTCTGCATGCACCTGCAACACAAATCCTAGGCATTCTCCACAAAAACGACCAAAACTTGGCTTAAAACACTCATAACCTCTTCATCTAATTTACACGAAAAACAATATGGGACTGGCTTGGTAGGGTGCTGGTGTTCCTCTGATGATGTCACAAATCAGGATGACAAAGACAAGTCATGCTGTCTTCAAAATGCATTTTGTCAGAGAATAGTTGAAATATAATAGTATATTTCATATATATATGTTTTCCATGAAAAAAACACGTACTATCCTCTCACTTTTTGTATGTTCAGGAATTTGGAATTACCTTTGAGGCACACCTTGATTAGTGAGTGCACCAATTCATGAGTCCTTAGAGTTTCAAAATGATAGTGGCAAATAGCACATTCTCATTCATGTTCAAGTTGAAGCAGTAGCTCAGGAGGTAGAGTGCTCGTCTTGGGATCAAGGGATCCCAGTTCGAATCCCGGCTCGTCCGTGTTGCATGTCGAAGTGTCCTTGGGTAAGACACTGAACCCCTAACACCCCCAATAAGCAGGTTAGCGCCTTACATGGCTGCAAGGCCGCTATTGGAAAATGTTGAGCACATTGTAAAGCGCTTTGGGAAGTCATTGACTTGAAAAGCGCTATATAAATGCAAATCATTTCATTTCATTTCATTTCATTTAACACATGAAAGTCTAAATTCATATGTTAAGTTGAAAGTTTAGAATAAAATTGTCTGTACTGCCAATGATAAGAATGTATGAACATTGTTTGGAACAAGATAAGACTAAAGTCTTAAAAGAGACGAATGAGATAAAAAATGTCAGGATAAATAGGCCAAAATATTTACAAGGTAGTGCTCTGAGACTGGTCTGGGTTCTATGTGCAATTTTCTTTCGTAACAATAGTGCAATGAAAAATAGTGCAATAACATTTAGCAGTAACAAAATTCCTAAAAGGTCGATAAATAAGATATGAATACCCACAATCCCCAAAAAACTGAGATATATTTGACACTAAACTAAACCCCTTACGGAAAATGCACATCAACTTGCTTGCAAGCATGCACTAAGGTTACATTTGGCCCTGCCCCCTAGAATTAAATTATCAAGAGAGAATGTGGAGTATATTTTGAATCCTTAAAAAATGATTTCAAATGTTTAGTTGATAATGTGCTTTCTTGCTTGTTATTCATTTAACAGTGCTGTTAAATGAATCACAATCTATGCAGCAATATCCCTTTAAGTATGCTCTGAAGCCAAACATAATCCAATATGGATGAATGTCTCACGGAAGATTATTAAAGCAAATTAGTCATCGAGCTTACCAGCTAATGAAATGACATAATGCTTCAGCTTTGCAGCAGATGAATGAGGTAATACTTGATGGAACATAATAGCGTGAGAAGAGTGATTTCATCCTTATCCCCTAAGAACCGCGCTATGGGCGCTAAATCCAGAAGGAAAATACCTTCAGGGATCCTACTGATACATGGAAAACACACACAGAAGCAGACACACACATGCTTAACTCCCAACTAAAGGTGGGCAGATCGATCGGGATATAGATAGTATAGATACTAAGCAAGTACTTGGTTGGGATCGACAATATTGTTTAAAGATAGATACTGTCGTCACATTTTAACTATCACTGTTATTATGTTGTTGGTTGCCGTAAGATTATACAAACTGTACATTGTGATTTTCAAATTACTTTCCAATGTGGTTACACTTTTTTAGCACTACTAATTTGATTTTCAAAATTGTGCAATGAAAGGTACCATATTTTGCAGGCGAACCTGAAAATAAGAAGCACGTTCAATAATAACCCAGTGTTTCACATATAAGGTACAGTACACGCTTTTTCATTCATAAATGTTTAGCGTATGTAGAAACATTTCGTTCTAATTATGCATTGCCAACTGTATTTACTGTATTTCTGGCTCTATAAGGCATACTTTTGAATCCCTGGAAAATTTGGGGACTTTGGGTACGCCCTATAGTTCGTAAAATATGGTATTTTAGTTGTCTTGTTGACATTGTTATACAGTATTTGTATTTTCATTACATTGGTGCTGTTTCTCTTTGACTCTCTTGACTTATGTTCCAAAACAGTTATTGTTGTTGAAGTATTTTCATTTTAATACTGTTAAAGGTTTTTACATCGTATTGTGAGTTTATTTTGTTTTTATCGTTGAACAAATGCAAAAGAGTTTTCATAAAGTGCCAGTTCTTTCTTCTGACTCACTGGTGTTTGTTTGACAATTACATCATGTCGCCTTCCGGGCTGATCTGTTTTTGTAACCTTGAATATTTAATAATAAGAGGGTGCTTGGAGGAGGGCTTTAGGTTGGGGTGGGATTCTCTTATCTAAAAGCCCCTCTCCCATTCCTTAATGCAAGTTCAAAATACATTGATGTTTTCCTGCCCCATTTTGAGTGTCTGGTTGGTTGGTTGGATCACTTAACCACTCGGGTTGTAGGGGCACTTTTTCCTTATTTTCAAAATACTGTAAAATGAAAGGTATTATTGCTTTTATGTTGACTTTGTTACATTTGCTTTTTTGGTTCGACTCTCCCTTGACTTTTGTACTGGAATATTGAAAATGTTTTATACTGTAAAAGTTTGCATTGCAATGAAGCTATCGAATAAACTATATACAATTTTAGGCAGCTTTTATTGTAATTATGAACTACCTGAATGGGGCAGGGGTTAGAATATTCAATGATAATGAGATTTCAAAGGAAAAATGATAGAATCGGTATTGATCGGTACTTCCCTGTATATACTTGGATCGGATGAACACCAAAAATCCCAGTATCGCCCACTCTTACTTTTACAATGTGAGCTCCTCCAAATCTCTCACCTGCTCCTGGCCCAGAATAATCACCCCGCCAGATTTAATTGGGTGCCATGGGGCTAGGTTGTCCCCTGTGCCGAGTCGCTCTCCATCCTGGTAAGCCTCCCAGAAGCCGTCTCTGGTCGTCCAGGTGATGCAGATGTGGTGCCAGCGCCCGTCGCTCACAGAAAGAGGAAGCTGTGCCACCTGGAAAAGTTCGATCGGGGGCGAGAGAGAAATTTGTCAAGATGAGAGACATGGGCTTAATTGTCACACTAGTAACAAGGACTTAAATTAAAAGGATCCAGTGGGGGATGGATCGAGGGCTTCAAAAGAAATACAAATACACTAGATGAGCCAGTGGTATGAAATATACATTACCCAGGTGACACACACAGCAAAGGCATGAAGGAACTTTAAAAGAAGCCAACCTGCCAGCAGCAAAACAGCATCCTCGCGCTTCGCTCATGGATGAAAGCTAAACTACGACCTGAACGCCAAGACATGAGGGCCCGCTGAGGGTAAGGCAACACTAAACCTGATCTCTTTTTTAGCATTTCCGGGGTATTACTTCACAGTCTGTGATTCAGTTTATTCAACCTTCTCCTATATGGTTGAGCAATTTTTTTTAAATTGAAGGCCGTCTTTGAACAAAACAAAAATGGCAGCAGGATGGAACCACAAGAAAACCGATTATTTATTAGATTTTTTGAATGTGCTGATACGGAGTCTCCATGCGATACCTCAATAATTACAGAAGAAAGAAAGATAATGTAGGCCTATCCAATTCTTCTTATATCGCTGCTGCCCTTAGAAAAAGATGTTTTTACGTTTTCGGCTATTGATTTATTTTTACTTTTGTTATTAAAAACATTACGATTATGCTTTTTTTTTAAATGACGAAAAATGAAGACGTCTTTTTCTAGAATAAACTGACAAAATAGTCTGTGTAATATAGTGTAATAATCTGTGAAGCCCTTTGAGACTCTTCGTGATTTAGGGCTATACAAATAAAAATGACTTGACTTGACTTGACTTGACAATATGCATGCATGAATAAATAATCATACAGTCATCTACATGTACGTATTACATTTATCTTTTTATGTGTTTATAAAAACATAATTTAATACAACTTGGTTTTGACCCACTATGAATTAAAGTAAAGTAATGCCTAGTTATTGAATTGATGAGGTACATAAATCCTTTGAATATAGATATAAAAAGACAAAGAGTCACAAAAACAAAGTAACGTCATCACCACAAAGATGTTTTTTCACTAATATATAAAGGTACATGTCATGCAATTCATATGTGATACTCATTATTTTCAAAAGAAATATTTTCTCCCCAGTATCAGTATTGTCACACGCCGCTGCCCATCAATGCAGAGGTCTGGCTCATCATTGAACAGCGGGGTGGCGCTTTACACCAAAAGTCAACAGACACCGGATGTTAAAGGCGATGTATCTGAGTCAGATCAGGAGGCTTCTCCTGATACTGGTATCCATGGAAACCAACAGTATTTTTTTACCTAATGGAGCAAACTCCTACCCAAAAACCGACCAGGAGAGGGATGTGTGCCGCCAGACTGTACTAACTGCATAAAAAATAATAATAATAATAATTATATATATATATATATATATATATATATATATATATATATATATATATATATATATATATATATATATATATATATATATATATATATATATATATATATATATATAGCCCTGCGATTGGCTGGCAACCAGTCCAGGGTGTCCCCTGCCCACTGCCCAATGATTGCTGGGATGGGCTCCAGCATCCCCGCGACCCTACTGAGGATAAGCGGTGCAGCTGATGAGATGAGATGATATATATAAATATATATGTATAAAATATTGATTAGGCAAGGAAGGCAGAGTTCCCAGAGGCATGCATAGTGAGGTGTCCCTTTCAAGGATGTATATGGCACCAAAGATAAAACGATCCGCGATTGTTAATTCAGCAATCGAGGGTGCAAAGAAAGTGAGAGAGCAAATGAGATAGAAAACAAGAAAGAAAGTAAGAGAACAGCTGAACGGTACTTGAACTTCCTACCGCAAATCAGCCTTAGGTATACAAAGCAAAAATCTGAACAAAATATCATAAGTACGACAACTGCTGGTAGTCCAGGTGAGCAGGTGTTTATTTATATAGCCGGGAATTGTTAAATACACAGATCATAAATACACAGATATTGATTGATAAATATACAAATTATATGAGTCGATTTTAGATTTTAGACCAGTGGTTCTCAACTGGTCTGACTCACCTTCACACCCATATTACAAGCCACAACCTAAATCAAAGACAAATTTCCACTTTTCAAATTTACTGAATGAAATGATTGTGCTGTTTAAATCAGACAGTGTGATACATTCACATTTTTAAAAAAACATACCAAAATGACCAGCAAAATCGAAACGACTTCACGTACCATTCATACTGTCATATAAGCCTACATCACATAAAAATGGCGCAGAAAAACTGCTCTAAAATAGCCACACACACAAAAACAGCATCCAAACAACAATAATTATGCGGAAAATAATGATTAGTATAATAGTAAAAAGCTCGTACACCCTTTTTGTATTTTCATATCATTTCCTTCTTTGAGGCGATTGTTGTTTAACTTTTTGCCTCTTTTCCTTCCCCTTATCACAAACTATCTTGGGGCACATTATTATAGGCAGGAAAAAAGAAATAAAAACAACAAAATCACAATAAAACGAGAGTATGTGCCTTTAAAACACAATTTAGACAGCGCCGATTGAACAAGAAGAGATCAGGATGAGCTCACTTTTAAGGAGTTTTATTGGTCCTCTTTTTTTTTCCTTCTTTTTAGGATTATTTTGCATCAAAACCAGCTGAAAACAGGTCCCGACGCACCAGTTGAGAAACACACAGTTGCAGGTTCAAAAAGGTTCTTTGTTTGGCTGCATGCTTGAACTCTTCAACCGTGTGACGGGTTTAATACAATTTTTTCTGGTCTTGGCCACACCGATAGTCTTGGCTTGCCAAGGTTTCGTTTTCATCTTTGGCTGGGCTCCTTACACTCTTGAATAGTCCTGTTCTTTGTGTTTAACCAATCTCGGCCTGTTGCAGTTTTGTTTTTGTTATTCTAGGCTTTATATTGACTTTTTGAGGTCTCAGTCCTGAAAAGTCTTTGCCTTTGTAAGTCCTTGTTGTTGTGGATTGATATCACCATTTTATGCAAATGCCTTCACTTTCTGTCTGATTTACAAAGCCTACAGCCCTCTCCACCTCTTGCTCCCATTTCCAGCAGAACACTGTGTTAAGGTACCATAGTGCAAGGCTGACTGAACCCGTAGTGAATTAAAACCCCTGGCTGTTGCAGCCACTGGTTAATTGATGGAGTCTTAAGCTACAGTATTCCATTTGTGTTCAAAACATTACGTCTTCATACAGAAACAACCACAAAGTTATGAATACCCTCAAGATGTTATTCTTCTTTGCAAGGAATTATGCGGGTGATCATACGTGTAGGTACAAACAAGCTGACTTAACACGGTCAAGTTTGTTAACATAAGATCACAGTGCTGAGCTGTCTTTTATCTTTTTGTCTTATCTGTCATGACTTACTGGAGTTCATCATTCCTTTGTACTCCGAACACCGCTTCATCGGCCCCAAAAAGTATTCCTTTTTTGTGGGTCTTCTTATATTTGCCACCCTTGCCAGCATCATCTTTCTCTCAACTGTCTGACTTGAGTGCATGTATAATGCATGGCAGAGCAAAAGCTGTGAGGAAAAATGACTGACTGTGCTTGAGCAGCCCCTCATTGCAATTAAAACAGTGGGGAAGAGAGGCCTTTTTATAGCTAGTATAGAAAAGATACGTTGAGAAAAATCAAATAGCCACATCAGCTTCAGGTCAGCGAGTTTGTCGTGTAAAGAAGAGAAATGGGATGACAGATATTTAAAGTCAGGGCTAGGGGCATATGAATATGGTATTTTAAGCAACAAGGCTGGACGTCAGGATGCTATTTTTTACTGGGTGCCTTATACTGAAAAATTACATGGTAAACTAGATCGTAGATATTTTCATTCAATACACTACATTGCCTTTATGTCCATCCATCCAGTTTCTTCCGCCTAAGGGTCCCGGGGGCAGCAGCCTCAGCAGGGAATCTCAGACCTCCATATTCCCAGACACGTCGTACCGCTCATTTGACTGCATCCCGAGGCATTCCAAGGCCAGCCTAGGGACATAGTTTCTGCAGCGTGTCCTGGGTTGTCCCTCCAGGCCCTCCTGCGGGTGGGACATGCCTGGAACACCTCCCGAGAGATGCGTCCAGGAGGCATCCTTATCAGATGCCCCAGCCACCTCAACTGGCTCCTCTCAATGCGGAAGAGCAGTGGCTCTATACTGAGTGCCTCTCGGATGACAGAGCTTCTCACCTTATCCCAGACACTTTGCGGAGGAAACTTTCATTCGCCTGTATCCGGAATCTTGTTCGTTTGGTCATGACCCAAAGTTCATCACCATTGATGAGGATAGGAACATAGATCAACTGGTAAATCGAGAGCTTTGCCTTTTAGCTCAGCTCCATCTTCACCACGGCGGACCGGCACAAAGTCTGCATGACGGCAGACGCTGCACAGATGCATCGATCTCCTGTTCCATCCAACTTTCACTCGTAAACAACACCCTGAGATACTTGAACTCCTCCTCTTGGGGCAGGATCTCATTCCCAATCCAGAAGGAAAATGCCATCCTTTTCCGGCTGAGTACCATGGTCAGGGACTTGGAGTTGCTGATCTTCATCCTGGCTGCTTCACACTCGGCTACGAATTCATATGGTGATAGCTGAAGATCCCTGAGGAAGCCAACAGCACCATATAATCTGCAAAAAGCAGATTTTATAAAAGGGTTACCAACATCCCAGTCCAGAGGTATTGTCTCAGACGTCAACGAGATGTTGCAGAAGCTTGTAAACTATGAAAAGCTCACAATATCCAGAGCCTTAATGAACTCTCGCTGGATCTCTTTAACCACTAGGGCCTTGCCACTGTGGAGCTTTTTGACCACCTCAGTGACTTCAACCCCAGAGATACGAAAGCCCACCTCAATACTCCTCCCAATCACGGCCCTCGAGCTCCCACTGCCCTCATGAGCGTTAAAGTCCCCCAGCAGTATGAGTGAGTCCCCAGAAGGGCACACTCTCAAGCACACCCTGCGGAGAACTCCAAGAAGGGTGGGTACTCTAAACTGCTGTTTGGTGCATAAGCACAAAGAACAGTCAGGACCCATCCTACCACCCGAAGGCGGAGGGAGGCTACCCTCTGTCTACCGGGGTGAACCACAAAGTACATGCACTGAGCCTTGGCGCAATTAATATGCCCACACTGGCTGCATGCCTCTCACCACAGGTAACTGCAGAATGAAAGAAAGTCCGGACCCTCTCAACCTCACACACTAACTCGGGCACCTTCCCCTTCAGAGAGAGTACATTCCATGTCCCAAACGCCAGTTTCTGTAGCCGGGGATCGGCGCGCCAAGGACCCCTCCTTGGGCTTCTACCCAGATCTCCTCACACCCGACCCCTTTGGTTCCTCCCAGAGGTGGTGAGCCCATGGGAAGATCACCTTTGTGTGATTATATTATGTTCCATTGCATAAAAAAAAACAACACTATTTATTAGGAGGGTTGTTCGTGGAACATGATTACTTTTCTCAGTAATAAGTACTGTAATGCGTCATTGACATCATGTTGTAACTCAATTGTTAGAACATGGTGCGTTACTCCACTACTTTTTGAAAGCCGAACATGGATCACAGTTCATTCTGATCACAGACGTTCCTTTTCCGCAAATGAAGCAATGACCTTCATTCTGCCAGCAACACAACACTGAACACAGAAACTAAGAAGGGCACACATATTCATATCTAACTACAAAGTATACTTGAATACATTTATAGTGGCGGCGTCTTTCCCATAGAGTACCCAAACAGGTTTTTACAATTTTTCGGTACTGATATTCTGATATTTGTAGTACTGTATATATTTACATCCAAGCCGTATTTAAAACTATAAAATAGAATATTAAAGTCAGTTTATATGCACGTATTTGATTGTGTGTCACCAGTAGCAAATGAGCATGTGGTTTTGGCTTATACAGGAACAACCAAAACAAGGGGGCAAACGTAAACACAGAATTAATCGTAAAAGTGTGCTTCTTTTTGTTTTTTTTGTTTATCTTTTGAAATTATTTGTGCAACACACCATGCCTCAAAAATAAAATACAATTTCTTGGACATTACTCAGAAATCGAAAAAGGAAATATTTGAGTGGCAAAAGACAAAATGGATATGGAGTTTCTCAAGTGTAAATTTTCAAGCTTTTAAGATTGCACAAGCCAAGAAACATTAATGCATTATTGCAATCAGTGGTTGGTGTCCACATTTTATTTAATTCTTTATTATGTGGCTATTTTCTAACAGTTTTGGGGGGTACACTCCATTGAGAAAATATACTGTAGTTTATAACTCCTTCCAGAGTAACACGCTACATTTGGGTGTCAGTGATATGGGGGCTAAGGCAATTAAATTGTCAATGAATTAACTAGTGGGCAGCATGCCGGTGGAGTGGTTAGCGCGTGTGCGGCACAGTTCTGAGAACGAACCTTCCTGTGTGGAGTTTGCATGTTCTCCCCAGGCTTCCGTGGGTTTCTTCCCGGCAGTCCAGTTTCCTCCCACATTCCAAAAACATGCATGTCAGGTTATTTGGCGGTCCAAACTGTCCCTAGGTGTGAATGAGCAAGTGAGTTGTCTGTCTCTGTGAGCCCTGCGACTGGCTGGCAACCAGTTCAGGGTGTCCCCTGCCCACTGCCTGAAGATGGCTGGGATGGGCTCCAGCACCCCGCGACTCTACTGAGGATAAGCAGTACAGATAATGGATGGATGAACTTAACCAGTAACTGTGACATATTACCCTTTTCAGTAACACACCCAACACTATATGAATATAATGTAGATTTTTGCATCTTTGGGTGCTGAAAGTACTTCATAAACCTAGCTGCTGTATTAGGATTCACAGGATTGCGGAAAAAAGAAGATGGCCCTAAATAAGCGCAGCAAATCTCTAATGAATTGATGTTATTGTGGAGCCAACACGGAAATGGGTCATTCGTATGAAATGTTCATAAGATGCTAATTATAAAATCACTGCTGAAGGTCAGAGACTCTCCTTTATAGTAGTTGTGCTCAGAGGTACATACAGTAGGACAAGACGAACAAGCATACACACTTTTAATGAGCATCTCTACAATCATTAGCATTATCACAGCCAGAGGGGTCCTAACACAACAAAAAAAACGTGTAGCCCTGATGAGAAAACAACGCGCCATACCTACCTTATCGTTAACCAGCAGCTCGATTGGATTGTTGCCCCATTCGATCAGGACGATCTCATTAGCTTGGCCCGGCACGCCATAAGAGAAAGGAGTTCCGATGCCGGGACTTGCACTGGACTTGAGCCACATACACACGGTGAAGGCATACATTTCGGGGAGACTCTTCTTGATGCGTCCGTACAGGTAGTTGGTACGCAGGGAGAGGGACACCTTGAAATCTTCGGGAGACTTGAAGGCGTTGTTATCTGGGAACAAATTGTGTTGAATTAGGATGGACCTAGAGTGCAGTACTGTTTTTGGATATTGACTTGACCCAGGCATTATTTTTGCACAAATCCAAGGAGACAAACAGAATATACTTCGAAAGAGTTTGAACCTTGAACCTTTTTCTCAACCTTTCTAAAAAGACAAGCCACACTCCCTGTAGAAAAGGTTATTATTTAAAATCTGCTGCGGCAGTAGCTCAGGAGGTAGAGCGATCGTTTTAGGATTAAGGGATGCCAGTTCGAATCCCGGCTTGTCCGTGTTACCTGTCGAAGTGTCCTTGGGTAAGACATTGAACCCCCAATTACCCCCAATAAGCAGGTTAGCGCCTTACATGGCTGCACAGATCACGGCCGCTATTGGGAAATGTGAAGCACAATGTAAAGCGCTTTGGGAAGTCATTGACTTGAAAAGCGCTATATAAATGCAGATCCTTTAATTTCATTTCAAATCTAATTAATAAATTAACTCATTCAATGCCATACCAAATAAATACGTTTTCAGAAGCATCGACCCTGAAGTCTAAAACGTAAAAATGTGTTTTTTTGTTTTATGTTAAAAAACTTTGTGTAAAATTCATGCATTGTTGGTGCATAAGTTCAGTGTTCTCCCAACAAAGTGCCCTTGTATTTATGAAAGCATTGTTTAGATATTAGGTATCACCAATGCCCCCAAAAAAGCACCAGAGTGAAAGTTTTGCTTGACATCCTTTAACAATTTTTTTTTTCTCAGAGGTTTTCTTGGAAATTACTATTTTCAAGAAACTTTTCAAGAACAATATTCAACTGCTGTTTACTAAGAAATGGTAGAAACCTAGAAGCACATTATTTTATTCTTATGAAAGATGAGGGTTCAGGCTTTCTCTTGATATGTCCTATTCCTATTTAGCGACGCAACTAAATATTCTGTGGGCTTTCAAAATGACTCGGAATGGTAAAAAAAAGGCCGCACTTCCATTTAAAGAGAAAGGTCTGGCATTGAATTAAGATAAGGGTCTGGCATTGAATGAGTTGAAATTCATATATTTAAATACATTCAATTTCTTCATTTATTTATGTAATATTTTACCCCTCAAGAAAAGTTACTTTGAACACATTGCACGTAGAACACATTGCATTAGCTCAGGAGGTAGAGCGCTTGTTTTGGGATCAAGAGGTCGCAGGTTTGATTTCTAGCTCCTCCGTGTTATATGTCGAACTGTCCTTGGGCAAGACGCTGAATCCCCAATGCCCCCGATAGCAGGTAGTTGCCTTGCATGACTGACGCTGCTATTAGTAGGTTAGTGTGTCGAAGGGTTGTCTTCATTGACTTGAAAAGCGCTATATAAATGCAGACCAGACCATTTACATTTCGAAATACCATCAGACCAGATGTGACGTCACATTGGGAGCCATATTAGTTCTTTATTGAAACTGTCTCATTGACACAAAGCATTCTCACCATTAAAATGTCTTAAATAAACTTGTATTTTTGTGCTTACGCCCACAATGTTTGTAGGTTTTTAATGATATTCTAGATATTCTGATGTACTTAACTGAAACTGCCTAATGCGTTGTTACAATGAGCTACAATGAGTTGTTGAGATGTTACAAAACATCTGGTGGGTTGGGCGAGGGGGCTGGGAATCCCTTTCTCTGTAGCAGAAAGAGTTAAAATTGTGAATGTTTTCTTGACTCAAGCCACCTCCTACTAGGGGGATATGGCTTTGGTATCTATCTCTCTCTCTCTCTCTCTCTCTCTCTCTCTCTCTCTCTCTCTCTCTCTCTCTCTCTCTCTCTCTCTCTTCTCTCTCTCTCTCCCTCTCTCTCTCTCTCTCTCTCTCTCTCTCTCTCTTTATATATATATATATATATATATATATATATATATATATAGGGTAGGTTGGATTATTGAATTAATTTTTGATCATTCTTCAATCACACTGCTCCCTCATATCTTTCAGATGTAATTTCCCCCTATGTTCCGGTCCGGAGCCTTCGCTCTGAAAATGCTAGTCTACTAGTGATCCCAAGAGCCAAGAAGAGATCCGCAGGTTTGAGAGCGTTCTCCATCCGGGCCCCAGTGCTGTGGAATGCTCTTCCCCCTGAGATTCGATCTGCAACTTCAGTGGACATGTTTAAATCTAAGCTTAAAACACACTTCTACTCTATAGCATATGAATAACCTATATTTCATGTTGATAATATGTGTATTATTTGCCCTCATGTAGGTTTTAGATCAGGGGATGGTGTTATAATAGTCTGTAGTTTGCAATAGTCTTTGATCCGTGCAGCCCTTTGAGACTCTTTGTGATTCAGGGCTATAAAAATAAACATGACTTGACTTGACACTGTATTTAGTTTTTATTATTATTATTAGTATTATTATTATTATTATTGCTTCCACAAATAATGACATATGTCCATGTTTTGTCTAGGTCTATTCTCTAAGATGTTGAGAATTGACTATGCTACTCTTGTTTGATACACATTAAAACAGGCAAAAATAACTCAACTTAATGAGTTCATTCTGGGATTTCAAATCTTGGGTTTGTGTTTTATTAGTAGTTATAAGGGAAAAATCAAAGTTACACAAGTTAAGAATTAAAAAATCATGGTCTTTGAGAGCGTGTAAGACACCCGATAAAAATAAACGCTTGACTGAGCAACACTGTGGCAGACTGTAAGGCTCATAAGAGAGAAACGAGAATATAAATAAAGAAAATATGAGCTACGAAATCCGCCCAAAATAATGTGTAATGGATGAGGTAGCAACAGCAAAATATGATGCATGTTTTAGTAGGAGTGCACCACAATTTGAAACATTGCGCTGCCACTCCTAAAAAAAACAACACAGACTTACAAAAAAAAATAATATTGTGTCCTTGTCTGTGCAAAGACAAAAATTAGACTTGACACAAATATTGTCTTAGGTGGATGTGTTTGTGTATTCACCTCCTTCAATTGGTAGAAATTGCTTTCACTAAATCAATAAATCAAGCCTCAGGGGTGCCCATTGAGGCATACGTAATACAAATATATGGTCATCCGAACGTTTTAAAGATTTGTGACTGTCTGCCATGTCAATGCGTCAAGTTGTAATAAAAAAAATGTGTTTTTCTTTTTGTCCCATCGTACACAAGGAAATGCTCCCAGGACACTTGTGAAATTTAATGAAAACCAAATACAATTTTTTTAACGAATTCCACCTTTAAAAAATTAGGGATATAGGTTTTAGATCAGGGGATGGTGTAATAATTGTCTGAGCTTCAATTTAATGGATTCCTTAGAGACGTACAGCTAAAACGGGTCTGTTGGTGTACCACAGTGAGTTTTAGCTGTGGTCGAAACTTTGCTAGATATAATTTGGACCGAACAAATGGCCTTCTGTGTTGCTTTTGCTTCGCATAAACTAAAGTTGCAAAATCACAGAGAAGATAACAAAGGCTCTTATTTAATCTCCAAACCAGATGTACTCATGAAGAGAACCATACGTTCCTGACCACTGCCACACAGCAAGAACTAGTGGTCAAATAATACAAACTATGACTTTAAAGAATGAATCTGTGTGAGGAAATATTAAAATAAAGTAGGTGGAAATGTCTCTACAAGACTGTTCACACGCAACTAAAATTGGAGTGTCGAACAGCTTGAAACAAGCACTTCGGCTTCTTATTAGGGGAATTGTAGGACAGAGCGTACTTTTGCAACAGTAATGTCCAATGATGATCCCTGATATCTTTGTAAGAGTGTGTGAAAACAGGAGTGCAGAATTAATCATCATCACAATCTTCTATCTTTGTGGTGATTATTAAATTGATTGCTAAATGTCTCTGGCATTACAAATGAACACCGTTTTCACAGCTCCGCCTGTTTCACTTACTTTTTTCCAGCTCTGTGATCCTCTCCAGAAGCGAATTAAGCGTTTTCTCAGTGCGTTGGCGATGGGCCGCCGTTTCATTGTAAAGCTGGCTCTTCTCCTCCTCCAGCTCGGCTACTTTTCGCAGCAGCTGCGTCTCCAGGACTCCCAGTCGCTGCCCGAGGAGCTCCCGCAGCTGCGGTGGCAGAGGGGTCAGTGCCGGCACACCTCCGGCTGAGACATTAGAGCCGGGGAGCTGCAAACTCTGCTGCTGGAGTGCATAGTGGGGAAGTGGGGGAATAGGGGGGATGGCTATTAATATATATTGAGAGACTTGATGCACTTGTGCTTGTTTGCTGACCCATCATACATCCACAATGGAAATGATTATTGGAAAAAGAAAAAAAGGTGTATGTGACATGACCCAGACTTCACACCAGACTGGGTCTCAGAAAACGGTACAAAAATTGCCAATGGCCGAGTTTACTGCTTCTGTGCTCTGAAACGAATGTGATCGTTTTTACCCTTTCATTTATCCTCCCCATCTGTCTCGACCCCGTTGGTTGAGTTTGATTAATCTTTTCCAACACAATGCTGCCATCAAATTCACATCAAATCTCCTTCTACAGTAAGCTGATAACAAAGTGAAGCGTTGGGAATTAATAGATATGAGCGCACACGACCTCAATTAGTGAGAGAGCAAGC
This sequence comes from Urocampus carinirostris, assembly GCF_059441175.1. Classification (NCBI taxonomy): domain Eukaryota; kingdom Metazoa; phylum Chordata; class Actinopteri; order Syngnathiformes; family Syngnathidae; genus Urocampus; species Urocampus carinirostris. The sequence goes on along the minus strand of NC_142349.1, from coordinate 41,237,994 downwards.
CACATGTTGTCATCATTACAATAATAGACTACGCTCTAGTTCTTTTTTCTCAACACAAGCAAAGCAATGTGGTAGACAACCTCTAGTTGGTTCAATTCACACCTTTTAAACAGATATCGACACTTAATCAGTCAAAATCAAATCTTCATCAACAACAAGAAGCATTATCATGTTTCTTTGGGATACAATGATCCCTTGCTCTATCGCGGTTTACTCATTGCATATTTTCATCATGCATTCTCATTGGCTAAACAGATCAAGATGCTTTATATAGCCAACAAAGTTGGACATTTTGACCTGCTATACTTTCTCTGGAGCCACATGTGAGTCTCCCTGGCGCTTTAAAAAATATGTTTGATAGAAAAAATATATCGATCTGTAGAACCTAACCGGAAGGGAAATGCAGTTTTCCATAACGCACACCTGACGGCGGCAAAGTATCATGTAAGGTGGCTCTTGTCTTTAATCATACAGTTGTCCAATAAGACAGCAAGATTGTTTTCAAACTTGAAAATTGTCACAACGGAAGTTATTTGTTAAGATAATGTTTGAAAAGTACAGTAGGCTATTTATTCCCAATTGTCAAACGATTGTTAAAAGGACCCCGTGTAATATTTCACCACTAGATGTTGCTGTTTTGTGTAGTGCAGTAGAAAACGAGTGCTAAAAAAACACAGCAAAATTGTCAAACTACAGAGATTCAAAGTTACCATACAACACAATTTCTTTCTCATTTTTTTGTCCAGTCTTTCACAAGGTTTTTGTATTTTTTGGTGTACCACTCGATGATGCTGTATGATGCAGTGCATCCTAAAATGAGTTCTAAAAGCATGAGGAAGAATACAAACAACGGAGACTGAAAGTGACTAAAACGCAACATTTTACTTTTTTAATTTACGGTACTCTTTGCTAAGCTGTTTTGAATCTTTTAGGTACCAGTAGCATCAATGAGTATATGAGCCCCCTTTAGGTGCGGCTCTTGCTATGTAAAATAAAGGCCAATTTTTTAATCTATTAGTATTTTTAAAAAATGCAAGTCAAATGGCCATATTCATCATTTGTGCTTGTTACTTTATATTGTTTAAACTAATTAAGTTTTTTTACCAATAGGATGTGCTAAATTATATATACTGTCCCTATAACAACCTGCTTCCCAACAAATGAATCAAACACTTTTTGATGAAACGGTGCACATCTAGCAGAACAGTGGCTTTAAGACTAATATATTTTGCAACTGTGACACCTCAAATTATAAAAAATAAACTGCATATGCTTTCACTTAATTTCAATGATGATTAAGGTATGTATTTGTGTATTGGTTTTTTGAATGGAATAGTATAAAATCACCAAAGGTTTATCTATTCTGTTCCATATTAGATTATTTTGCTCAGTTGAAGTACTTATGCTTATTTATACTTACTTACACAAGCAAAACATTTTAAAATACAATAAATAACACAATCCCACATGATTTGAAATTATTTACAAATATATTGGAATGGGAAAACAAAACAGGAATGCAGTTTATGCAGTGGCTGTTAATAAGATACTAAGTCAAAGTCATATCTTTGCAGGAAAAACCTCAATAGTGCAATGCTGGCGACATGGATACATCATTTGTACCTCCAAAATTGTCACTTATAAGTACTCTTATCTAAAATGATTCGTACCATAAAAATTGCCTTGTTAAAGATCTTTTTACGACTTGCATTGGCAAGTACCTTCTACACATCACACCAAAAAATAACACAAGATATACAGATGTGTGGGCCAGCACGGCGGGGCAGTGGTTAGCGTGTCTGTGGCACAGTTATAAGGTCTTGAGAACCTCCTGTGTGGGTTCAAATCCAGCTACCGGACTTCCTGTGCGGAGTTTGTATGTTCTCCCCGTGCTTGCGTGGGTTCCCTCCGGGCACTCCGGTTTCCTCCCACATTCTAAAGACATGCATTTCCAAATTTTCCCCAGGTGTGAATGAGCGAGTGAATGGTTGTCTGTCTCTGTGCCGTGTGATTGGCTGGCAACCAGTTCAGGGTGTCCACTGCCCGATGATTGCTGGGATGGGCTCCAGCACCCCCGCGACCCGACTAATGAGATGAGATACAGAAGTGTAACCAATTTGGTTCCGACCTGGCGCCGGCAGTGAGTAGGATTATAGCACCAGTAAGGGTTTTGCGTGAACAATGGGTGTACGTGTATTAAGCCCTTCCCTTCCTCGTTAAATTATGATTTTCAAATGGCAAATAAGGGAATTTGTGGCTGCCGTACTTCGAGTTTACATGTTCCACAGTACTTTACAAATATATACAATGCAATTAATGTTATGAATGGGCCTTGGTGGCCTTGGCTTCTTATAAAGTATCTAAAAGATTCTATTTGCTATTCCTGTGCTGAATATGTAAATTATTTTTGTTCACTACTAAGGGGGTATTGGAAAGCTAAATACAAAAAAACAATCTCTACACATATCAAGGTGATTTGCCTAAATTTTAGGTTCAAAAATAGACTGCATCTCAGGTCGGTGTGTCATTACAAAGAAATCCTTATAAGGAAGAAGTGCGACGGAATTAAAAACAAGTAAACGACACTACCAGGGTACAACTGAGGCCTGTGAATAATCAGCAATCGACATTATTGACAGGAACAGAGGGCCCCCAAATCTAATTTTACTCAGTTTCCCAGGGGAGCATGGAAATGTGGACTTTGAAGACATTGGACAATTTGTAAGTGAAACACAGCGGTGAAATCACCCCAACAGCATTATAAATCATCGCATGACTTCTTGTGCGCCACGGGTATGATTACACCGGACTGCAGGCCATCTTTCATAGCTCTAATTCAGCAGGGCCCTTTATTGACTCATCCTGCACTTGTTAGCAGACATGCTTTAATGTGAAATTCACTTCAGGTGTGACTGTTGCAGGAAGGGACAGCGCAACAGGGGAACCAACACGGGTAATTGCCTCGGGCCCTGGGCTACGGGGTGGGCTCGAGAGAACAATATGCAAAGATTCTTGCATAAGGGACTCACACTAAAAACTGCTGTTTGGTAGCAAGTATCGGTACCTGAGAGACGGCGAATATTAGTAAATATAAATGACTCAAGTGGAAAGCTAGCTACTGCAATGACATAATGGGATTCAGAAAACTCACTAACAGGGTCCCTTTACGAGCCTTTACTATATTCTATCTCTAATTTAATTCCTGTATGGTTGTCGAATAGTGGGCATTTTTCCATTATTTATGTTCATATTTCGTAGGGGTCCGTAATTCAAACCAATGAAATACTATTCATTAAACTAAATCAATTATCTGGAACCAATTCATTTTTATATGTGTAGTTATTTCTGTGTTTAAATGCATACATGATTAAATATAGATACAAAAATATAAAACATCCAAATTCCTATAAGAGACAAAGATCTTTAATATGTAGCAAAAGCAAAGAACGTAACGTCATTTCCACAAAGGTTTTTTGTCACCAAAAACTCGAAAGTAACAAGTAAAGTATGTGATACAATGTGATACCCATTATTTCAGATATACATTTTTTCCCCCAGTATGAGTATTGTCACACGCCGTCGCCCGTCAATGCTGAGGTCAGACTCATCTATGAATTGCGGGATGGTGCGTTACACCAAAAAACTACAACAACCAGATGATGAAAGGGCTGTATCTGGGTCAGATCAAGAGGCTTTTCCTGCTACTGGTAACCATGGAAACCATTAAAATCTGTTTCATGTAGGTGGGCAAACCCCTACTGAAAAAAAAATCCTGAAAAGGAATGGCTGCCGTCAGGCAGTACTTGCCCAAGACACACCACAGGAAGTGAACCGTTGTGTACGTCATGAAAAAAAAATCCAAGTACTGCATAAAATAGTTGTATCAGCTACAAACGTCAAACATATTTAACCTTGCCATGAACCATAACAAACACTAAGAAGTGTCTTCATTTAGTATCAGATCGGATATCAGTCTGATATCAATTGAACAAAGCGTTATTGTGTGTTATCCGAGTTCTATTTAAAGCTCTGATATTGTATGCACGCTCATATTTATGCCGTAAGACATCTTTGGCGCGTTTGTTTCGCCCACGAGTAGAAAGAACGAGAAATACGTATTTTACTTAAATAAGGAGACGACACTTCCCCTTCCATTCCAGTTTCTGCCTGTGCTCTTCAAACAGGAGTCCCTGGATGCGGCATACAGAAACTATTTGAATAAAAACAACGGTGCATCCAAAGGAGTTCGTGAACAACTCGTAACCGAGCGGAACAGGGGTTCGTGTTTCAAAAGGGGTTCAGGGAAAACACAGATGTTTTTTTAACCCTAAAACAATTGAAAGGGTTGAAATATTTTTGGAAAAAAAGTCTGTAATTGTTAGGTTCACAAGGAGAGGGCATTTTAAATCTACATCAGTTAGCATTGTGACAATGTTTTGAAAATGAACCTGCTAGGTACCCGTTTTTTCTTCAACAAACCTCAAATTTGTCACTGTTTCTGCCCCCTTCAAGCCACACATGAGATATTATCTACTCATTCATTCTGTAAAGACCTAGTATGCCGCTGTACCCGAGAGGTCACCAGTCACTGGATAATCAACTTGGTCACCCATACTTGGGCCTCACTACCACCAAGGTGTTTAACCCCTAAACGTTCCTGTGAAATTTGCCTAAAATCCCAATCCAAGATGCACCCAAAGTAAATTGAATGCTGTTCTTTAACCATTAACACTCTGAAGTTTTGTCCCGAACTGCAAATTGTACTGAACATTAGGTAATCTGAGTTAGAAGACACAGAAATAAAAGGTTTTTAACTTTGCCTGTTTTTTTGCAATTAAAAGCATGCAGATAAGTGTAGCATGGGCTTCTTAGCTGGAAAACTGGTAAGACAATAGCTTAAAGCCTTACCTGGTCCCAGTTGGAATTTGATCACAATTTGAAAAACTTAACATTGTATTTTTCCAAGGGTAGTTTTAGGCATTTCCAAAAGTGGCTATTTGGAGACGACCACTTTACAACACTACAATCATTGCAAATGTGTATATTACTTTGGACATTTTTTTAGACATCTTTGAATTCTCTTTCCAGAAGTCAATTAATGATTGTTCACACTCGCGCATAGAAATGGTGCCTTATGCACATTTATTTCATGGTCTAATTTGAATACAAGAGGGGCATTCTTTATATCAAGTTATCCAGACTTTCATTGGCTAACCAATGTGTCAATCATCATTAGACTCGGTCACTATTGGCTAAAGTTATTTTGAGGTAAAGAAGGCAGGTCCTCTTTCATTGGCTAAAATTGCTAAAATTGTAGACCGTAATGGAAAGCCTGCAATTGGCCAAAAAATATGTCAAAGTTTGGATGATGACGGCCTAGAGAAAATGATTTTACTAGTCTGTTTAGTTGTAAATGGGTACTATGGATGGCAAACAGACGGCTAACAACAAGGAACGTATATCGATGCAGAGATGCTTTTCCACAAAAATTACATTATCGTGTGGTTTGGAGTAAATATTACATGGTTGGATTCACTAGACTCTTGTGGATGTAAGAAGGCCATGGTTGCATACTATCGTCAACGGGTGGAAGGCGACGTCTTTGGTGAGCTACCCCAGCTTTATCGTTTTCGGGTATCTCCCGTCTACTGCCGAGACAAGGAACCTCCTGGTTCAGAACGTCTTCCGCCTCAATGGGATCCCAAGAAATGTTGTATCCAACAGGGGCCCACAGTTCACTTTGCTGGTGTTGCGCTCCATCTGTAAGGCTCATGGAGCTTGTGTGAGACTCTAGTCAGTTTATCATCCCCAGGCTAATGGGCAGACTGAGAGGATGAACTAGACTATGGCGAATGTGCGGCATCCCTCTGCCTGGATCACGTATCTGCCCTGGGTGGAATATGCTCAGAACTCGCTTGTCTTCTGGTCTTTCCCCTTTCATGCTGGCCTCGGGGTTCCAGATGATGGTCTCTAAGTACCAGAAGGAAGAGGCGAAAGTGCCATCCGTCCGGGCTCACCTCCGCTGCTGCTAGAGGATCTGGCAGCAGGTATGTGCTTCATACCTGGCGCATCTGTACGCTCTCGCCAGCAGACAAACCAGGATTGTACTCCAGTGCCTTGCGATTGACCCGGGAAGAGGGTTTTGCTGTCCTCTAAGGACCTCCCCATCCAGGTGAAGAGCAGGAAGCTGGCGCTACAGGATGAAACGTGGGGTCAACCCAGCAAGCTGTGCGTTTGCGGCTTCTGGCGTCTTGGGGCGGCAGTAGCTCAGGAGGTAGAGCGATCGTTTTAGGATTAAGGGATCCCAGTTCAAATCCCGGCTTGTCCGTGTTACATGCCGAAGTGTCCTTGGGTGAGACAGTGAACCCCCAATACCCCCAATAAGCATGTTAGCGCCTTACATGGCTGCACACATCACGGCCGCTATTGGGAAATGTGAAGCACAATGTAAAGCGCTTTGGGAAGTCATTGACTTGAAAAGCGCTATATAAATGCAGATTTCATTTCATTTCGAAAGGTCCATCCCACCCTCCATGTCTCCCACAATAAGCCAGTGACTGGGTCAGACCTTGACCCTCTGCCTGACGACCTGTACCCAGTCATATTCGTGGATGGTCCCCCTGGGTACACTGTTTAAGTAATCCTGAATGTCCGTCGGAGAGGCCTTATTTCCAGTACCTCGTGGACTGGAAGGGTTACGGCCCAGAGGAGAAGTCATTGGTTCCTCCTCGCTTCATCTTGGACAAGGACCTCCTACGGGTCTTCTACCGTGCCTAACCGGACAAGCCTGCCTTCTCGCACCTGTTGAGGAGGAGGTGATGTGAAGATCCAGTATGCCACTGGCCCTCAAAGGACACCAGTCACTGGATAATCACCTTGATCTACCACACCCGGCCCTCTTTACCACCAAGGTATTTAAGGACTTAACTGACTTCACCAGTTGTCGAATTGTACTTTTAATGTGGACAACATGCCTGTTGCTGCCGCCCGCCGCCTGCCCAGAATCAATCAAAGACTTCCCGTAGCTTTCCAGCTGTGAGTTTTAATCGGACTGTGTTTATTGTTTGTGTTTTTTTTTCAGTAAAAAGTGCAAATGAAATCGCTTGGGTGCAGTTGTTTAGTATTTGCAATTTTTTAGAGAAGAATGGAAATGCAAAGTATTTATTGCAGTTGTCACACAATACAACTAAGGATCGAAGAGTTGTTCAAAATCCCTTTTGGTCTAGATCTCAGTAGTTACCTTTTGACTTGTTACCACTCAACCACCAATAGAAATTATAGTTATTTCAATTGTTCTCCCTAAATGTTGTTGGCCTCGGCGATAATTAAACCATTCATTTAATTCATATTCTAAATCTTGCATAATATACAAATTACTGCATCAATGTGAGCTTGTTTGAAAGCTTTGAAATATGCATGCATTTTCTAAGCATATCTTCTCGGTGATTGGCTGGCCACCACGCCTAGTTTTGCCCAAATTTTGTTGGGATATGCTCCAGTTCACCGGCCAATTTAAATTGGACAATACATTGAGTGTGGTCGTGTTTTATGTTGATCTTGCCTCTAGTTCTGGCTTATGGGTTAGAACACCCACCCTTTATTGTTCTCATTACACAGAGCCATGCGCGCGTCTGTGTATAAGTGCGCCTTACCTCCAAGCTCTCCAAGCGCCCTCTCAGGCTTTGCATGGTCTTCCCCAGCTGGTTGATGGTCTCGCTTGGATCCCGCGGCAAGTCCCCCATGGTGTTCTTGCCGTACTCTTTTCTCCTTGAGCTGTGAACCCGGGACCTGCCCGGTTGCGCAGAATCGTCTGCAGCCGCCTCGCAGCGCGCCAGTTTGGAGTTGAGCTCCTTGATGGTCCCCTGCTGACTGACAATTGTTTCTTTCTGTTGCAAGATGGTCTCCCGGAGTTGGATGATTGTGTTGCGCAACTCGTCCTCCACGGGGACGCTCATTTGCAAGCGGTTGCCAATGAGCGAGTAGCCACAACCGGGCTCGGCACCGGGCGGGATGGCGTTGCAGACGAAGCGGCTACCTGTGGCTGTGGTCGGGGCGTTCTGCTGGCTCGCCACTGAGCCAAGCAAGTAGAAGATGGACCAAAGTTGGACTGTCATTCTCCTGACACCGATTCCAAAAGTGAGGAGAAGGGGGAGAGGGATATTCTCGCTGCTGCTACAAACTTTTACCTGGCAAACGGTAACCCATTTGAGTGTTTGGTTAAGTCAAGATAAAAGTGTACTAATAAAAAAAACTTAAATCTGTGCACTCTGTAGAAGCCTGTTCATTCAAAAAAGCACATTATATCCTTGAACTTGGAAAAATAATCAGCAGTAAGGAAGAAAAGAAGAGATCCAGAGGCTTTCTGTGGAGAAATCAGTGCGTCCGCTCTCTCCGGCGCTACCGCGTGAGTGTGCACACATGCAGGCTGCACAAGCAGGTGGATTATGAGGGGAGGGAGGAGGAGAATGAGGATGAAGAGGATGAGGATGCTGTCGGGGTGGTTGGGTGGGTGGGGCGATCGTTTTCTGAGCGTCTATGTTGTGTGTGCTCTACCCGTCAGTCTGTGTGCCATCAACGAGTGTCAGTGGATTCCAGCCATATGTTTTCATTCATTTTTTTAATGTGGAGAAATTAAAACACCAAATATTAGTACACCAAAAGTTTTCATCCTAGGAAACTGATAATTAACAAGGTTACTACCATCTTCCTCTACACTACATAGACTCTCACAGCAGAGCTGGAAAGGAAAATTAAGGCCATGGTGATATGATGCACCAAAAAACTTCTGGGCATCAGCTACATATTCCATATTACAAAAAAAAAACATGAGAGGGCACATTGGACCCTAACAACATCACCAGAAGTGGCCAGGATTTTTTTCCAGGAGGAGGGGCAGGAGGAGAAAAGGACAGATACAGAACTGGGCCGACAACATCAAGGAATTGACTGGTGCATTGACTGGAGGGTGTGTGCAGACTTTGCCACGAGCCAACTACAGGCCATTAAGCGTCATGTCAGCATGAAGAAAATTATTTCCTTCCTTTCTGGGTGTAATGAAAATAAAATATCTTTAAAATATTTTCCTTCCTTCCTTCCTTCCTTCCTTCCTTCCTTCCTTCCTGTCACAGTTGCCCATGGCGCCCAATTGGTCCCGCCCGTTTGGCGCCAGCTGCAGCTCGTTGACTGATTGTCTTCCCTCTTATTTAAGCTCAGTGCTCTCACTCACCCTTTGTCAGTCCGTCAACAAACCTCTGCACCCGCAAGACGCGTTTTTGGACCCTGTCCGGTTTCCTGCTTGTGTTTCCTGTCCGGTATCGTTCCCGTCTATTTTGTCCTGTTTAATGTCGATCTCCAGTATCGTTCCAGCTATTTTCTTCTGTTTGATATTGATTTCCAGTTTTTAGTAGCTTTCCCGTCTAGTTTGTCCTGTTTAATTTAGATCTTCTGTGTCTGGTATCGTTTCCGTCTATCTCGTCCTGCTTGTTATCGGACCCCAGTCTCCAGTGCTTGTTATCAATCCAGTCTGTCCTGTCCTGGCCTGTCCGGTATCGACCCCATCTGTCCGATTTCTGCTCGTGCAATTGGTATCGATCTTGTCAGCCTCTGGCTTCCTGTCGTTCCACGCCAGACTGCTGCCTTATGTCTTCCGCCCAATGATCACCGAATCACTGGCGTTTGTTTGGGTTAACGTGAATGTCTGCCCCAGTAAAATAAAGCTTGTGTGAGAAACATCACGCATCTGGGTCTTCCTCCTGCTCTGGTTCTTGACCCTTCCTTCCATTGGTCCTTTCATGTTCAATAGGGAATTTGTTTTATTGATTTTACTTTTCCTTTATAGGTCTTCGTAGAAAACATGTTTTATATGCACAACACTCATCTATAAAAGGTCACTGAGGTCTGCGTGTCTCCGTCAACAAAAGAGGAGTTGATTCACTTTACTTTTGATCTCATAGAATTGTACTGAGTACAGTATTCCAATATGCTGAAAATGCTGAAATCGGGAGGGCATCTAGCTGCATTTCTAGGCTTGTTTTAAATATTAAAATAATATTTTGTTCTCCCCTCAACATCTTTGGATTCCGCATTAAACATGACACTTTAAGGTTTTTTTTTTTGCAGCTTTTGTTCTTCATTGTAGGCATCATTTATTTCCTTGGTGTGTTTTATGTTAGTATGCCATATTTTACATTTTCATTAGTGTACAGCACTTTGGTCAACTTTGTTATTTTTTTTTAATGCGCTTCATAAATAAATTGGATTGCAAAGAAGGATCGTTTAGAGGCCATTAGTGTCTTGGGGTAGTAAACAATCTTTGCCGTTTGCTTTAATCCGGCTTTAAACATTAGATAAGAGTTGCACTCAGACGTCATTATCACTAAAGTGTGCAGCATGTGGGAAACGTGTCAACTCTTGGAAAGTGAAGATCTTGCGGTTGTGTTTTGAGTAAAGACGTTTGTCAGAATAGCCCCAAATCAAGCGAACATTTGTAAGCATTGGAGAAATCTTTGTGCTTAGAGAAATGTGATTATTTTCAGTGTCAGGTGTTATTTGATGTGGTTAAGAATCTGCACGCTTCACAGAGACAGAAGAAAGCCTTTAATTTAGCTGTGATGAACAGCAAATAGGGTCTGATTTGAAGCTCCTTGTGAAATCAAATGTTTTTCCACGGGCATCCTTCCAAAAGTACAAAACCAGCAGACCAATAGATTGAATAAACACATAAGGAACTATAAGCATATTTTATGTAAACAAGATTAATGAAACTTAAGTTAATCTCCATAAATGGTATTGGGTACGTGGAATCTACTGGCTTAAGGTGGATTTTGCCACCTACGGCCTTGAGATACCACCTCTGGTAGGTGTTTTTTCAGTTGGTTGTCCTGTAGTCTACCATGTCCTTGTGCAGAATCTTTGAGGTTGTTAGGTGGAATTGAGTTTTCTCATTAGCGCACAACTGACATTTTAAATTCTATTAAGCACTTTGACTTGCATTGTCTATATATGAATGGTGCCAAAAAATGTGCTATGCTTTGAAACATATCTGAATTAGTGGCAAGAACAGATGCTCCACAGTTCTTAGCTTTTGGGTCCATCCAACAGTCAGATGCATTACGGGTAAAGTAAAAAATCTCGGTTGTGGAGGTGTGTGATTTGAAACTTACATCACAAAAAATAGAAGTCATAAACATACCAATGATGCTGTTGTCAGCTACTCTGACTTTGTAACCCATACATTTCATCATTTATAAAGTATGTATAATATTTACCATATATATATATATATATATATATATATATATATATAATCAAAATGATTCTCTCTAGTTTGTGCGAACCCCGCGTTTGTACACATGCATGGTAAAGCCAGGACATGTTCCTACTTAGATATTGGATGAAGTCCTGGAAGATCGCTTCCCATATCCAGACTAAAGCTACTGGACAGTCTGAAGAGCAACTTTGCGGTGCTGGAAAGAGCTCAACAAAATGCACACAATGTGACTGATAGATTTCTGTGTTTTGTATATTTATTATATATAAAAGAATATTATAAAATAGTATATTTGGTACATATTGTAGCCATGTAAGGTCGTTTGTTGTTGTGGTCCAGGAGGAACCAGGTCCAACGTTACCAGCATAGGCTCTGATAAAAGGTCCAGGGATTTCATCTTGATACCCAATGGCAGTCAGGGTGTCATTATCCTACCTGAAGAGGTCTATGCTTCCTTCCAGGTACTGTATATGAGGCATCACAAAACCAATCATACTAGAACACCATAAAAAACATCATCATTTTCTCCACGGCATCTCCAGACTATTCTCATTTATCGCATGTACTCAGGTTATACCTGCTCTCATAAGTGAAAAACATTGGGTTCCAGGGCCATAATTGCTGCTGTTTCATGGCAAATATCAATCAAGCTCTATGGTGCTGGTCACTCAGCACAGGGCCCACAACAGGATGTTAGGCACAAAAGTCACCTTCATACAGCCTGGTTTTTTTTCTTTTTTTCTTCCACAGAAATAGTCACACCAGTGGCCCGCTTGAGCTCATATGGAATGGGTCTGCCCGTGTTAATCATATTCCTCCTAAAATAGAAGAAATCCATCCTATTGGAGGTATATACATATACATTCTAATGTCCTGCCAAGGTCTCCTGGTTTGCACATCTCCATCCAGTGCCGTCAAGTTTCTACTTAACCTGTCCAGGAACTTGGATGTTGCCATGGTCCAGATCAGGGAGGAGGTCCCCTAAAACACCATTGGTCGTCTCATTAGGAGCAATCCCCGATGTTTTTCAGGGATGCGAACAAGCACGTTTGGGTGAGTTTCAATAATGACAATTTGGCAAAATGGTCTGCTGCCTCATTATTTTTTCACTTTTATTTTTGGGTGTCTTTGATTTCCCCAGAGTTAAAAGTCATATATTAATTTCAACCACATTTTATGCCCTCATTCGATTATTAATGCATTTACTAATTAATATCACAAAATGTATTCTACATCATTCTTCTCTTTGTTTAGAGCTCATGTGTTTTCAAATTGTTCCTCAACAACAATACAAGTGAGGCTGTCACTTCCAAGCATTGGTCCGAAGATTTTAACATTAATTTATTTGATTCTTTTGAACCAATCTGAGGTGTTTCCTGTGTAGAAAATCAAATAAATGGTCAAAAGGGGAAACTACATAGATGGATGTTTCTTTGAACATACATTATTTTCTGTAGGTGACACAAAACAAAAACAAGTGGAAAACAATTGCCAACAACTAAAACAAAAAAGCTTTATTTGAGGCAGACGCCACCTAAGGAGTTGGCATTTAATTGTTATTTTGTTTCGACCAGACAACGCGATTCCATGACAAAAATGGTGAACTTGCAGGCTGTGTAAAAAACATCTTCCCTTCCTGCATGGTGGGGATCTCGCCTTTCTAGGTGGCCATCTCAAACCAATCACAGGGAACCGTAAGGTCTAAATTTGATCTGCAACAAATTCACACTGCAATGGGTGTCAAAGGAACTGAACAATCGGAAATATGCCCAGGAAATAGAAAGTGACAGAATATCGCCATGGCAACCATATCTATCGTTGTCTTCAACTCAAGGACCCCTGGGAGGAAGGATGACATTGCTGACTTCAAAGTTGACAGGGTGGTGTTATTTCCCTTTAATGCCACAGCTGGTGAGCGCTGGGGTGAAGTTACTGTTCTTTCCTTGAGCCCACTTTAGTCGCAGAGGTTTGCAAGTCGGGCGGGACTGAAAGCTTCTCCATCAAATGTAAAATACTGCAGCGGGGATCCAGATTCAAAAGTAGAGCTAGATTAAGTCTCGTTGTAAAATTGGAACTGAAGCATTGATTAAATGTTTTGTTTTAATTGCATTTATCCATTCACATTCCTTTTGTATTACACTAATATATTTTAGCCATTTTGATTTATTTTTAGGATGAACATTTCAAAGAAGAGGCTTGCTTTAGTATAAAGCTCCTTCATTGAAAAAGCATTTTCATTCATCAATCAGGGCTCGCGGGATATTGTGTTCTGTTACCATAAAGCATCGAGCTGTCAAAAAATGAGTCTTCTTTTTTTACATGCAGAAAACAGTTTTTTGCTATTTCTGTTTGATTTTATTTTAGTAGTGATCAACAGTAAAACGTACCTTGGTTGCACCGAAACATACATTATTGGATACAATTCGACGAAAATGAGATATCTCAAGGACTAGAAGACTTTTTGCAAAAGAAGGAAGAGTGACTATAAAGTTGTTGGGGTTTTTTGGCAAATAAAAGTTCACTGACGGTGTAGACATCCAGGGTTCAATTCCAGCTACCGCATCCTCCCTGTGCGAAGTTTGCATGTTTTCCCCTTTGCCTAAGTGGGTTTCTTCCTGGCACTCCGGTTTCCTCCCACATTCAAAAAATATACATGTCAGGTTGATAGGTCCCTAGGTGTAAATAAGTTGTGTCTGTCTGTGTGCCCTGCGACTGGCTGGCTACCAGTTTAGGTTGTCCTCTGCCCACTGCCCAAAGATAGCTGGGATGGGGTGCTGCACCCCCCGCGACCCTACTGAGGATAAGTGGCACGGAAAATGAAGGGATGAAAAATTTGACGAAACAATGCAAATTTTTAGACCAATACTAATAGTAAACTCTTCAGTGTGTGCCATTGTTGCTGATTGGTTAGCATATATCAAACATATATCAGGGTTCCCACAGCTTAAGGCAAGTTAAAAATCAAGACTTTTTAATGCCTTTTAAAATCAAGTCGACAAAAAATACTAGTATCTTAGGTTGACATCAAAATAAAGAGGTCGTAGTCTTTGTGTGTGAATATACCAGTCCAAAAATCTAATGAGATTTTGTGTTTAGGTTCAAGTTTACCATTTCTAGTAATAAACAAGCACAAAACAAACAGAACTAAAGAACACAACATGATTTAGAGGCAGTTTTAAACAAATGTTTGCTTTAAATTTTTTTCAAAACACATTTACGTTGAAAACTTTCCATGTGAAAAACATAGTGCTCTCCAAAGTTTTAGACATGGAAAACAATAAAGGAAAAGGATGTTCACAGTACTTCATGGATCCTCAGTCAAATCTGGAAGATAACTACTAATTCCATTCAAGAAGCATTTTTGTCATGACGCATGAAAAATGACTTTTTGGTCTAGTGTAAATCTTTTTTGAAAAACAAAACACTGATACATTTATGACCAAATTTAAGTGTAACATCATAAAAACACAAAAACGTTGTACTCCCTGGATATGGACGAATTATAAATATTACTAAATCCTTGTGTCCACATTTTAAAGAGTTCCGAAAACCGTATATAAGACATTTAAATGCCAAGTATGAATGCAACGCCTTTTAAGCCTTTTCAAAGATCTATGGCTACGCTACGAAGGTCAAAGTCTAGGCCAGTGGGCCACATCCGGCCCCGAGAAGGTTTCCTCTGGCGCCTGAGAGGATATTTATTCATTATTGAAGTGGCGTTAGAAAAAAGGTTGCACGGACAGGTGCTGGAAAAAGTTGAAACCTTTAGGTACTTGGGTTGTGATGTGGCTACAGTTGGTGGAATGGAGTGCTAGGTATTTCACAGAGTGAATCAAGGAAGCAAGGTTTTGGGTGATCTGAGGAGAGTGATGAGCAACAATGGTATGAGTATGGATGTTAAGAGGGGACTGTATGAGAGTGTGATTGTGACGACTCTGTTGTATGGTGCAGAGACTTGGAGCCTGAACGCAGGAAATTACATGTTTTTGAGATGAAGTGTTTGAGGAGTATTTTAGGAGTGACTAGATTGAATAGATCGAGAAATGAAATTGTGAGAGACAGAACTGGAGTAGTAGTGGAACTGAGCAAGTGTGTGGAGAAGAGAGTACTCGGTTGGTTTGGACACATGGAGAGGATGGATGAGGAGCGAATGTTGAAGAGGATCTACAGAGCAGAAGTAAATGGAAGGAGACCAAGAGGAAGGCCGCGATTGACGTGGATAGATGGTGTTATGAATGCACCGCAGGAAAGAGGTCTAAATCTAGTGGAAGCTAGTGCTCTTGTTGGTAATAGGAATGAGTGTAGAGGTGTTGAAAAAGGATAGTGGGATGTTTGGACGCATTCTAAGGGATGGGCAGGGCACATGTATGATGCGGCAGGGGTAAACCAGTGAAAGCTGTTGGGCCCTGCTATTGAACAAAAGAGTGTGTTGTGTCACCCTGACCTGAGTGACAAGGCCCTTTTCATCGGGAGGGACGAAAGCATGACCAGCTTGGGTGCCGAGATGCTTAACTTGTGGGTGTTTGGGCATTTGGGTTGGCCATGGTCCAAAATTCTTTTTGTCTTTTTTTGTGTTTAATTTTTTTGCTACTTTGTCCCCTTTTTATTTCCTTTGTTTTTTGTATGTGTTTGTCTTGCTGTCGGTCACCCCTCTCGAGGGATATGACCCTGGTGGAAAGAATTATTGCAGTGGTCCCCAAAATGCAGCCTCCACATTTTGTCTCTGGTACCGTGACTAACACAAGCGTGATAATGAGATAAAATTGACTGCCTTTGTGCAAGTCATCTATTGTATACTACTCCTGGTTCAATGCACTGACAACTAAGTTGATCTTGGACCTGTTAGATACTGTACATAGTTGACTTTTTCTATGAAGAATAGAAGAAGAGAGTTTTTTGTTTTTTGTTGATTTCATAAATAGTTTTATTTATTTATTTTCTGACTTTTGTTCTGTGAAGAATTCGGAAGTGTTTTTGATTGAGTTTTTCTGGAAAACATTTTTTTTTACATCCAGGCACTCATGCAATTGTCATGCATTTTTGTTACAAACTGAATCTGGCCCATCATCAGAGCAGGTAGAAATGATGTGGCCCTCACAGGAGAGTGTTTGTGGATCCCTGCATGATTGTAACATACACCAGGAATCTTATATTTGTTTAACTGTACAGGACTTGGCTTTGTACTTTAATTTAGTCTTGTTTTATCAATAATAGAACATTGCTATTATTTTCTTTGAAGTGTTTTAGCCAGCTTCTGCCAAAATAGAAAATACAGGCTGCTTATGGTGCCTAAATAATACTGTCTTCTTTCATTCAATGTTCATGTGTGAAAATGTGTCATTTGTGTCCATCGAATATTAAAGATTACTGGCAGAGTTATAAGAAATTTTTGCATCATTTTTCCAATAATTTTTTAGCTTTTCAGGTAAAATTGTGTTCATTAGACTATGCATATGCATACAGTGTGTTTTTATCTAGCACTAGTTAAATACTCTATATCAACACTTTATATTGGGTATTTCTGTATTCTATTTCTTTTCTTTTATTATTATTTTATTTCAACACAAGGATACTTTTGGATGTGTGAATTTCCCTATGGGGATGAATAAAGTATCTATCTATCTATCTATCTATCTATCTATCTATCTATCTATCTATCTATCTATCTATCTATCTATCTATCTATCTATCTATCTATCTATCTATCTATCTATCTATCTATCTATCTATCTATCTATCTATCTATCTATCTATCTATCTATCTATCTATCTATCTATCTATCTATCTATCTATCTATCTATCTATCTATCTATCTATCTATCTATCTATCTATCTATCTATCTATCTATCTATCTATCTATCTATCTATCTATCTATCTATCTATCTATCTATCTATCTATCTATCTATCTATCTATCTATCTATCTATCTATCTATCTCATACAAAAATAAATAAATCAAGACTTTATCAGTCTAGTCACCAGCTTGTAGTCTCTTTTTTATTTGGCCCTCCCATCCTTTTGACTTTGACACCCCTGGTTAGCATATCCAACTCCTGGGTTGATTTCAAGCTACTTGTCTCCCTGAGTGGAGTTTGCACAATTCTCGCCCGTGCACTCTCCTGGCAATTCACTTGGTCCCACATCTCAAAACATGAGTGGCAGGATGATTTGGAGATCCAACTGTACCTTGGTATGAATGAGCATGTGAATGCCTGTCTGTGCTTAAGCTAGCAACCACTCCAGGATGACCCCTGTTCAACTGCCCAATCAACTCGAATGGCTTTCAGCAGCCCTGCAAGTCTCGTGAGGACAAGTGACTGTAATATGAATGAACTGAGTAGGTAATGATACTGCTACAAGATATTAAAAATATTAGATTTTAAAACGGTAATTAGAGAGCAGTCAATACTTTCACAAGCATTAATACCTTGAAATAAGGCATGTATGGGCATTGGTGCAGATAGCTGATATTGTACATGTCTATCCATATAGATAGATAGATACTTTATTCATCCCCGAAGGGAAATTCCCATTTCCAACAGTATCCTTGTGTTAAAAAAATAAATAAAAAAAGAGATAGAGAAGACAAAAATACCCAATATAATGTGTAGAATAAATACATTTAAATAATGTTCCAAAAAATGGACACTGTAATAAAAATAGAGTAAAATATGTACATGTGGAGTTGGAGTTTAATGTGGGCTTTTACTCCCCCGGGTGTAGTTGAAGCACATGAAGGAGAAATTATCTCCTCAGTCTGTCTGTGGAACAAGACCATGACAAAAGACTGTAGCTGAAGCTGATATGCAGAAGAAAGATGTGGAGCGTTTGATGGAAGAATCCTGACACACAGCTAAGATATGAAACTATTTGTGTCTTGCTCTGGACCTTACTCGCTTCTTTACCTGTTATTCACCTAAGAAATTAGTAAGACATGTGTATTTAGGAATGTAACCCGCTTTCTTGACTCTTGAATACCCCATGCATCAGAACAGAAGTATTATCCAGGCAGGCAGTAACTTACACATGTAGCCACAACTGTCCTGGGACAAGTTGATAAAAGCTTGGTTGCCAGTTTAAATTATGTTTGATCACCATCAAACATTAGTACCATGTTAATGGCACTGGAGCCATGTTTTGTGGTTTGCCCTAAAACACAAAGGCACATGACTTTTAAAGGGAGGCAATTTCAAAGGGTTGACCATTCAATTGTTAATAATACATTTTCCTATGAACACGGCATCTAAATTTGAGTGCGTGTACTTCTTCTACATAAAGCGTTATAACACTTCTCTTCTACATACAGTGCCGTGAAAAAGTATTTCCCCTTCCTGATGTCTGTCTTTTTTGCATATTTATCAAAATTGGTTTGATGATCTGAAACACTAATGAGTGATAAATGTATAAACATACTGGATTAACATCCACTGCAGAAAATGATTAACAATTTCAATTGGTTTTAAATGCATTATTTTAAGTGCTTTCTTCCTAAAATCATCTAATGTGTACCCGTGCACAGATTACTCATTTGATTTTGCAGGCTTACCCAATCAAGTACCCGCTTAAGGCAAAGGAGAACATATTTTACAGATTGTAAGAGTAATATTTGGCAACTTAGTTTCTAACTTGTGCAGAAAGTGCTCTACCCATCTGCTGATATTCTTATTTAATGCAGATAAGACTGTGTGATTCAATCAAGGAGATTTTTCCGAGCTGTTATGACGATGCATGTTGCATTCATTCCACTCGGTCTGTTTGTGTCATGGGGGCATGAATACACGTCCATGAAACGTGACTAGAATGTGTAATCCTCTGCAGACTCGTACCATGGGCTGCAGTCACACGTGCGCTTGACCGGATGGCAAATGGCTTCAAGCAGAGGTGGCAAAAGTAATCACACTATGTAACATACTAGAGTTTTTTTTTACTGGTGGAAGAAAAGAGGGGTAA
This sequence comes from Urocampus carinirostris, assembly GCF_059441175.1. Taxonomy (NCBI): domain Eukaryota; kingdom Metazoa; phylum Chordata; class Actinopteri; order Syngnathiformes; family Syngnathidae; genus Urocampus; species Urocampus carinirostris. The sequence continues at coordinate 41,218,772 of NC_142349.1, read as the reverse complement.
GAGAAGTAGCGGTGAGTACAGCTGCATCCACCTGTGTACTGAACACAAACACGCAGTTGGACGAATGAACAACTATCAGAGTAGCAACAGAGATGGGGCTGCAACTAACATGTTCTTTAATAATCGATGAATCGGTCGATCGTTTTTTTTTTCAATTTTTGGAAGAATTGGATTTTAAAAAACACATTTTTAATTTCCTCCTTTTTATTACAATATTGAAGTTTTGGACAGATATGAAAATAGTGCACAAACAACAAAATATAAGAGAAAACAATACAAAATCCAAGTGTTTGTCAAATAACAAATGTATGCTATACACCAGGGGTCGGGAACCTTTTTTGCTGAAAGAGCCGAAAAAACCCAAATTTTAAAATCTAATCCTAGGAGAGCCATATGTATATTTTAATACCAAAAACAGCTAAATGGAAGAGGAAAATCAACGAGTTTATAGTATAATAAGACAGAATTTATTTTGACCACAACATTTTAAGTTAATAACAAAAACTAACAATTATTTATAATTATAACAATCAACTGGTCTGCAGGCTGAGGTTTTATTCATATCTGTCCATGTTTACTTGCCCGCTCTGCTTGTTCACCGCTGTCTGAGGCCTTCAGGTCAGCAATTTCTTATCTAAATCGAAGAAGACCAACAATATATATATTATAAAAAGACTCTGTTATAACATGTTGTTCAAAATAAAATTAAAGGTATTTATTAAAAAGAAAAGTAGTTCTGACTTACTATTAATGCGACTTTTGGTGTTGCATGGTTTTGCTGATGGCTTTGTAGTCCGGTTGATAGGTGGTGAGGTTCAGCTTCATGCAGGCGTTTAGGCTTCCATCTTATAAACGTGATCGCAGGTTGGTTTTGATAGATAGATAGATAGATAGATAGGTAGATACTTTATTCATCCCCGTAGGGAAATTCACACTTCCAGCAGTCTACCCTGTTGTTTATTAACAGATGAACATGATGCCCGAGGGGTGCTTGTAGCGAAGTGGATGACGTCACGCCAGTCCAAAAATTCGACATCCCTGCGGCAGATGGAGAACTTTTCTTTGCGAAAATCCAGGGATACACCACCTCGTGTTAGCAAGTCCGCCTCCTCTCCGATTCCCCCCGGCTTTCGTGTCTCTGTTTAGCGGCGTTGAAGCCGGATTGCTCCGGGTAGCTCCGGGTGGCTACACGTTAGCGTCCGGAATGCTAAACGTGAGCCACGTTCCGCAAAACACAGCAACTGCGCTCCCTGTGCGCTTCGATGTTTTCCAAAAGCACTCGATGATCTTATTTGGTCGTGAGTTCGCATTTACCATGATTATGGATGGTACCGAAGACTTATAACGCCGCTAGCCGCTTCGCTAGCTCCGGTTTTTCCTCCACGATAGCCCCTTCATCACGCCGGCACGAGAATTCAGGGCAAGGAGGGCAAGGAGTTGAAATTCCTTGAATACACACATTTCTTGTGCGTTAAAACCCATGTCCATAGGATAGAAGTAATCCATAGTGTAGTTGTCAAAAGTTTGATGTGTTTTAGGTGTGAGAACGACTGTTCGCATGCATACGTAGATCCAAACATGGTCAATACAGCAAGACTCACACGCTGCAGTGTTTTGTACGTGACGGGAAGCGCGTTCCAGGTTTTGACAATCAGCTGGTCTGCGCGCTGAAGTCTGTCCATGTCTGTCCATTTGCGTTTGCCTGCCAGCTCTGCTTGTTCTCGTGCAAGGCTTTCCAAATCTTCATTCAGTGACTTGAACTTATTAACCCACATGTCTGTGGCCTTCAGGTCAGCAACTTCTACTTCAAAATCTCTGACAGAGACATTGGGGATGAAACTCAGGTTTACTTTGTCCAAATCACACTCGTGCGGATGAGTGATGAATTGAAAAAGACTAGTGTGCTCACGAAAGTCCCCAAAGCGTGCTTTGAATGACGTCAGGAGAGAAGATGTGAAAACTGCGACCTGATGGAGATCAAAATGTTCAGGGGAGTCACTTGCTGTGCACTCATCTTTAAATACTTTCAGTTTTTCAAAGTGTAGTAAACGACCAGTCTCAATATCCGCAGTAAAGATTTCCAACTTGTTTTGAAATGCAAAGACTGCCTGTTGAAGGGATAAGACTGTATTTCCAATGCCTTGCATTTTCACATTGAGATGGTTCAGATGTCCAGTCATGTCCATCTGTAAACGGCTTCCCGCTCCTCACAATTGCTAAAGAACCAGCAAAGCTAGCAGAGTTAAAATCACCTTGTTTGGCCCATACACAGAGCTGCTGCTGACTAGCCTGGACTGTGGAAAGTAGTTCTTGACAGGCCTTCTTTCTGTTGTCTCCCACTGGATATTTCGCTGAAAATGTGGCATGGCGTGTGTCGAAGTGTCTCTTTATATTTGACCGTTTCATCGAGGAAATTTTATCATTGCATATAAGACACACTGCACAACCTGCTCTCTCAATAAAGGCAAATTGCTCTGTCCATTCCTGCTGAAACGTATGGTAATCTTCATCTTTTTTCCTTTTTGTCATCTTCTTGATTAGAAGGGTTCACTCTGCATAAAAAAGCTAACCAAAAACGAGGAAATATTACTTCTTTGCTTAAAAATGACTTGTGCAGATTGTTGTAAATTATCCATTAAAATTAGACTTTCCGGGTAGCGGACCCTCCCGCTCACCGGAGAGAACAGATTGGCTGGCAAGGCAACGACCTGCTTATCGGGGGCATTAGGGATTCAGTGTCTTGCCCAAGTACACTACAACACGGAGGGAATCGAACCTGCGACCTCTTGATCCCAAGACAAGTTACTGATGTTGCCTGATACAAATAAAGGATTTATGAATCACAGTTAACACATTTGTTGACAAACCATTATTTGAAAAAACAAAAAACAAAAAAATAAACATAACTGTAACTAATATACTTGTTCTCAGAAAAGCATAGGGAAGTATATTTACAATCGGTTTATCACCTATTTCCATGATTTCTATTTAGATCACAGGTAACTTGAGCCTTGCACAGCTTAAGTTTGTGTGAGCTAAGAGTTTACCCTGGGTTGGTCACCACTCCGTCATTGGTCAATCTAGTGGGTAATTGATTGCAATCCAAAATCTGCGGGGCTCTTGAGGTGACTACTTCTTTTTTTAATGGCGATTAGAGATAAAATATGACTTTGTTTTTTATGAATATTTTATCTTAAATCAATTTTCTGCCATAACTCGAAAGCCTCTTTGCTTCCATTTTCCTCTTCTATATTTTGTAAATTTCATTTGGAATCTGTTTATTTCATTGTATTATTTGCCTTTATTTAAAAGCTAAAACTTAGAGAAATCCTAAAATGCTCAATACTTAATTATAATCGATAGACTTGACCAGTCTTCATTCTACTCGTGTTTTGAAATAAATCAATTCTGATAAAGATTGTTTTTTTTTTACATTTTGTTAATTTTTTACGTATATTTCGTATTTACTGTAATTGCGATTAACATTTTAGAAAATATAGGAGGGTATAGTTACAAGAGTCCAATGGCATTTAAATAAAACTAACGTACTAATCAGCTAATGCGATCCCTTTTTAAACTTAATGATGTAATTACAAATACAACTACTGTTAAACACTTTAAGAAACACTTTTTAAAAACAAAAAATAAAGATACATTTAAACTTCCTTACAAAATAAATGGAACCTTGTCTTGGCCAAATTGCAGGAGCAGAATAAAATTGCCATCTGTGATCAATAGTTTGGGGGTTTCCGCCCCTACTGTGCTTTCACAGCTTGTTTAGAATTAGAATTGTCTTTATTGATTAAAACGGTGTGTACGTTGTTAACAAAAACATTAGATGTGACACTCCAGGATAAACGCTATCAAACACTTTGAAAAATATATGTGAAAATGACTATCGGGATAGGTAATGTTCAAGGTAGTGCTTATAGTCTGACCTTGATTGTAGGTGCATCATTGAAATTGTGCAATGAAAATAGTGCAATGACATTTAGCATATTTGTCCAAAAATAAGTATGGTGAGAGGGAGGACAAATGCTTTTTAAAGTTTTCTGTGCTTGTTTAAGGCACTGATGGCTCTTGGGAAGAAACTGCCTCTGAGCCTGTTATTCTTAATTTTACAGAACCTGTCGCGTATGCCAGAAGGTGCAGTTCAAGCAGGTGGTGGCCAGGGTAAGATGGTTCTTTGTTAATGCTGCCAGCTCTGCTGCGGTAACGCAAGCCGTGAATAGAAATAGGTATTAGCTGATAATTCTGGGCTGTGTTGAAAGTTCTCCTGTCGGCTGCCAGTCACAATCCTACACTAGTGTTCTGGTTTCTATGTTGGGTCCCTCTCCTTATCCTCTGTCCTATCTCTTTCGACCATACCTTATTTGTCCACTCACTTTTAGGTCCAATTTTCCATCTCACAGCTGTGTTCACTTGTCTTGATTCCCCCAGAGTTTTTCTTCTTGTAACAACTTGTTTTCTTTCCTTTATTTGTACTTTGTCCTCTTGTTCCCTTGCTAGCTTGTTGTCGTCTGTGTAAATTCCCAGACACCCTTGTCTCAGCTCGTTGTTTTTCCAGTGTACCGATTCCCTACTTGCCCTTCTGGATCACAAGTGCCACCTGATAAACTATTGGACCGTTGCCTTTGCTGGCTGTAGTTACTGGAACACAGACCCTGGCCTGTCTATTGTATCAATATTGTTCCTTTATTGTTCTAGATAATCTGTCTTTGGTACCTGGCTTTCCATGTACAAAATTCTGCCCAAAAAAAAGACCACCATTTACTGTTCTAATCGATGTTTCTTCACTGTGCATCCACACCACCCCGAGTGGGTTTCTGACACCCAGCATACCACACCATGATGCCCTATGCCAGTATGCTCTCCATTGTGGCTCTGTAGCAGGAAACTAGCCGTTTTTGTGGCCGTTTCTTTTCTCCCGAGTACATTTAGGAAATTTTGCCTCTCCTGGGTCTACCACAGTTCTGGCTTTGGAAGACCACATTGCTTCAGGAGCCTTTTGTCACCGACAAATCCTGATGCCTCTCCTCTCCTGTTGTCACTTCCTTGGCTATGATAGCTTGGCGTGGGCATGCAGCTGATTCTGGCTACTTTGGCTTTAATCAGACACGTACATAATGTAAACTAATGACTTCTTTTTTACACCAGATGCCGTTACATCCCCGTGGGTGGCTTACGAAATCTGCCAGTTGCTTCTCTAACACAAAAATATCATAAATATTTGCCAAAACGAAGTGAATCACTAACTAACCAATCTGTATTAACATACATAATATGTTCACTTTATTGTAAATTAGCAAGGTAAAACCTGGTTCTGTGATAAATGCAATATAGGCTTTTTTTACGTATTGAAACATTGCCATAACTTGTAGTTGTGATCCTAGATTGTTATTGGTTGACATACATAGAAAAGCATCCACTTGTTTCCATCAATTCTTTTTCATATAAGACCAATAAACTGATAACACACCTTTCATGAAATGATTAAACAAACAATTAACAGTTTAATCTTGTATGCTTCAAAATTTCATAGTCCCATGATCATAATGTTAACTGGAACACCCTGTCCTCCAAAAGTAGACATTTTGAATGATGCGTGAATGAAACTTAACAGTGTAAAGAGGTAAATAAATAATTTCGCAAAAAAATGTTGGGAGAACTTTTACCATTCTGCTTAACGAGTCTCATACAGAGAGATTTTGAACTTAGTGGTTTATTTTTCTTGTTTATGCCTGCTCTCATGTATTAATACTTTTGTCTTTATTTGATCATGAGGTTTTTAGCTATTAACGATTTCAGGAAAACAACATGGCAAGCATGTCAATCATTGTTTTCTTATGTTACAGCACTTCTTGGGACAGTGATGGGGAAAAGAAAACAAAACACGATTGAGCGATGCACAACCCACCATTTTAATTGATGTTCTTGAGCTTGCACGGGCATGTGCATCTCACAAATTTGCATGCTAAAAGCAGCGTCAAGACTATACACGACAGTGTCTTTAATAGATTGGCCCACTGGTTATTTAGTCATTGAATTGTGAATGCTGAGGCAATTTTCTTCAAGGGCTCCTCTGCCTTTGACTTAACGATAAAATACGTCATTGCTGCTGCTAAGAATAAAGAACCAACGATATATCTTATTGTTTTCAGGGTCACAATATGGCCCATCATTTAAAGTTACGTTCACTCTTTGGCAATTACATAATACAAGAAGTCATTAGTCAAGATAAAGTTTCATTATTTTAACTTGTTCTTTGATTTTGAGATAGTTTGTATCATTAGGTTTTGTGATAAATGTATTTTACTCGATGACAATAATGTAGTTTTGGTTTTACTATTGCACACATGCAAAAGAGATTACATCGGAAACCTGGGTTGTTTGTTATTTTGACTATTGTGCACTGTTCACGTGTCACTATTAGCCAAGAAAATAGATGATTTTATTTCCAAACCCTAGGGTAGACCTCCTTTTTGTAACCGAAGAGATTTATTAAGGAATAAGCTCTGGACATTTAGGATAGGATTTTTTGCATCTTGGGGCTTTTTTGTACAGTCCTCTCCTATGTTCCGTGGAATCTTAAAAATTCATTGATGTCTTCTCTCCTTATTTTGAGTGTCTACTGAACTATTACCTTATCAGTTAGTATGTTCATTGTGTGAATTACTTTATTATCCATACAGCATCCACTAGATTGCAACATATTTTAGCTCCTATGGAAGGCCACCTCCAGGCTTCAGAATCAAAAAATTTAAACATAATATTTTACGATCTGTTTATGAGCGCAGAACAAATGATTCCTGAAGGCTTGAAATTAAAAACGTCAAAAGAGGTTAAAACCTCTTTATTTGGATCAATCTTCATTGGAAAAACCTTCCACTGTTACAATTATTTTAAATCAATGACTTACTTTAACAAGAGAGGGGAAGGGACAGTAAAACAGGCTTAAGTACAGAGAGTGTTGAAGAGTGGGTAAATTTCCGGTAACACGATATTAACATACAGGTTACCTTATGTAAGCACCGTAGCTAAATGGAGAACTACAAAACGTTTACACTAGTTGGTCAATTTTGTTGATGCAAAAAACATCAATGAAGAAACACGTCTATTAAATCAAATATCTAAACTAAACACACCCCTGGATGTGCAAGACACAAAACTAAAGTAACACCAAAACCAGGAAATGGTGAATACCGATACCAGCATCAGCTTTTCTGTAGCTCTCATTTCATAGGCAGGAACTTAGATTTAGTGGAGCCATATAATGTTTTCAAAATTATCATTCAATGTTCTTTTTAGGAGAAATTTTGATAATTTTGATAATTTTATGTACTAATGGTACAGATACCTGGTACATACATTGGTGACTCCTCAAGTGATGTCCATCTTTAGCTGTCCAAAAATTGTTTCTCATCTAGTGGGTTGGGGCCCATTTTCAGTGGGTTGCGGGCCCTTGCTGTGGCAAAACAATGCTAAGAAAAGAAATAACGGAGTCATGTACACTCCTTAACAGTAGATGGTGATAATTCCCTGCAAAAGGCGAGTTGACACCCGCCATTTCACACCACAGAAAACAACGGATAGTGTGTCTAAAAAAAACAGATACAGTGGATAATGTATGAGATTAGGATTTTTTTTATCTTGAAGTCAAAGGCACTGAAGTGAAGCGGCAGGTAATTGAGCATTAAAGGGAATACTAATGGTTACAGTTGTTTTAGTTTTGCTGGTCTTTTTAGTGTGAATATATTTGACTTCTTTCTATGGTTTAAACTACTGAATCCTTTCATTCAATACACTTGAAAAGTGGATATTTTTTTTATTCTTGATTTGGGTTGCGGCTTGTGATTAGAATGGGATGGTGGTTTTTCAAGTCAGACCAGTTGAAAACCACTGCTTTAACAGATCCCTGACCAATACAAATCATTTTCAGCATTCCTGATTGAAAGGAAGCCAAAATGAGGTTGGGCAGGTGTGCCCACTCTACAAAGCATCCCGTCTTTTGGCTAGCTTGGACTTTTGTACCGGATGTAGTTGTTGAGAGTAAGAGTCCCGACTCCTAGGCTTTGAAGCGTTGCATTCGCAATGATCGCAGCAAGGCTTTAGGGCTAGGACCTTAGCTTGGCCTTTTGGCTGAGAGTAAGTGTACCGGCTCCTAGGCTTTGTAGCGTATTATGAACTGACCGATAACGGATAATGGATAATGAATAACGAAGATAGAACAATAACCCTCAAAAACCCCAAACCCCCTCAATAAATAATCAACTGATGACATTGAAATTCCTGCTAAATGATCATAAGCATCTGGGTAACTCCAAGAGAAATCCAACTTTTGTGGATCATTAGCATTCCCAAAGTAAAAGACAAGTCATTGAATGCACTCCCTGCTGCTTATCAAGGCAAAACTTGGCTTTTGCTGGGAACCATTAATGTCTGTGTCAGAGCAGTAAGTTGTAAATTCCAATTTGATCGGCTGCCACCGAGATCTTAAATGACTCATGCGCAAGGACAACAAATGAGGTCTAACAGGGGTTGATGTTACGTAATTTGCATGCTGCCACAGGGAGACTCTGCCTGCCCTCTTGCACCAACTTCGCATGTGAGTCAATCACTTTTCATGTTTGAATGTTCATTCATTAGGAGTGTCTGCTTCATTGCTAGATAAAAAGATGATTTTATTCTTAATGCAATTCAAGAGCGTGAATGCAGAAAAAGGAAGTTGAACAGGAAGAAATCCATCGTCAACATTCTCAGGTGTCTGAGGACATGTTTCGTATATCATCAAAGGGACACAAAAGTCAACTAAGTATGTCATTTTGACTGAAAATGCATAAATAGGCTACATAAGCCAGCTGCACGAGCCAGTGGCTGGCGTGGGACAGCAATGGGGGTGGGGCTACTGCCTTGGCAGCCTCCAAACCTGATTATTGAGGCTGCGGCCCAGCACATGTGCAAAGTTGCCAAATATCATCTGATCCTGTCGCAAAGCAGCCTGGTTGGCAGCCACGCACGGACTGGGCAACAGATATTTGGCTTTGAAGACTATATGAGGTGGTCATTTCTCAGTGGTGCGCCGTGCATTTCACAGCTAGGCCTTCAGTAATGGCCTTTAGTTATGTGTTGTTTGTGAATGAACCAGTACTATGAACCATCTATTTAAAATGAAAGCCTGGGGCTGCAACCAAGCCACCCCTCCATCAAAAGCTGGTACTCTTCGAGACACTTTTTTTCTGTTGTGATTGGTCAATATGCATGTTTTTTTTCAAAGATCATATTTTGTTGACTTTACATTTGTTGAATATAACAAAGAATCAAATCGTTTTGAATTTCATGTTTTGTTTTCTACATCTGTTAATTTTTCAGTTAATGTTTCCTATGTTTTTTCAGGGTGTAATACATGTATAGTTTATCCTTGTATTTTATAGTTTATTTGTTGTCAAACTGAAAAGTCAATATTTTTGGGGTCATATTTTGTTGTGTGTTTTTCATAGATTAAAGTTGCTTAGTAAAAAAAAGTTCAACGTTTAAATAAGCTAAAACTTTATTATTGGATGAATAGATAAATTATATTATAATTGATATTACTGGCTTCTAACTGAAGTTTCCTTACACCAGCAAGAAAGCCTTAATGTGGCCGAATAGAAATCTGATTGGCTTATCCAAATGTTTCACCGTCAATTGTTATGTCTCAGGAAGACCTAAAGATCTGATTTTGCAGACCCCTGGGCATATTTCTGACCCTGGCGACAATAATGGCTAAACTGTGATTGGTCAAATGCTCAATAATGAAAGCACACATCTGGAAGCAGTACAACCAGGGGAAAAGCATTAAAAGGTTGGTGACGGACAATTTGTAATTATTTAATTAGTGTTAATGGTAAAAATCTAACTTCATTACGATTCAGATATTTTCTTAGCCGAGCAGATAGGCTTTATAGACTCTGATGGCCCACCACTGTCATTGCTACATTAAAACATTGTAATGAGCCCATGCAAATCATATAGATAGATAGATAGATAGATACTTTATTCATCTCTGTAGGGAAATTCACACTTCCAGCAGTCTACCCCGTTGTTGATTAACAGATGAACATGATGCCCTAGGGGTGCTTGTATCGGAGTGGATGACGTCACGCCAGTCCAAAAGTTCGACATCCCTGCGGCAGATGGAAAACTTTTCTTTGTGAAAATCCAGGGATACACCACCTCGTGTTAGCAAGTCCGCCTCCTCTTCGATTCCCCCCAGCTTTCGTGTCTTTGTTTAGCGGCGTTGAAGCCGGATTGCTCCGGGTAGCTCCGGGTGGCTACACGTTAGCGTCCGGAATGCTAAACGTGAGCCACGTTTCCGCAAAACACAGCAACTGCGCTCCCTGTGCGCTTCGATGTTTTCCACCAGCACTCGATGATCTTATTTGGTCGTGAGTTCGCATTTACCATGATTACGGATGGTACCGAAGACTTATAACGCCGCTAGCCGCTTCGCTAGCTCCGGCTCTTCTTCCACGATGGGCCCCTTCATCACGCCGGCACGAGAATTCTTTAGGGCAAGGAGTTGAAATTCCTTGAATACATGCATTTTTTTGCGCTAAAATCCATGTCCATAGGATAGAAGTAATCCATAGTGTAGTTGTCAAAACGGGAAGAAAAAACACCGAAGATAGGAGCAGACAATAAAACAATAGGGCAGCTGATGGAAAAGGCAGCCGCTCGTGGCAGCGCCGCTTTGATGATATATATATATATATATATATATATATATATATATAAAGAGAGAGTGCTTCTAATGCAGACCCTAACTCTACTTGAATATAGTCAGACTGAGCAAAAAACAATTTTATTTAAATTGAGGTTAAATTTTTTTTTTTTGGGACATTATTTTTGGATGATAGAGACTCAAACATCAGGTAGACTCTATATGCAAAATAAATTCCCCCACTGCTAATATGGTGGTGAAAACCCTTCATAAACACTTCTTGTGAATTGTCTATCAAGTCATGTAATTGGTGGTTTTATTTTTAATTGATATACATTTCACAGATACAATTTTCTTGTCCTTTATGTGCTGAATCGAATCTGTGCATTAATAGCATTGTATAACAAAAGATTAAAAAACATGTTGTCAGGCAATTGAAGATTTAAAACCTAAATATATACTTGGAGTTTGTATTGAAATGAATGATCTGCATTTATATAGCGCTTTTCAAGTCAATGACTTCCCAAAGCGCTTTACAGTGTGCTTCACATTTCCCAATAGCGGCCTTGTATTGCAGCCATGTAAGACGCTAACCTGCTTATTGGGGGTATTAAGGGTTCAGTGTCTTACCCAAGGACACTTCGACATGTAACACAGACAAGCCGGGATTCGAACTGGGATCCCTTGATCCCAAGAGCGCTCTACCTCCTGAGCTACTGCTGCCCCTATTCATTAATAAATTACTTACTACGTCAAACTATAAAGCTTGATTGCTTGATTATTTTTCATCCAAAGTTGTAAACCTAAGAAGGACTCAAATTCATGTAATTGATTGCATTGTAAGCTCAGCCTTGTTTTTATAATGAGCAAACATTGAGCTAGTCTTCGAAACACTATATTGAAACCGACTAAATGATGTAACCCAGTGGTCCGCAACCCCAAATTTTGAAATAGCCATAACAGACCAAAAAAATACAAAATATATCGACCAAAAGCACTATTTCCTTTGATCGGGCAGGAGAGAAACCTCAAACCTCCAAGAAGACTCAGGGGGGCCTTCTCACAACTGCAAGGGACTGGCAGCTCCAGGTGGACATATGAAAGCAGTTGCGATTCCCAGGCATAAACGATAGCTACAAACTCCGGCCAGATATGGTGCTGATACTGTATCTGTAACCAGCTGACTGTTCTGGATGGGAAGACTGGATAGATGAAGCTCAGGAGAGGAAGAGGACAAAGTATTGGTGGAGGGCCTGTTGCAAGCCTATTGGGTGGGTTGCAGGGGCTTTGCAGACAGGTGTTTATACCATGTCCTGGGGCTCCTTGTGTTTTGTGGACTTTATAGGCAAAGAGCCATCAATAACATCTTGGGTGTAACTGAAAAGGCTGACCACCAGCTCGGGTTGAGGAGGGAGGAGGCGTAGCGTAGTGCGCTACCTCAACACAATTGGGGGATTGATCAACTTCAACTGGGTCGCCTGGGTGAGGGTGTAAGACCCGAAACACTTAAGATTAAGTCTTATAAACACATAACTTAGCTTATCATCTGCTCAATGCCACATTATGGAGACAGTTTATTGTTTTCTGTTACATTTGAGTCATAGCTAAAACCATGCTCTATAAAGTGATAGATATAGGTTACTCTGCACTCCCCCCACCCCCCCAAAAAAAATCACACTTGTGGATAATGTGTTGTAAAGTCAGTGGTTACAGAGTTGAGCAGTTCTTGGAACGTTACTGTAAATTCTCATCTAAGGAGCACAGAATATTTTTTGAATTACCATCATAATTTTAAAGACTATTTTTGACTCGCTGTTTTACAGGATAAGGATGCCATTTTACGAGCCAAAACAAGATTGAGACTTTCATTTCTTAACACGAACCAATCCAGTTATTCAAGGGCAACCTTGAGTGTGTTATACAAATTCATTGATGCAATTATTCATCAGATAGTTTTAATATGACTTACCTAAACGGCTCCCTTCAACCGCCTTCCATATGACTTTACCTAGCGTGTAACAGAAATACTGCGGCATAGGCGGCAAAAAAACTATGAAACCAGTTTTAAGAGCTGAACAAGAAAAACTCACTGTGACCAAACTTGACAAAACTCTTTTGAAAATATATTTGAATTAGCACATCATATTTATCCATACTAGTTTCAATGGTCACATTAGTTGACATACTGCCCCCAGGTGAAGCGTTGGGTGTGGGCAGAGGAATTAAGAGGGTAAAAGAGCATCAAACCAGCATAGGTTTTTAGTAAACAAAAGTTAAACATCGCTACATTTCCTGAGTATACTTGTTTCTAAGAAAACTTTCCCCCCAAAAATTGCTTTTTCTGAAAGGATCCATTTCCAACAGAAATGTCACTTTGGTGTTTTCTGTCAATTTTTTTTAAGGAATAACCCCTCTTTATGAGTTATAACTGCCTATCCCTATTTATCCACATCTTCACTATTCTCACCACACTGCTTCAGTATGCCTACTCGGTATGTGGGGCCGCCCACACACTCTTATTCACTGGAAAAAGCAAGCAACACTAGGAGGTATGGCTCCCTGGTTGTGTGGACAAATGTCGGACCAAAGCCACTCCTCCCATATTGCAGTGAATTATCATAATGAAATAATTTCCAGAGGCTTGATACTTATTGATAAGCAGTGCCAAACCCTTTGCAATATATATTTTTCTTTTAATAAAACAAAAAAAAAGGTAGTTGGGGAAAACTTTACTTCCAGTAAGCACATCGTGTTTCATAGTGTGCAGCCTCGCTCATCCTGTGTCAAAAATAAATTCTTGCGTCAGGAAGCAAGCACTTTGGGCATGATCCTGCTGCACATTCGAAGTTCAGACAAAATGCGCTTCGCACAGAAAATAGAAAAGTCTGTGTCACTTGCCGAAAATATATAGCAGTCAGGAGTTGAGCATAAAAAATGACTTCGGTAGTTTTGACGTTCTGTTAAATCCTCCAATATGTGAGTTCATTGAGGCTATTTTCAACACTCATTCATCTTTTGATTGCTATTTGCATTGAAAAAAAATACACACAGTCTTAGAAAACTGTACTCTTTTAACAACTCTTCCAAAAAATTATTTAAGGTCACACTGTGAGCTGTATAACAGTTCTGTGATTTATGGTATCATATCTCCTGCAACTAGCACTGGGAATATTGAGCAATGTTTGGCCATGAGCTGAAATTAGTGTTTTTGCAAATATAATCGATATGATCGTCGCTGTGTGAGCAGAGCCGAAATGACTCTAGCTAGCAGGTCGGTGCTACAGAGGTTTTGCTTTTGCATTGCTGAATTCATCATTTTCTCATGCAATCAAAATTTTCCCAATGAGCCTTCACATTAAGACAAAATGCAGTCATCAATTAAAAACCTTTCTTGTAGTATTTTCATGAGATGTTTGGGAAACAGTGACAGATGGTGTTTTGCATAACCCCAAGCATCATCCTTTTTGATATTCTCCTGCCAAGATTGTTTAGAGTGCCTCATTGACATTGTGGCTATTTCTCCAAGACCCTTGAGAGAGTTTGACCTTATTCCATAACATTTGCAGCTATGATTATGACTAAAAATACATGAAGATTCGAGCATGACATGACACATTGCGAGACAAAAGTCTGAATGTATTTTGGGGAGTTACTAATTAATTCTTGTACCTTTGTACCATCCACCCACCCACCTACATACCTACATATCATTTTAAGTGTACACCCTAAACATTTCCGTTATGCCTCTGTTTAGGACGATATTGTGGGACATTCAGTGTAGAGTAAGCATTCTGTTTTTTTTGTCAAAAATAAATTCTGACACAATGTTAAACATGGGCATTAAATCCCATAGTTGCTCTAATTTAACCATTCATAGTGATTGAATTGTATGATGTGGCACTGCGCGTGAATGTGGGGTTTGGTGTTATCTCGCATTTGTAAAAAAATAAAAAAAAGACAATTCCAGGTTGCCTCGTCAACCCAATTGTGCCAGCCAAGATCGACACTTCTATCTTTCTTTCTTTTATTTTCTTATCCTTGGTTTGTTTTGTGTTTTATTCCAGTACTCTCTGGAGATGATTAGTAAAGAAAATTCCTTAAATCCGAGTGTGTGACTAGATTAAAGTATGTTGAACTATCAAGAACGGTGAAAATACTTCACTGAAATTTGTTCTGTAGCCAAGCTTTCAGATTAACTCAGTTTTTTTGAAATCAGTTTTCCTGAATTAGTATTATCTATCTATAGAATTATCTGAAAATGTGGAGCTTCAAAAACACGAGTAAATGTTTAAATAATATACTCGTCTTTTCAATTTGAATGGTCAATCGATTATTTATTAAAATAATGTATTCAGACCCCCAAACCAAGAACATAATGGTTACTATGTAGGAACCAAAAAATACATTTTTATTTGCAAACAAAAAAAAGCAATGTTATTTGCATACGACAAATATTTCAAAATAATATAGTTGACTACCTTTGCAGTACCGGTACTTGTTATTGACATAGGCAAAACTGGCACTCGTGTTTGATCAATCTACACTAACATTTCAAGTGTTTCAAAGCTTTGATAGACTTTGATGAAACTTACATTCCAGTTAAAAATCTTTATTCATGACAAAATGTAATGCTCAGAGGACGAACAACAAGAATGATGACTGAAATGCTAATTTGCTGGTTGTATACAAAATCATGTTTGAAAAATGTGTCTGGGCGTATTAAATCATTTGTAGTCTCAAAGCAAAACCCACTCACAAGGTGTTTCCCATGTGTGCTGCAAAGATTTTCAATAATAATATTTGCCATCAGCTAAAAAAAGTGAATCCTCCTAGCTTCTGAATGGGATGAAATCGTTTGGATTCTACTCAAGGTTTAGGGCAATGCTTTGGAGTAATTGATGGGGTCATTTTAGTTTACTTTTAGACTCCCTCATTTGAGATAGAAAGTGTCATTCTGTCACTCCCATTTCATCTCTAACATATTTCTTTGCTGAAAGTGACTATGGCGCAATGGTATCTGACAAGATCTTTTGGCCCTTGCTGTTCGAAGCTACATATACTTGGAGCCACTGTAAGAAAGGTTGCAATCTTTGGTAGTTTTGATTTGAAGAATAAGAGAGAAGACGTTGTCCTTATGTCTTTCTCTTCTTCAGTATGTTTGGGGTGTGAATCGACTAATAATTCTCTTCAGATAGAACACAAACTCAACTTTTCTCAGTTTTAATGAGACATTTGACAGCCCCTAGAAATCTTGGGGCCCCAGGCAACTTCTTTCCTGCTCCTAACACGATGACAGATGTTCTTTTGACAAATGCCTAAAACAAAGCATCTTTCACAATGTGGGCTCTGTGTGCTTAAATGTGGTTGATGCCCTAGAAGTTGTGTTTGTGTCTGACGACTTGGTTATACATTGTATGGACAATTACAGTATGTTATTTTGAAACGGTTGAGTCTCAACTGACTAAATTCAATTAAAATAGCGTGTATGACACGTATGGACTCAACACTCACAAGGAATCAATTCTATCTGAACTGCAACGGTTCAACTGGACACAATAAGAAATGACGAGAGGAGCTGGAAACGTGTTAGAGTTCTCACATTGTGCTTGGGACTAGAAGCCCAATAATATGTGTGGCAAAAAGGAGCAGGTAAGGAAGTGGAACCGAGGTGTCGTCAGATGACACCTCTTTGCAGCTGAACGAGTCGTCAAAAATATAGAATCCGAATATGAGAATTAAGCGGGTTAAATGTGGAGGAGGCATGGGGAGTGAAAACATCACTCGTGGATCCTGGCAATTACTTTTTTACTGGAAACGACAAAGCTGGCCGTCATTTAAAAAGGGACAACTCCAAAGCCCGACCAATTAACTTGATTTGCAGGACCAAGCTAGAAGAAAACCCTGGATTTTATATTTAATTTGTGAGGAATCGGGAAGAGCAAAGGTGTTTTAAGCCTACACCGACCCCTGCCGGTCTGCCAAATGCAGTCTGCGCGGGAAGCTGGCAATCGAGGGAGGGAGGGGCAGACGTTAAAGGCCCCAAGCGTGACACCTAAAGCCTGTCTTTTGTAACAAAATATAAGTAAACAAGACTGGAAAAACATTCACAGGTTCTATATTTCTGTGTTTGCAGAGGTTATATTGACCGACAGTTCTCCATCATCGAAGGGAAAATCTCAAGGCCATCCATCAATTTGACGGGTTAGAAACTGGACCAATGAAGCACAGCAGCAGTGTGTCCTTAAGACGCGTGGCACTCAGATAGAGAGACAAGAAGATAGGTGATCTTACTTCTATGAAGGCCAAGGTGAGGAATGCATGGCGCGCCACTGCATACACTAATTTGGGGTCTGCCCCATACATTCTCATATAAAGTTACCTAGGGATGATCTCCTAATTCTTCAAACACTGCTGAAACAAGCAAATGAGTCTACGTTACATGATGAAAATATTCAATACTACTTTTTTTCGAAGACTTATACTGGTAAAATAACTATTGATTGACGACTGATACTTATTCCATGTATGGAGACAACTAGTGCAATTTTTTTTTACCCATTCCTCCAAGCAAACTATTATAAAACCAAGCGCTGTTACCTTTTTCTGTTTTTGCAGTCTCAAAGACATAAACACGTTTTTTCTTCTACTAATATTGGTCTTTTAGCCCAAACAATGAGCGATTGACAACTCACTTGGAGAATATTAAGAAGTGATAACCAGTCAGATGTAAATGTAGCTTTGAAGGTTGAGCGCTTGCAGGAGTAACGATTAGTATTTGAAATGATCACTGTTTACAAGCTCATCCTTGATACTATAAATACAATGCAACGCTACACAGTTCGACTAATTAGGCACATTGTTTACCAAAATTATAAAAAAAAGTATCCGTAATATTTTTCTTGTTTCCCTTTTTTGTCCTTCTACTTTTTTTCTCTCATTTTTTCTTTTTTCTTCTTTTATTAGTTTGCTTTATTTCCCAATGTCCAAACACAATACCACTATTCTAAACAATAAGAAAGTTAAATATTTAGCCTTAAGTAAAGTGTTCTTTCAGATTTGGTATTTTTTTCTAAATTAAAATATACATTATTTTCTAAAGGAGACCTTAGTTTCGAAAAGTATAAATCCATAGAAAATAATCTATGTACAGGACTGGGATATTACACTACGCTTATTCGTTGTAATAGATTCCTTTGTG
Organism: Urocampus carinirostris; assembly: GCF_059441175.1. Classification (NCBI taxonomy): domain Eukaryota; kingdom Metazoa; phylum Chordata; class Actinopteri; order Syngnathiformes; family Syngnathidae; genus Urocampus; species Urocampus carinirostris. The sequence goes on along the minus strand of NC_142349.1, from coordinate 41,200,875 downwards.
CGAAAATGTGTTTAGTTTTCAAATGTATATACACGGTAACTGATTTATCATTTTAAACACAAGTTTGTGTGGAAGTAACAGAGATAAGCTTCCACATGTTTCCATCTGCTTCAGTGGATGAAATTATAATCATTGATTAATTGTTGTCGATATGGTTGAATTTCTATAAAAAGCTCAGTCTTTTAAGAACTTGCTTTGAGGCCCCCGTAAATTTTCCAAATGTGTTCGATCAGGCACTCTGGGAGGGTTAAGTTTAAGCTGTGATATAAACATGACAACGAGATATACCTTCTTCTCCAAATCCACAAAATCTACTGATGTCTTCATTTTCAAAACACTCCGAAGAATTCAGGCTAGAAAATAGCTAATACAGGAGATGCAGCCTGCTGAGGATCGTGTGTTCAGCCGCCGCTTGCGTGATGGTGAGCGCTCGCTCCACATGCGCCTGCAAGCTCTGTTATTGCCCATCAGCTTGACTTCTCACGATAAGTCAGAATAACTTCCTGCCACTTGAGAAATCCAACAAAATGTTTGCACGTGTCTCTTACTAACCACAACCGTACTTTGGATTGTCAGGTGTAAGGACTTTTGTTAGTGGCTAAATAAATGAAACTGTCCAATTGGATTCAAATGTGGTCTTTCATTTTGTAATTTACAACGAGAGCAACATGTAAAGGAAAAATGTATTGTGTGTGTTCCACATTTTATCATGAAATCCCAGAATAACCATGACATAGAGAATATGCAAAACTAAGAGACCTCAATATAGGTACATATGGGCCATTCTCTACATTCCGTAGGGGCTCAGTGACAAATGAGCTTAAGTTATGTATTGTATATTAATTATTTACTGCCCCTTTAGGAGCATTGCAGAAGCTAATTTCTCCTCTGGCGGTTCTATTCTTTGAGCTGTGATACACAAGAATTTGAATATAATCTTGACTGATCACCAGCACATGCATCGTTTTATGAGCACTCAAGTCTATTGAAAAATTTTATGAGCACAGACAAGATTTAAAAGCAAAGGCAAGATTGATCAATTTTACTGTTTCATGGTTCTTAAAATAAAAACAAAGAAAAATGTATTCAGCTGTAGACTAAGTAATATGAAAGGAACCTCCACGACCCTGGTGGAGTCTTCTTGTTTACATTAAATATAATTTGTGGACTGCAAAGCCTTGTGCACCTACTTTGTGTTGTATTGACACGTGTTAATGTTTGGGATTTTAATGTGTGTATATGTATGTACACAGGATAAGCGGTGCAGATAATGTATGTATATATATATATATATATATATATATATATATATATCTCATCTCATTAGCCGTACCGCTTATCCTCATTAGGGTCGCGGGGGGGCTGGAGCCCATCCCAGCCATCTCCGGGCAGTGGGCAGGGGACACCCTGAACTGGTTGCCAGCCAGTCGCAAGGCACACAGGGACAGACAGCTCGTTCGCTCATTCACACCTAGGGACAATTTAAACCGGCCAATTCACCTGAAATGCATGTTTTTGGAACGTGGGAGGAAACCGGAGTGCCCGGAGGAAACCCACGCAAGCACGGGGAGAACATACAAACTCCGCACAGGAAGTCTGGAGCTGGATTTGAACCCACGACAGGTAACCACTGCGCCGCCGTGCCGCCCTATATATATATATATATATATATATATATATATATATTAATATAGTGTGTGTGTGTGTGTGTGTGTGTGTATATATGTGTATGTATATATATGTATATGTGTATATATATGTGTATGTATGTATGTATGTATATATATATATATATATATATATATATATATATATGTTATATTAACATTTATTTTGTTGAAATTCCTGTTCCTGTCTTATAATTGTGTTTTATCCCTAGATGTGATTGGGCAAGCAAGTTGTCTGTCCCTGTGTGCCCTGCGATCGGCCGGCAACCAGTTCAGGGTGTCCCCTGCCCACTGCTCGATGATTGCTGGGATGGGCCCCAGCACCCCCGCGGCCCTACTGAGGATAAGCGGCGCAGCTAATGAGATGAGATGAGTTGTGTTTTATTGTGTGTCCTGCAATGAAGAGTCCAACAGTGCCACCTGCTGGTATGGAGTAAGGCTTAGTTTAGCCTCGATTTTATGATTTTATTGTTAGCAGCTGCTAACGGTAAGCCAAAATCTTTTGGTGCTCCGCAAAACGTTTATCAACGACAATAAAACTACAATTGACAAATCTTGCAACATACACAGTAATGTAATCAATGTTTTCAAGCTGTTTAGATTTATTTTAATTTTGTTTCTGTCCCCATTTGTTAGTTTTGCCGTAAGTTGCACCGTACTGAAAGGCTCATTTCCCTGATAGACCAGCAGAGGTGCTAACCACATGGTGTCTGTATGTTTTGTCGCTCATTGCAGTCTCCAACATGCTGCTAACGTAACTGAAATAAAAGCCTCATCATCCAGTCCAGCCTGAATGTGGATCCTTGGTGGGATGGGTACACCATAGTTACATGTGTATATATATATATTTATATATATATATGTATATATATATATAAAACCTTGTGTTCCAACTGATTACTGAATGTTTGTAGGACTTGCAGTGATTTTATTTTGGGACAGAACTTCTCTGTCGTGATTACCTAACTGGAACCACCTGAGGTAATCAGCTGGCGTGCTGGATTGCGCTTCCTGATTGGTGGAAGCTTTCTACTTAAGCTGTCAGCGTCCAGAGATGGACGTTCGAGTATACTCCTCGTTTCCATGAGTGTGCCTCCAACATTCAAGGTACCCACGATCCCTTTGTCTATTCCAAGCCTGCTTCTCGTTGCCTGACCCTTTTCTGTTACAAGTTTACGATCTACTCTCCCGCCCCGGCCACCGACTTACCTGCTACGTTGCTCGTCACGCGTTTCACCACGGAGCTGCCATTCCGTCCAAAGAGGCTTTCTGCCACCAAGACCCGACGTCTCAAGCCTGCTCCACCGACCCTTGTCCAAATAAACTATAAAACTGACGCTATTGGATCCGAGTGCTTGTTCTTTCCCACCTCCGAAGAATGCGGAAATGCCGAGCAGCAATCCGCGCTACAGCGCCTACTGCACACCGAAGGCGCGGTACAACAGATGGCCCATGACGTGTACACACTGGTTCGGCAAGTACAACGTCACCAGCAATTGTTCGATCAACAGTGCGACTCTTCCCTGGCAGCCCGATCACAAGATCCGGCTCCGCCCCTTTCCTACCAGGCCGGCACCGGCATTGTTGAACCACGAGTAGGTTCGCCAGAGAAATTCAGTGGAGAGCCCGCCCAGATCCGCCCCTTCCTCATAAATTGCCGACTAATTTTTGTTCTACAGCCGCGTAAACGAAAAGCCTTTGTAAACGAAAAGACGAAGGTGGCTTATGTAATAAATCATTTGACTGGAAGAGCCCGCCTTTGGGCAACGGCTGAATACGAACGGGGGGCGACAGCATGCACCTCTTTTAGTTTGCTAAGCCAGGAAATGATTAAAGTTTTTGATTCTGGTTCCTCATCGGTCGACGCTGCTCGTTCAATCATGAACATCCGCCAGAGGAGGCGTTCCATTGCCTAATATGCCATCGACTTTCGCACACTAGCAGCCCAGAGTCACTGGAACGAAGAGGCGCTCGTCGACGCCTACCTCCACAGTTTGTCCGGTTATCTCAAGGATGAATTAGTATCCCACGCTCCTCCGGTAACACTTGACGACGCTATCGACTTGACCGCTCGGATCGACCGTAGGGTCCAGGCAAGACGCAGAGAGAGAGAAGGTTCCAGCCAATTCATCACCAGGCAAAATCAAGATGTTAGTAAGGTACCGAACCCCCCAACCACTTCTACCACACCTTATGAGATGATGGAGGTGGACCGCACCTCCCTCTCTGTCGAAGAGCGCCAGCGAAGGCATTCCGAACGGCTATGTTTCTACTGCGGCGGCCAGGGACATAGGGTGGTCAATTGCCCGTTAAAAGCCAACGCTCGTCGGACATAGGGGACGTCCGATTGAGCTCGGCTTTAGTTTCGTTCCCCAAGACTGATAGACCTGTTCTCCGGGCAAATCTCATTCTTTCCGGTTCATCTCAGCCCTTACATGCCCTAATCGATTCTGGCGCCGAAGCAAATATCCTGGATCTGTCACTCGCACACAAGATGGGGATACCTGTTGAAACCCTTCCTAATCCGGTATCAGCTCGGGCTTTGGATGGTCACCTGTTAGGCACCGTATCCCAAATAACTGAACCCATAGAACTACAGTTGTCTGGAAATCACAGAGAGAAGATCCGATTCCATTTACTTCACTCCCCTAGCCAACCCCTTGTTCTGGGTCATCCTTGGTTGGTGCAACACAACCCCCATTTCGACTGGCGCACTGGGTCGATACTAGAATGGGGCATGGACTGTCACCAAACCTGTCTGCGAGCCGCTCCTTACCCGGATCACCCTGCTTCCACGAGGGCCCCACCTAATCTGTCCAAGGTCCCAGCCTGTTACCACCATCTACGGGAGGTCTTCAGTAAAGCTAAGGCCTCTTCCCTGCCCCCTCATAGACCTTATGACTGTGCGATTGATCTTCTGCCAGGGTCCGTTCCTCCTCGGGGCCGCCTCTACTCCCTGTCCATTCCCGAGAGGAAGGCCATGGAGGAGTACATTTCCGATGCCTTGGCAGTCGGTATCATTCGACCCTCCTCTTCTCCAGTGGGGGCGGGGTTCTTCTTTGTGGGAAAGAAGGATGGGTCAGTCCGGCCCTGTATAGGTTATCGGGGCCTTAATGAAATCACTGTTAAAAATCGCTATCCCTTGCCTCTGCTTGCCTCTGCATTTGAACTTCTACAGGGGGCCACGATCTTCACTAAGCTTGACCTGCGCAACGCCTACCACTTAGTCCGTATCCGGGAGGGAGATGAGTGGAAGACAGCATTCAACACACCCACCGGTCACTACGAGTACCTGGTAATGCCGTTCGGGTTAACCAATGCTCCAGCCGTTTTCCAATCTTTGATAAATGACATTTTACGAGATGTGCTTAATCGTTTTGTTTTTGTGTATCTGGACGATATTTTAATTTTCTCGAAGTCCCTCGAGGAACACCGAAAACATGTACAGCTTGTTCTCCGTCGTCTCCTAGAGAACTCTTTATTTGTTAAAGCGGAGAAGTGCGAGTTTCATGCCAAGACGGTTTCATTCCTGGGCTACATCGTGGCGGAGGGGACCCTACAGATGGATCCAGCCAAGGTATCAGCTGTCACCTCTTGGCCTGTCCCTGAGTCTCGCAAAAAACTCCAACAATTCCTTGGTTTTGCCAACTTCTACCGGAGGTTCATCAGGAACTACAGTTCGGTGGCAGCTCCCCTCACGTTCCTCACCAGCCCTAAAGAGCCATTCCGGTGGTCCCCAGAGGCAAATGCAGCTTTTAACTGTTTAAAGAATCATTTCTCTACGGCCCCCATACTCCAGGTACCTGACCCCGCACGCCAACTGGTAGTGGAGGTGGACGCCTCAGATGTGGGAGTGGGTGCCGTCTTGTCCCAGCGGTCTGACAAGGACCAGAAGATGCACCCGTGCGCCTTCTTTTCCCGACGGTTGTCCCCGGCCGAACGCAACTACGACGTGGGGGATCGTGAGTTGTTGGCCGTCAAGCTAGCCCTGGAAGAATGGCGGCATTGGTTGGAGGGGGTAACGGTGCCATTCATAGTTTGGACTGACCACAAGAATTTAGAATATATAAGATCGGCCAAGCGGCTCAACCCTCGCCAGTCACGTTGGGCTCTGTTTTTCACCCGCTTTAACTTTACTCTGTCCTACAGACCCGGATCTCGTAATGTGAAGCATGACGCGCTCTCCCGGCAATTCCAGAATTCCAATGAGTTACCTAAGGGTCCCACAACGGTCCTTCCGGCTTCCCGTATGGTGGCGGCGGTTTCCTGGGATATCGAGTCCCGAGTCAGAGAGGCATTCCCCGATCAGGCGGGTCCCAGCTCCTGTCCCGAGGGTCGACCATTCGTCCCCGAACCCTTACGATCCGAGGTCCTCCAATGGGGGCACAATTCTCACTTTTCTTGCCATCCGGGGTCGGCTCCGACCCACAGTTTCTTGTCCCGACGCTTCTGGTGGCCTTCCATGGCCAAGGACGTTCGGGAATATGTCCCCGCCTGTCAAGTATGCGCCCAGAACAAAGCATCCCACCAACGTCCGGCCGGTCTGTTACATCCACTACCGGTTCCCCGCCGGCCATGGTCCCACATCGCCTTGGACTTTGTGACGGGGTTGCCAGTATCTGAGGGGATGACGACCGTACTTACTAGCGTGGACCGGTTCAGTGAGATGGTCCATTTCGTGGCACTACCGAAGCTCCCCTCCGCCAAGGAAACTGCGTTGATAGTCCAGCAACACGTGTTCCGCCTCCATGGCATCCCTCTGGACATTGTTTCTGACCGGGGTCCCCAATTCTCGTCTGCGTTTTGGAAGGAGTTCTGCCGTCTGTTGGGTGCCTCAGTCAGCCTCTCATCGGGGTTCCACCCTCAATCCAACGGTCAGTCTGAGCGAGTGAACCAAGATCTGGAAACGGCACTTCGCTGTATGGTCTCTAGTGAACCGTTGTCTTAGGCTCGGCAATTGGCATGGGTGGAGTATGCTCACAATTCTTTGGTTAGCTCCTCCACGGGAATGTCCCCTTTCCAGTGCGTATATGGCTACCAACCTCCTATGTTCCCTAGTCAAGAAGAGGAAGTTAACTGCCCGTCAGCTACGGCGAACGCACGCCGCTGTCGGCGAACCTGGGCTCGTGCTCGGGCCACACTCCTTCAGGCAGGCAAGGCTCATTCAGTCGGGGCTAATCGACGGAGGAGTCGTGCTCCGAATTACCAGGTGGGCCAGAAGGTGTGGCTTGCATCCGCTGATCTACCACTGAAGGTTGAGTCGAGGAAACTGGCTCCTCGGTATCTTGGCCCGTTTCCTATTGTAAGAATTATCAACTCCTCAGCAGTCCGTCTCTGTCTACCAAGATCTATGAGAGTGCACCCCACGTTTCATGTCTCCCGGATCAAGCCCGTCAGCCAGAGCCCATTGGCACCCATTCCACCTCCTCCCCCGGCTCCACGCTCCTTGGACGGGGAGCCTATCTATACAGTGCACCGCCTGCTCCGCTCCCGACGCAGGGGTCGGGGCTTCCAGTACTTGGTCGACTGGGAGGGATATGGTCCGGAGGAGAGATCATGGGTTCCCAGCAGGCAGATCCTGGACCGGTCTCTTGTGGCGGAGTTCCATCGACTACATCCAGACCAACCAGCGCCGCGCCGTGGTCGTCCTCGGGGGTCCAGCGCTGCTACTGCTCCGCCTGCGGACCCACCCGCTACCGCCCCTTCAGATGCGGACGATGGGGTGTCTGTCCATTCAGAAGAATTCTGAGGGGCCTTCTGGGGTTCGTCGGACGACCACTGGGCCCTCTATTTTGGATTATCGGTGACGTATTTTGGGGTTTGGGGGATTATTCGTAACTGGCCTATGACTTTTTGTTCCCTTGGATTACCTGTGTTTCCATGTGACGTGTTTTGGATTATTTTTTTTCCCTGGGGGACTTCTGGAGCCGTCCCTTGAGGGGGGGGTTCTGTCGTGATTACCTAACTAGAACCACCTGAGGTAATCAGCTGGCGTGCTGGATTGCGCTTCCTGATTGGTGGAAGCTTTCTACTTAAGCTGTCAGCGTCCAGAGATGGACGTTCGAGTGTACTCCTCGTTTCTATGAGTGAGCCTCCAACATTCAAGGTACCCACGATCCTTTTGTCTATTCCAAGCCTGCTTCTCGTCGCCTGACCCTTTTCTGTTACAAGTTTACGATCTACTCTGCCGCCCCGGCCACCGACTTACCTGCTACGTTGCTCGTCACGCGTTTCACCACGGAGCTGCCATTCCGTCCAAAGAGGCTTTCTGCCACCAAGACCCGACGTCTCAAGCCTGCTCCACCGACCCTTGTCCAAATAAACTATAAAACCGACGCTATTGGATCCGAGTGCTTGTTCTGGTCCATGACATTCTCCAAATGTTTCAACAACAGCATTCGATTTACTTCGGGTATTTGGGTATTTCTTGGATTGGGAAATTAAGCCAATTGCAAAAAAATGTTAAGGGGTTACATTGAAGTAGTAGCGATACTATACATAAGTGATGCTCAATTCGCTTAATTAATGTTGTTTACACCTTGCCAGAAGGCTGACTTGACTAATCCAAGGTCCATTAGTTGCAGAAGACAGGGGTGACGAAAGTACTTGGTAAAATGATCAATTGGACAAGATGCTGTAACCAAGTTATTAACAAATAATCATGGGTGAGCTTGAATGCAGAGAACTCAAATCAATTTATCGGCTGGTTGTCATGGCGCTTCCTGTCTGCCGTTTGCAGCAATGTAATGTCAACGATATGTTTTCCTCTCGTTTCAATGTTGCATAATGCGGACAATGTTTTCAATTTGACATTTGTAGAGGGATTTATAATTGATTATTAGAGGTCACGAAAATCTTACGCCGACATGTATTATGAACGTTTTATCCCACCTAATCCGGGAGACTCCAAACAGTTATCGCTCCGGCATTTTTTGCAGTTCACTTGGCAAATCATGTTTGCCTTTCCTGGTCAATGGATAAGCATCGGCTAATCTTAATTAATCGGAGGAAAGAATGCATTTGCATGTTCGAAGGAACGCGATAGCTATGGTGATTGAAATCATGCGATCACGTGACCGGAAACATCATGCGATGAAAAATTATTCACTGTTCCTCCATCATTCAAGAATAACTTTAGTGTTCTTGCAATAAAAAAAATATTTTACAAGCGAAATGTACTTGTGTTTATGGATAGCATTGTACATATATTGAAGGTATCACAAATGCAAAAAGCAAGTGAAAATTCTGCCTGTAATGCATCTTTTCACAAAAAGCTGTTTTTCTCAGAAGTTTTCTTGGGAATATCTATTTTCAAGAAACCTAGCAATGTTCAACTGTTGTTCACTAAACAATGGTATGTACTTTTTGTCTAATAAAAGATGAGGGTTCAAGCTACAGCACAAAATTTCCTGTAGTCCTTCAAAAATTAGTCGAAATGGGAAAATGTGTCTAGCACCGGCTCTTCTTATTTACGAGAAATATCTGGCAGTGAATGAGACATTGAGAGATTGTAAATATTAGATGCTCAGTATACGGTTCAGAATGAACGTTGTGTCCATGAACCACATGCTGCTTCTCCGCTCTCTCATGCAGAAGCCCAGATGATTAATCCGCCTACTCCTGGCAAATCACCCCAAATCCAAGTACTTTGCCTCATGAGGGGAATGTGCATGTTTGTATTTCAAAAAAGGATCTGGTACCGATGCTGCTTCCGCCAGCTGCAAGCGTAGCTGATAAAACATTCTTTTCGTCCTCTCAGCCTCATAACATATTCTTTATTATTGCATCCCCGAGGGGCTGCAGAATCCATAGAAATGGGGAGTTGTTCACCGAATGCTGACCTTCACTCCCTTCCTTCCTCGCCTGCTCTAATTCACAAGTTCACCCACAAGTTGCTAATTCGGCTCAAGCCACTGGAGCTTTTCCTTTCTCTTTATTGACTTCAGGATGCCACATTTCCGCTTCTTCACATAATCTTGAGTTGTCAAAAGACTCTGATTTTGGGTCCTTATTGACTTTCCATCCCTTACTGCTCATTATGTTCTCATCAATGAATGAAATGGACACGCTGTTCTTACCTGCGTTGTGATTCTCGCCACACTTCTTGAAACAAGATGTCAAAGAACCACTTCTATTTTCTGAGGCTTGCTGTATTAGAGTGATCAGATCTAGCATATTTAATAAGACCATGTCACCTCCTACCAGTGGTTGTATAATTTAAAAATATGTATAATTAAATCTTTGGAGCCGTCATCCCATACATAACAGGAGTTGGCATATGCTAATTTTGTTCGATTTAACCATAGAGCATGAGTCTAAATAAACTCCCTTGTAAGTCTTTCTGCCCGGGCAAATATGGGAAAGAACATCCGATCAATCATGTTTCTTTATGCTGCCGCCTCCACAAAATCGTTAACAAGTGATATCAGCTATAAAGTTTGGTAAAAGGAAAACAACTATGAGAGAGCACAAACATGATTTTATGTGCCTTGTTAACCTCTTGTTTTATATAGACTTCAAGACACGGCAACCGCAGAAACCGTTATTCTCACTGGATAAAGATAGCACGACACAATGTGGGCCCATTTACATGCTTCGATGAGCTTGTAAATGTTTATTCACGCTGTGTAGTACAGTCAATGAGAACAAAACAAACATTTCAAGTTGCTATTCATACTTTATCATACTGAATTACTAATAATGACACTGCAGCTTGGGGATAAAACCTGTGGGTGTTACCAATGGCAGACGATGATAACTCGCAGCTCTACCTGCTAAAGCAACATCAATATTATGAAGAAATGTTAAATCAAAAAGATGTAGAAAATGCCATGGCTTATCCAGGCAAACCTCAATGTGATCAAAAACAGCAAAAACTTTCTCATTTGCATAATTTTCCTGAGGTATTCAGTGTGCTGCATTTTGGAGCTTCCAATATCTTGTGAACTGATATACTTTTCCCATGTTTTAAACACAAGTCAGGCCTTTATGGGGTTATTTTTGACCTGAATGAGTCCCAAAGAACGCAATGGGATACCTATGGTTGGTTGGTTGGATCCCTTAATGTCTAAGATTGTAGGGGCACCATTTCCTTTGGTGTGTCTTGGACAAGTAGTGGCGTTCACAGGTCTTGAACCGGTGAACTTTCGCAGGCACAGCTACATTGGTGTCAGAAGTTTCGAATCTGCCACCGCTCGTCTGGAAGGCTCTCAGGAATGGACGGATTACCACTCCATAGAACTCAGCAAGAAGTAGCGCAAGAAAAAGATGATTGTGTGACATGCCCACACCCAGCTGCACCGAATGCGTCCACCAAAACACCGGTAATTGGCACAAGAATGATCGCGCGAACATGAGCAGATCATAGGGCCAGTCGTTAAGATGCTCAAGTTCTCTGGTAAGGGGAGATGGGAAGCTTATAAAGCACAATTTGAATTATGGACCGGGACTTCAGAGCGGTAAAATGAAATTAAAGCTGTGCAATCAGTATAATTCATCAATTACTATGAGGATAATGTATCAGAATAGAGTACAACGATTGTAATGAGCAACAAAGGTGCATTCTTTAATGTCAAAGTTGAAAACCATTCTTTTGCATATGATATGAACTCATTGTTTCTTTAATACAGTGTGCATAGCAAAACATCTGCATTTTTTAACTGAGGTATTACGACACTAACTGGTGCCAATTTTCAAAATGAAACACTGAATGGCTTTAAAAAAAAAAAGAACTGCATTCATTCGGTCCCAGTACAAATATTTGCAGTATCCTGGTTAGTATAGATAAAGATTAATTGTTCATGATTGTTTTTTTTTGTTATTGTTTTGCTATAGTCGTGACACAAGTTGCAACTCGATCATACTGCAACAGACAGAGGCATAGTTTCCCATAAGAAAAAAAGGCAATTCATTGAGGGACTTTAGTCAATGGGGCCCCTGGAGGGCCAACATACGTATTTCACAAAATGGGCATTTTTTTAAATTATATTATTCCACCACATTAAAGTGGCCAAGGTGCATTGGCAAGTGACTGTCTCAAACACCACTCGGGCCGAAATTACCCTTCCTCCACACTATGAAAATGAATAATTATAGTGTGACTTGAGAATGAACAAATGAAATAAATAATAAAAGAAAAATAGGTGAAAAAAACAAATCATCAGAGGTTGAGGTGTGATAAAAACGAGGTGTTTACGACTCTGTATTAGTCCTTCTATGTAAAAATGTTGATTAACTGAAATTGAAGCCCAATTGGTTGTTCATCATAAAGTAAGTGTTTTGGTCTCCTTTCTTGATTACTTTTCACTCAAATGGATGGCAACAGCAAAGGAAAGATGGACCTGAAACAATTCGTTATTCTTCTGTAAATGTATTGTTTCCACCTGTATTTGTCAAGTCAAGTGAAGTCATGTTTATTCGTATAGCCCTTAAACAAAGTGAATCTCAGGGGCTGCACAGACCACAGATTATTGCAAATTACAGAGTATTATTACACCATCCCCTGATCTGAAACCTACATGCGGGCAAGGAAAACTTCAATAAAAATGAAGCACTTTAAATCTGCTTGCACAGATTTTTGCAGTCTTAAAATATTAAAATGTGTTGAAAACTGTGAAATTTAGATTTTTTCTATTAAAATAATAATAATAATGATTCAAAATTGTTGTCCTTTTTTTTAGACTCCATCTCAAGTATCATTTTGTCATCATTATGCTTAACATGAAACTGAATGTGACTTGTTTGAATGCCATAACTGGTAGGCATGCGCAGAGAGGACACATGATGTCACATGCAATGCATGTTTGCAGAAGTACTCATGGATGTTAACAGTGCAGCATTGTTCCCCCAAATATTAATTAAATCGACAACCTTGCTTTACCCCATTGAATGCTGTCCGTGTGGTGGGATTTGAATGTAAATATTGTTAACTACAACTGGAGGATACTATTGCTTTAAGAAGACTCAAGTGGCATGTTCTGAATCTGCAATGGGATGTTGTCCGTTCCGTGAATTACAAAATAAACACAGTCTATCTTTTATGAATGTGGGATTTAATGACACTTTGTGTTTTCGGCTGCCGTGATTGGTTATCTCTCTGCTTCCTCCCATCTGGTTGAAGCCAGAATAATGACGTCTGCCGCCTATGGATGACTTGCAGGTTGTAGGAATGTGCCTCGACTGTTCAGACAGAAGTCGCTTTTCAAAAGATCGGATATGTGTATGTTAACTAGTCCTGATCTTAACAATCTTCACTGTTTGAAGTCCTAATGCACTTAAGAAAGGAAGCAGTTGAGTTCACAGCAGACATTTAACAAATATTTAATCGCTTTGGTGTTCGAGATCAGGACGTTTCTTGTGGTTCTGTGAGGATGACATTTCCAAATGAATTACAGAACACAGGATGACTGTCTACGTCAGGGGTCGGGAACCTATGGCTCGCGAGCCATATATGGCTCTTTCTATGAGTATCTGTGGCTCAGAGACCAATTTGATTGCATGCAAAATTTCTCCATCTTGTTCAAAACCGGAATTGTCAATCCTATTCAGGTACACGTAAAGCCAAACAAAGCTAAATGCAATGGTAACACTTTGCAGTATATATAGGGCACGTTTTTCACTACGATTTACAGTCAAGGTGTCACACAAAAAAAGGGGGAAAAAAAACTTGTTTTGGCTGTACAACGCTAAAGAATCCTTTATTTAAAAGTTCACTATATAATCTGTGTTCAGTGTTCAGATACTTTATGATGAATCCACAGAACTGTAAATACGCCAAAACACCGGAAGAGAACTTAGTCATTTGATTGGGTGAGTGGGAGGAATGGGTGGAGCTATGCAAAAAGTACAAGCATTCCCTCCCATCTCTCGCCAAAGGTAAGCACATAAGGCTCCCTATTCTCAGAATGTTGTGACGTTTTTACAAAATAAATGCTTGCATCTGGTTTTGAAACCAATATGTATGAAAAAAGGGTCAAAAGGAGTTTAACCGATCTTGAGTAATTGCAAGAAAGAGACAAGTTTAAAGTGGTCTGTTTGTTGAATTTGGGACAGGGGCTCTGGCATTATTCTCTTTTCATAATTTTGATCAAATTATCAAAAATAAATGTGCTGAAGACCAAGCTTTTGTCTGGGGCGCCGGTTTAGCAATTTAGTAAATTTGTCTCATAATATATGGTGTGGCTCTTTCCCAAAATAAAATTAATATTTTTTGCTTTTATGGCTCTTTGAGCCAAAAAGGTTCCCGACCCCTGGTCTACGTATTTGGAAATTCCCCATCTCCGGCAGTTGCCCTTTATGGATTACACCAGTCAGTCCTGCAGTGAGAACCAAAGTGCAATCTGGATGTGAAACAATTCGTCACCCGCGACTTCTATCTGGATGATGCTGTGTCTCTTTTACAAAGAAGTGGTAACACAGTTGCAAAATCGGACTTAGATTTCCTAAAATGTCTTAAAACAAAATGGATGTTCTGGAAGCCTTTCCATCCCAACACTATGCCAAAGATCTAAAAGATTTAGACTTTGAAATTTTTTCTGTGCCCATGCACCGTATTCCTGGTATTCTTTGGGACGTCAAGACTATTTGACTTTTAAAGATCAGATGAAACTAAACCTTTACTAGGCGTTTTGTCAATGATCTATCAGGCTTTGTAGCTCTGGTCATTATAAGGGGAAAGTCAAACCTCTGTGACCTCACAATTGAATATGGAAACTGGGATGTTCAATTGCCCTTCAGAAATCAAAGAATCTTGGATTCTTTGGAAAGACTCGCTCAAAGAACTGTCTGGACTGTCAATCCCCAGTGTGTACACAGAGATCTATCGCCCTGAAAAGAGAACTTCACGCTTTCTTGTATGCATCTACTACGGCAAAAGCAGTAGAGGCCTATACAAAAGGTCGAGTTGGCTTTGTTATCGGTAAAGCAAAGTTATTTCCACAACCAGATCAGAATATACCAAGATTAGAGTTTAGTGCGGCTGTGTTAGCAGTAGAGATTGTAGATCTAATCTCAGAAAAACCAGACCTTGAGTTGGACAATACAACATTCTATAACAGGGGTGTCAAACTCATTTTAACTCTGGGGCGACACGATAGAACAAACATTCTGTCGGGGGCCGGACTAGTAGATTAAAGAGAAAGAATAGAGATACAGAAACAAGAGAAAAAGGGAGGGAAAAGTAGAGAGTGTGGGACGAAGAAAAAGAGGTAGAGGGAGAGAGCGTGAGAAACAAAAGATAAAAAGTCGTGAGAGAGGGGGAAAAGAAAGGAGAGGAAGAAAGAAATCCAAAGAGAAATAGAAAGACAGAAGGAGAGAAAAGAAAAAAGAAAGCGCAAAGGGTATGAAGAGAGAAAGAGAAAAGAGAAAAGGAAAAAAGGAAGTTAGAGCAAAAGAGGTTAAAAGACACAGAGAGAGAAAGAGCAACAAAGGAAGAGAAAAAGAGAGACACAGAGAGTGAAAGAGACAGAGACAGAGTGGGAGAAAAGGGATGGAAAAGTAAAAGAGAGAGAGAGAGAGAGAGAGAGAGAGAGAGAGAGAGAGAGAGAGAGAGAGAGAGAGAGAGATAAATAAATACAAGTACAGTGTCTTTGTGAGAGGCACATGGCTTTGGCAACATCAAGTTGACATATTTCAACCTGCAGCTTGTTTTTCTCTTGCGCTTCTCTGAGTGTTGTCTGGCGGGCCGGATTCAATACCTTAGCGGGCCTGATCTGGCCTGCGGGCCGCCTGTTTGACACCTGTGTTCTATAACATACAGTAAAGTTGTCCTGTGAAATTCTAGGTCTACATTAGTAACCCTGTCAACAGAATCCACAGATCATCTCAACCAGGAGAGTGGCATTACATAGCCAGCAGTCAGAACCTCGCAGATCACACCACTCGTTCTGTTCATGGTCATCACCTGCTTCTTATGAACTGGTTCATTGGCCCAGGCATTCTGTCCGTTGACAAAAAAACGTATGACCTCCTGGAACCCAACAGTGATGCAGAGGTCCGAGCTCAAGTATCCACACTCAAAACCCCTGCTTCATCCAAACAACTTGGCTCACATAGGTTTTTTACATGTTTATACATGAAAATCCATAACAGGCCAGGAACCGTCAACAGTGCAGAAAGCTTTCTAGAGTTGCGTCCTCATAGGTGCCCGGACGACCCATGAGGTTAGGGGATCTGGGAACTTTGAAAGTTCTAAACGATTGTAGAGGTTTGATATTTTGGTATTTGGTAGCGATATTCTAATGTTGTTTATGCTTAGCTGTATGTTATCTTTGACACATTTAAACAGGTTATACAAGTGTCCACTAAAGCACAATGTCCCTTTCAAATAATAATAATAATAATATATTTTCCTTGTATTGTCATTCTGTGTAACAATGTACACAGAACGAAATGTCGATTGCACCTGACCCGATGCAGCCGCAGCCAAGAGAGGGCGCCGCCGACCACTTTTTAAGTCTTAGGAATGACTCGGCCGGGGCGCGAACCCGAACCTCCCAGTCTCAAAGCGGGCGCCTTACCATCTAGGCTACTGAGCTGGTTATGTATTCATTTTAAAGCCACTTGTCCCCAATAAGAACTCATGGGTGCTGGAGCTTATTCCAGCTGACTTCAGGAAGTGGGCACGGGACACCCTGGACTGGTTGCAAGCTTGTCACAGGGCACATGGGGACAGAAAACCATTCACACACTCACTCAAGTAGAAACACTTTGGACCTAACATTTAACCTGCCATTCATGATTTTGGAATGTAAGATGAAACTGGAGTACCCGAAGAAAACCCAGTGAGGCACGGGCAGAACATGCAAACTCCACACAACTGAACCCAAGACCTCTAAACTGCGAGGCAGACATTCTAACACACATATAACAACTTTAATGCTCGCGGGCCACATTCAGTCCCGAAGAAGGTATTCTTTCGCCTGTGTGATTATCCTCAATCATTACTGTATCATACACCAGTATGTAGTTGTTCATATTTTATATTTCTTCTCTTTGCACTTTATTTCATTTTAGTTTCGTGAATGATAGAACATTTCTATTATCTTTTATGTATCCAAGATCCTTCAGGGCACGACCCGAGGGGGCAGAAGGAGAGGAAGACAGAAAAAGAACTGTGTTGACAACATCAAACAATGAACTCTTGCCAACAGATACTGTCCAAACAGCCAACAGCTGTGGAGAAAACTGGCCAGAGTTGTGTCCTCAATGGTGCGCCAACCACTTACGTAGTTAAGGGTTTCGGGAACTGTGACATTTTACTGACAGCGCCTTAAGAAAATATTCAAGGACCCTTTCGAGGTGGAGGGGAAGTACAATGCAGAAGCAAGGAATGGGTCGTTTATTCAGTCCAGGTTCAGTAAACAGGTAAGACAGAAAAAAAACTAACTGAGGCAACAGTATCTTGACCACCTGAGGCAGTTGCCAAGGTCTAGGTGCAGGCAAGTTGTCAGTGATCCAAGAAACTCAGATTGGCAAAAGTGACAGTCCAACTTTCAGCCAAACTCCTCCCATGCCCGAGTTTTAGCCTCGGCAACCGCCAAAGCCGCATTCCGCTTGGCCAGCCGATACCTGCCAGCTGCTTCCAGAGTCCCACAGGCCTGGAAGGCCCGATAAGACTCCTTCTTCAGCTTGACGGCATCCCTCACCGCCGGTGACCACCAACGGGTCTGAGGGTTGCCGCCGCGGCAGGCACCGACTACCTTACGGCCACAGCTCCGATCAGCCGCCTCGACAATGGAGGTGCGAAACATGGTCCACTCTGACTCAATGTCCCCCGCCTCCCTCGGGACATGGGCGAAGTTGTGCCGGAGGTGTGAATTGAAACTTCTTCTGACAGGAGATTCTGCCAGCCGTTCCCAACAGACCCTCACAACACGCTTGGGCCTGCCGGGTCGGTCCGGCATCTTCCCCCACCATCGAAGCCAACTCACCACCAGGTGGTGATCAGTTGACAACTCCGCACCTCTCTTCACCCGAGTGTCCAGAACATGCGGCCGCAGGTCCGACGAAACGATGACAAAGTCGATCATCGAACTAGGGTGTCCTGGTGCCAAGTGCACATATGGACACCCTTATGTCTGAACATGGTGTTCATTATGGACAGACCGTGATGAGCACAGAAGTCCAATAACAAAACACCACTCGGGTTCAGGTCAGGGGGGCCGTTCTTCCCAATCACGCCCCTCCAGGTCTCACTGTCATTGCCCACGTGAGCGTTGAAGTCTCCCAGCAGTACGAGTCTCCCAGCAGCACACCCTCTAAGGACCCCAAGAAGGGTGAGTACTCCGAAATGCTATTTGGTGCATAAGCACAAACAACAGTCAGGACGCGTCCCGCCACCCGAAGGCGGAGGGAGGCTACCCTCTCGTCTACCAGGGTGAACCCCAACGTACAGGCGCCGAGCCGTGGAGCAATTAATATGCCCACACCGGCTCTGCGCCTCTCACCACGGGCAACTCCAGAGTGGAAGAGAGTCCAACCCCTCTCGAGAGGACTGGTACCAGAGCCCAAGCCGTGCGTAGAGGTGAGTCCGACTATATCTTGTCGGAATTTCTCAACCTCACGCACCAACTCGGGCTCCTTCCCTGCCAGAGAGGTAACGTTCCATGTTCCAAAAGCCAGTTTCTGTAGCCGGGGATCGTCGCGCCAAGGACCCCTCCCTTGGCTGCACCCGACCCCTTTGGCCCCTCCTACAGGTGGTGAGCCCATGGGAAGAGGGTCCCACGTCGTCCCTTCGGGCTGTGCCCGGCCGGCCCCCGTGGGTAAGGGTCCGGCCACCAGGCGCTCGCCAGCGGACCCCACCTCCAGGCCTGGCTCCAGAACGGGGCCCCGGTAACCCGCGTCCGGGCGAGGGAAATCGAGGACCAAAGTTTTGTCTCATCATTAGGGGTCTTCTGATCTGCGTTCTGTCTGGCCACTCACCTAGGACCTGTTTGCCATGGGTGACCCTACCAGGGGCTCAAAGCCCCCGACAAAATAGCTCCTAGGATCATTGGGACACACAAACTCCTCCACCACGATAAGGTAGCAGATCAAGGAGGAGCACCATAATATCATTTTTAGAATTTGTGTATGTGTGAAAATAAAGGTTTAACCTTCTAATAAACTGGACCCAATCATGATGAATGTCCACAAGAGTGGGGCCATAACTAACATATTCAAAGAGACAAAGCACATTTAAGAAAAGCAGCTATTTATTTTTGTCAAGAAAATAATACACACAAAACTTACGTACTTCCAGAGCAAATTAAGATAAAAAAGTAGAGTCTGAGACGTCGCGGCATGAAGTCTGCAAGACTGAAAATGTCATTCTCATGTTTAAAGAACTGTAGTGAGATCATCAAGTTGTCTTTTAACGGCACAACATGTTTAAGAGCAGGGAAGTCCACACTGTAGGCAAAAAATATGTCGCTTAATAAAAAAATCAAATAATTTTCTTAAAACTGTCATATTGAATTATTTCAAAAGTCATATAAAATATGGCAAACATCGGACATTTTAATAGGTCTAGAAAAAAAATTGGTTAGGGTCTGATTTTCAGTGGAACACCTGTCTATGTCTTTCCACATACTGCAATTATCTTAATCTGGATTATTTTAAAAATGGATATAGTTTTCACAAAGGCAACAAACTAAAAAGAAAAGAATGACAAACATATAGATGTGTGGATATAAGTCATACAAACACGTTTTCATTTGGCATGTTTCAATTTTCAGCCAACGATGATGTTCTTTTGTCAATACAGCGACTACATCAAACAAATATCACTGCCCAATGGGGCCAAACACAGTCTATCTATGCTGCAAGGCAGAATTCACATTATAAAACAACACATTGAAGGTAAAGGTGCTTTACTCCCTGAGCCCCACCATATATGAACATTTAATGGACATAAATTGAGGTTAATACACCGACAGGCAGCCTCGTGTGGAAGATTCCTAATACTATGCATGCCCCAATTCCCAAGCGCATAACAGACTTCCGGCACACAAACGAGTTCTATATGTTCACTCTGGGTGATCATTAGACATCGGAAACGGAGTAAGATCTGATCACTGCATACAAAATGAAGGAATAATAATAGAGAAGAGAAGCGCCCACACAATAAAGGAAATGTATTCCTCCCACTCAGGTGCGCACAACTCAACAGGTGCTGCAAAACAACACCAAACAAAAATGCGACGCATACAGTTTCCGATAACTTCAGTAAATGTTCTTAATAAAATATGTTTTATTAGAATACTCTCCCATGTCACAATGAAAAGTCAACACATCAGAACAAAGCGATCGAAGTAAAAAAAAGTCAATGCCAATAGAATAAATACTTTTCTTTCTTTTATTTCATATTCAGAATTTCCAAGAATGAAGTTGATGTTAAGCACCAACACGTGCTGACCTTGCAGCAGTAAAGAAGACATAAATGAATTCAAAAAAATAAATAAATCAAAGTGTTGAATCACACGAAGCACATTCAGTCTATTCTAAAACCGATTATTGTATTATGGTTCAATGTTTTCCTAGCAATTAGCAACTTTTGTGTCCAGTCCAGCCAGTTTTATGGTCTGTGTTTCTTTGATTAGCTTAAAACATACCTGTCAACCTCCACGGCTCCATGCCCTTACGAAATGTTGTATTTTCCATCCATCCATCCATTATCTGCACCGCTTATCCTCAGTAGGGTCGCGGGGGTGATGGAGCCCATCCCAGCTATCTTTGGGCAGTGGGCAGGGGACACCCTGAACTGGTTGCCAGCCAGTCGCAGGGCACACAGGGACAGAGAGGTCGCTCGCTCATTCACACCTAGGGACTATTTGGACCGGCCAATTAACCTAACATGCATGTTTTTGGAATGTGGGAGGAAACAGCAGTGCCTGGAGGAAACCCACGCAAGCACAGAGAGAACATGCAAACTCCACAACGATGAGGTTCGATCTCGTGACCTCAGAACTGTGTTGCACACGCGCTAACCACTGCTCCGCCGTGCTGCCCCCATGTTGTATTTTCCCTTACAAAATACAAAATAATCTTTAATTTTATTTATTTTTTCAAACGTGTTTATTTATGTAGTTTAACGTGTTATATTGTACATGTGTTTCGTTATATCATATATATTGTTAATTGACATTTTGTTGTGAGATACTGAGTTGCTCAACATGAATGAGGTTTATTAGGAAAAAAATTAAGTAGCTTGGACGTTCTCTGTAGAAGGAAAAAATACATGCAAATATAATTAAGTAGAATAATACATTTTCTTATTCAAATTATTAATTCATTTTATGCATTAAATTATCGTTGGTAATATACTGATTAAAGGGATAACCACAAACCTGTCTTTTTTCATTTTCTCCTATTATACTTCCTTTTTTTCTTAACTTCTTTGTACAACATGAATGATTCGTAATATAATGCATCAAAGCAAGTGAGACGTTTGAGAGCCGGCTCTCTTTAATGAGTTGAGCCGAAAAAGCCGATTCTCTAAAGAGAGATGGACTTCCTTTCACTACATAACTACCACATGAAATTCAAGGCGGCAAATGCATGCACACAGTGGCATCAAACTGCTCGCTTCGTTTGCAACGAAAAAAAAATGATACCGAGATAGAGGCTACCGCGGCGAACTCGTTTGACTTGATTGATTTGCCGTTTCGTCATAGTCAGTGTATGCTGGATGGTAACAATAATTGACAAATTTGCGTTTTTCCGTACTGATTCTCTTATACGTCGTACACGTCTTAAAATGCATAATAAAAGTACTGTGTACGGCAAAAACGTACAGGTTGACAGGTATGTTAAAGGTTTTAGTTAGGTTTTGACTCCATTGTGTCTGTCTTGTGAAGTTTTTCGTTCACCTGTGTCTTGTTCTTCTCCTTCCTTTCTGGTGTTGCTGCTTTGAAACTGTGTGGATTGTCGTATGTATGTTTATCGTATGTCTCATAATTTAATGAGTATTTACAAAAGGTCCTGGTGTTAGGGTCTGGTGCGCCTCCTTCCACCACAGGGTGCAGAGCGTGCTTGGAACTGTGCACAGGTGTGTCCAATATCCAAACGCCTGTCCATAATTATCCTTATCACTCGTTCAGGACATTTTGAACAGTACATGTCATTAGGTCATTTCCACCAATCCATGTTTGTTTGTTTCTGGTTTCCGTGTTACTTTGCTGCTCTTGCTGCCATTTCCATACCACTTTGATCTTGTTGTCTGTTACCATTTAAGTTTTTTATTTTTTTGGTTTGGCACTTTTCAAGTTGTTTTAAGACCTGCTTTGTTTTTGTTTGTTGTTGCTGGTTTTGTTGAGCGCACCCGCTTCCATTGTGGCGAGGTGAAGCAGGGAAGGACAAAGACCCTCGACCGCCCAATACCCGGTGGCAAGAAAGTCCTTGTCCCAGTAGGGAGGAGAAGAGTGCTGTTGGTGGGAAGGAGCAAGGAACTTCAGCCCTCTTCTGTTTCGGTGGATGTCTGGTTGATGCAGCCTGTCATATCTGTGATTGTTTTTTTGGGGTCGTATGACATCCGGCCCTTGATGGAAAGTTAAGGTCAGGATATGGCACGTCACTTTCACCCAAAGAACACCAACCTGGTGTGGAACTGGGAAGAGGTGTATCCAATCCTTTCACACTTCCATGACAGGGTACACTAGTGCAGGCCAGGTCACAGGTGATTAGTGAACCTGTAACCACGGGTGTGGAGTCTGTAACGCTAAAGCTTACTAGCGCTATGCTAGATTCATGCAATTCACATAGTTTTTGTAGCTTAGAGCGTACTATTGGCTGCACCATACACCCTGATCTGTACTCTTCTATAGCATCTTCTTCTGTGCTTCTTACCCCTGTTTCCCCCTTGTTAGGTGAGGAGGGAGAAGAAATAACATTATTTTCTACCAATAGTCATCCTGCTACTCCACCTGTCAACAATATTTCTGTGGTATGGAATTCGGGCCGCATCTGCCGTCATGCAAGGCACAAGACCCGGGACCGGCAGTATAATCCTGTGGAGGTTACCACTAAGGTTGCCATTAAGGTTCAAAACTCGCTTCAGCTCAGTCCACAGTGCTGAAGCTTGGCCTTCTGAATATTAGATCACTAGCCTCCAAAGCTTTACTTGTCAGTGGCCTTATTAATGAACGCAATCTTAACCTTATTGGCCTTTGTGAGACCTGGTTAAAACCAAATGAGTTTGTAGTATTAAATGAGGCTTCTCCCCCTAACTTTGTGAGTTCGCACTTGGCACGACCATGCAAAAAAGGTTGAGGTGTTGCTCTTATATCGGAAGGTAAGTTGAAATTTACTCCTGGTACCCTTACTGTTTTTAAAACGTTTGAAGCACTTCTTATGAGGTCCTTGATGTCAACACCAATTTATGTAGTTGTTGTGTATCGCCCACCTGGACTATACTCAAATTTTTTGGATGAATTTTCGGAACTGTTAACAGACTTAGTAACTTATGCGGACAATGTTGTAATTTTTGGTGATTTTAATGTTCACATAAACTCCCCATCAAATTCACTTGCAATTGCTTTTAAGTCACTGATTAAAATATTTGGTTTCAATCAAATAGTTGATGTGCCCTCTCATAAAGATGGGAACACCCTAGATCTCGTTCTGACCCGTGACGTAGTAGCCTCTAATGTTAGTGTTACCGTATCCTAATGCCATCTCTGATCACTATCTTGTTAAGTGTGAGGTGCTGTTTAATGTTTACTGTGATAAGGAAAATTTAGGCTTTAGCAGTTGCAATATGCGCCCTAAAACGGTATTAGCCTTAGAAGAACTATTAGCTACGGTAACTGCAGCCTTCCCTTCGTACACTGGGTCTGTTGACTCACTTACAAACAACTTCAATACTGCTTTGGTTAATGTTCTTGATTCTGTGGCGCCCCTAAGGCATAGATTTCGACCTAAGAAGAATACACCTTGGTTTACTGAAGAAACCAGGTTACTCAAACAAGGTTGCAGAAAAGTTGAACGAAAATGGCGCACTACTAAGCTGGAGGTCTTCCGACTGGCCTGGTGTGACAGCTTGCTGAAATATAAAGTAGCTCTTGCCTCAGCTAAAGCATCGTTTTTCTCTAAGATTATTGTTAAACATAAGAATAATCCGAAATTTTTGTTTGACACAGTGGCGAAACTTACCAGACAACAACTTAACCCAAATAGTTGCACTTATTCTGCTAACGACATTATGGAATTTTTAAATAAAAAGATTCAACTAATCAGGAATGAAATTTTAAAAGAACGCTCTGTATCCTCCTCCTATCTCAAAGATGTGGAGGTGTTAGGTAAGGACCGTGTCGGCCGTTGTTCAGAAACATTCTCCAGTTTCAATGATTTGTCCCTTGATAATCTAGCACAGATGGTCAGTAGGGCCAAACAAACTACATGCCTGCTCGATCCGTTTCCAGCTTCACTGGTGAAGGATCTGTCTGGGATCTTAGGACCATCATTTTTAAATATTATTAATATATCGCTATCCTCGGGTATTGTTCCTGTTGCCTTCAAGTCTGCCGTCATTAAACCCACGCTTAAGCGACCTAACCTTGACCCAGAAAGCCTAGGTAATTATAGGCCAGTGTCAAATCTGCCATTTTTTGCCAAATTACTTGAAAAGGTCGTTGCACAGCGGCTAAATAGCTTCATGTCAGAAAATAACCTCTTTGAAACTGTCCAGTCAGCATTTAGGGCAAATCACTCTACTGAGACAGCCCTGGCTAAAGTAACCAATGATCTCCTTTTAGCAATAGATTCCGGTGCCTCATCAATGTTACTGCTGCTGGATCTCAGCGCTGCTTTTGATACTGTCGACCACAACATATTATTGGTTCGTCTAGAACGCATTGGTATCTCAGGAACTGTACTCTCGTGGTTTAGGTCCTACCTGTCGGACAGGAAGCAATGTGTTAACTATGGCAATCTGACCTCTAAACAATCGAATGTCCTCTGTGGTGTTCCTCAAGGCTCTGTACTTGTCCCCCTTATTTTTAGTATTTATATGATCCCGCTTGGTGACATTATCCGCAAGTATAACATTAGCTTCCATTGCTATGCAGATGACACTGACACTTGTTTGGAGATTTTGCTGTTTTGTGGCCTCCCTTATTTTTCTTTTTCGAGACCGCATATATTTTAAGACAACATTTAACAAAACCACCAAACCCGCTCCTCAGACAAAAGCAAATTTTTCCGCACATTTTATTTTACTGTGTGACATTAGATGATTTGATTAAATTTGTTAAATAGCAGTAATGCAAGACCCCGTGTCCCATATCAACAAATATACCACTTGTCCCCCTCCCGCAATTAGTTAGGATAGTTGATAATCATTTTGACTATTTTTTTTTTCTTAAATAATGGTTTCCGAAAAGGGTGCAAGCAGCACTTTTGTAAAAAAAACTGCCGTACAGTATTTTCCTTCAACCCAGTGAGTGCATGCGAGAGAAAAGGAAGAGTGCTGTGTATGCAGAGATCCCCCCACCCCTACCGCTCACCAAATGAAATTGCTCTGAGTACTTGGCTGGTGTTTTAGGGAGTTTACAGTTTGTTGTGTAGGTTTTCATTAAGTGTCTCAAAAGTGAATAAACATTATTTAGCGATGTTCAGCAAAAACTGTGTCCGTTGGTGTGACCATTGAATAATAACTGTAATGGAAAGTGTGCCCTTGATATACTGGACCGGACCTATGGATCCCAGCATAACATTGGCATTTTTATGTGGCTCACTCCGTTTAGGGCAAATCCTACTCAAGCAACAAAACTAAAAGTTGCAGGAGCAAACTTTTATCTCCGAGGCATATGCACTATGGGGACTCTTGAGAAAAAACTGATAAATTCAGAAACAATCTATTTACTCAGTACTTGCATAGCACAAGATTGGAGCGCAGTGTGCCAGAGAATCTGATGTAAACAGGGCTTATGACAATTTCTTAGAGATATTCACCAGGTTGTATTGGAAACATTGTCTTCTAAAAGAATATATGATCAAGGAAAAAAGTTAAAAAAAAGGTCCTTGGCTCACAAGAGGAATTAGGAATGCTTGCAAAAAGAAAGATTATTTGTACAAACTGTTTATCAAAGTAAAAACAAAGGACGTGGAACATATGTATACAACATAACAGAAATACATTGACTGAGATCCTCAGAACAAAGAAAAATTGTATTACAAAGATTATATGAAAATAAAAATAATATAAAAGGAACCTGAAACATAACAAATATCTCGATTAAACAAGGGTTTTCTGGAACACGATATCCTAGACATTTTATTGATAAAAGTGGAGACAATGGCAGTATTGTTAAGAGTCTCAATACATTTTTTCTGAATGTTGGCGGAGAATTAGCAGGAAATATTCCATGGCATTAATATGAAAAAATCAGAAACATAAAACCAAATCCAATATCAATGTTTTTAGCAGCTACAGAAGGAGAAGTCACGAATATTGTGCAAAAATGTCAAAGTAAAACTGACAAAAAATTACTATCTTAGTATTAGTATTAACATGTTCGTGGTCAAACAGGTTTTTCCAAATATTACAAAGCTATTAACTCACATCTATAATATATCATTTCCTTCTGCTTGTTTTTTAACAAAAATGAAAATTGCAAAGGTAATATTAATATATAAAAGCAATGACAAAAACAAATTTACCAACTACTGACCAGTTTCTCTACTGCCCCAATTTCCCAGAATTTTAGAAAAGCTTTTTAAGTTAAGAATAGACAAATTCATTGAAAAACATCCAATAATAAAGGCTTAGAACACTTAATTTTAATAGACAAGTTAGAAAAATATGGAGTTCGAGGGAAAGCCAGAGACTGGTTGCAGGGTTACCTAAGGGCCCGGTCACACAGCCGTTTGCGTCTGAATCACGGCCAGAAATTTCTGCCTGTGAAGCAGACGCTGTTGGACGCTTTGAGATCGCCATACAGACGAGATACAGCAGTGCTTTACACGCGGTCGGAAATTCACACGCGGTTGGCAGCGCGAAAAAGTTTTGCGCTGCTCAAAACTTTAGGGCCCGGTCACCAAGCCTTTCACGGGCGTATCGAGGCTGAATCACGGCCAGAAATTTCTGCCCGTGAAGCAGACGATGTTGGACGCTTTGAGATCGCCATATAGACGAGATACAGCAGTGCTTTACACGCGGTCGGAAATTCACACGCGGTTGGCAGCGCGAAAAAGTTTTGCGCTGCTCAAAACTTTAGGGCCCGGTCACCAAGCCTTTCACGGGCGTATCGAGGCTGAATCACGGCCAGAAATTTCTGCCCGTGAAGCAGACGATGTTGGACGCTTTGAGATCGCCATATAGACGAGATACAGCAGTGCTTTACACGCGGTCGGAAATTCACACGCGGTTGGCCGCGCGAAAAAGTTTTGCGCTGCTCAAAACTTTAGACCACGTGTTAACCGCGGGCGGCACACGAGGTAATGACGCGGAAATGACGCGGAACGACGTGCTCTGGCCGCGGCCAGGGCGTGGTTACACATGGGTAGGACGCAAAATTTCAGCGGGTAATCGTGGGTAGAGCACGGTCATAGCATGTTCTGCGCCTGTATTGCGGTGTTATTACGTGATATTAGCGTGTTACGCGTGTGACGGTCAAACGCCTTTCCCCACGTATATACAGCGCGATTTGCCGAGCACACGTCAGTTGTGCTCGAGACGTCAAGGGGTGGACATGGATCCCCGTCACCGTAGTGACCTCGTCTTAATCCATTTTTATTTCTTGACATTTCTTTTCATTTCATAACAAAATAATAAAATAAAAATGAAAAACTATTACAACAATAACATATTGGCTTCTTCGGTGCCATAGCTTGAAATCTTGATCTTCACGGGACTGTGTCTTGAGCGGTTATGATTTCTACAGCCCGGTGTTATGCCAAGAAATGCATCCCTGCCGAGATTTGCATCCCCTCGCTACTACAACCACTTTTACCTCGTTTTATCTCACTTTTAGGGAATGTAATGGCGAACATATAACCAAATCCACTTCGTCTTGCGTTTGTTGGGAATGTAATACAACATAAACCATTCCGTCTTTGTTTTTGTTGTGAACGTAATCGAACGGTAATGCACACCGTATATAAATCACTTTTGAGAACTGTTATGCACTCTACCGTAAAGCTTATTATGCAGAAATAAGCTTTATGGTAGAGTGCATAACAGTTTCAATACGAGCGATTTGAATAGAAAAAGGCAAAATAAACATGTTACCTGCTCAAAAGTGATTTGTATACGGCGTGCATTACCGTTCGATTACATTCACAACAAATACAAAGACGGAATGGTTTAAGTTGTATTACATTCCCAACAAATGCAAGACGAAGTGGTTTTGGTTATATGTTCGCCATTAAATTCCCTTAAAGTGATATAAAAGTTAGATAAAACGAGGTAAAAGTGGTTGTAGTAGCGAGGGGATGCAAATCACGGCAAGGATGCATTTCTCGGCATAACGCCGGCTCGGCAGCTTATATACACGTGGTCCACACGAGAAAATGACGCGGAAATGACGCGATGAGGAAGCGGAACAGTCGCCGGCGTCTGTTTTGCGGGCATACCACCGATGAACAGCGGGTTGGCCAATTTTGCACATTTTCCATCGCGGGCAACCATGGGCAAAAAAAAAAAACGCAAAATTTTACCCGCGATACAGACGCAAACGGCTGTGTGACCGGGCCCTTAAGGGCAGTGAACAATACGTTAGCATGAGACAATACAGCTCAAATAATCTTCGTATTTCATGTGGGGTTCCACAAGGATCCGTGTTAGGACCAAAACTATTTGATGTGTACATAAACACAATTTTTGCAGTGTCTCAAGTGCTTAGGCTCATTCTATTAACAGATGACACATATTTTTAGTCGCAATGATTAAACAGAGCTAGTAACAACTGTCACTAGGGAATTGAAATTGTTTAAACTATGAATGGATACAAACAAATGGTTATTAACTGTAAATAAGTAACGAAAAACTAATGTTTTTTGCTGATTTTAAACAAAACAGAAAATTCCCTATTCTTTTTGATTATGCACCATTTGACAATGTTAGTGAAAATAAATTCCTGGGAGTCATAATTGCTCACAAAATTTCCTGGAAATCTCATGTCAGACACATAAAAAGTAAAACCTTCAAAAGCCTTGCAGTTTTGAAGAAAGTAAAACATTTTCTTGATAGGGACACTCTCTTTACTTTGTACTGTACCTTGGTCCTTCCATACTTAACATATTGTGGTGAAACACTTATCAAAATACAATAGAACCGTTAGTTACAGTAAAAAAAAAGTGGACACCGTAAATTATTAAAAAAAGAATGGGTATTTAGATCTTACATGTGAGCTGTTTCTGCAGTTTAAATTGTTCAAATATCAGGACCTAGTCAAATGTAACACAGCCCTAATGTTATTTAAAGCTTTATACAAAATGTTGTCAATAGAAATAATATATTTCAAGAATTTCAATAATTGGGAGGAGGATGTGTAATGTTTCTCTCAAGCTTTATTTTATGGGCTTAGGGCAGTCATGCCCTTTTAACACAAACACCAGTGATTCGGCGATCGCTGGGTGGAAGAAATAAAGCAGAAATTGGGCGTGGAACAACAGGAAGCGAGAGGCCGACGAGATCGATATCAGATAAACGAGCTGGCACCGGACGGACGGGGTTGATACCGGACAACACAAGACTGAAAAGATCGATACCAGATACAAGACCGACAGGGTTGATACCTGACAGGACGGGACAGACAGGATCAATACCAGATACCGGAGACTGGAGTCCGATATCAAACAGTACGAGATAGACGGGATCGATACAGGACAGGATACACAAGCAGGATACCGGACAGAGTCGAAACACATGTCTTGCGGGTGCAGAGGTAGACAGACTGACAAAGGGTGAGTGAGAGCACTGAGCTTAAATAGGAGGGAATCCAATCATTCAATGAGCAGCAGCTGGCGCCAAACGGGCAGGGACAATTGGGGGCAATGGGCAACTGTGACAATATGGCGAATTTAAAATCCCCAGAATTCAAACAAAACGTAAGGGTCTTTGTGTGTCTGTACGTGGTGTAAAATTACAAGGTGTGTACAACTGAAAGAATGCAAGAATATTCACAGGTTTAAATTACTTTACAAAAAGTTGGTATAGTTACAGTACTCAAGGGTCTTAGTGTGTTCTCTTAACATTGTGGATATTTTTTCGTTGTTATCGTTGGTACTTGTTCTTACATTGTTGGTATATATGCGTTGCCTATGAGCTGTAAAAATTTGTTTCGCACCTGCTGGGACTATCAGTTCAACAAAAGTGTCAGGGGATTTAATTTAAATTGCTTTAAGCTTTCTATATAAAACAAAAGAGGTGGGATTTAATACATTTTCTTTGTCCCACCCCCTTTCAGGCCTTCTGTTATAATTTGGGTTATATTTATATATGGACCCAAAACCATAAAGGCCTGAAATGAATGAATAAATGAATGAAATGACAATTAATATGTACTCATGAAAAGAGCCATATATGGCTCGCAAACCATAGGTTCCTGCCCCCTGCCCTGACACCTGGTTTTCTATCAACCGTCCTACCTGTCGACAATAAGCAGTTGAATTGGAAAATCCAGCAGATACTACACTGTTTTGTCTCGAACATACTCATTAAAAAAAAAAGAAAAAACAGTTCCTGTAGCATCTTAAGAAAACTATTTGAATTTGGAACTTTTTTTTTGCTGCTTGTGTTATCATTCCAGCCTCAAGTCAGCCTGTTTATAATTTGTGTGCAATTATGTGCATCTCTTATACACGCTCAAATAAAATTTAATTTTTCCCGTATTTTTGGGCATTTGTGTTGGCATTTGGATTCATAGAAACTAAAACAAAAATCACAAGGATGAGCACGTCATCACTCTCCAGCACTCCCACATTCTTCCTACCCAATATGTTCTTTCCTGAACAGCTTTGCTAAGAGTAAGGCAAAAATATATAGGCACAGTGAAAAATTAAGCATAAGTGATCTTTGAACTCAGTTGGGCAGTCTCAACACTCACTTAATAAAATAGATTATTAACTTAATTATTATAATTATTATTATTGTTTTAATCAAGGACACTTCAAATGACTTACCTCACCTTAAAGAGTAGTCCTGCTTACTCCCATTCTTCCAAAATGGACCCTCCAACGACATCCCTTCCCCTAAAGAAGGTGAACCCTTCAGGATGTTTTTTTCTTGTAAAGCAATTCATGTTGTGCTTTTTAAACATAGCTGATTGTAATACGGTAAATTAAAGATGAGCAGCAAATGGCATCGGAGCTTTGCTAAAACTTAATGGTCAAACTGAGAGTGGAATGTTCCAGTGATAAAATAAAGGACTAAATGACTTGTAATTTACAGTGGTAGAAGAAAATTACCAGTAAAATTAACCAGAAAGCTGTGTTTGACACTGAAAAATTATTTCACTGAGAAAACTAGTCAATTCAAGTCAAGTCATGTTTATTTGTATAGCCCTTAATCACAAAGCGTCTCTAAGGGCTGCACATATCACAGATTTTGCAAACCAAAAACTATTATTACACCATCCACTGATCTAAATCTTACATGAGGTTAAGGAAAAACTCAAAATCTCAATATGAGGAAAATGAAGAAACCTTGAGGGACCGCACACGAGGTAATCCCTCTACCACGATGTCCAGGCTGCAATGGATGTTGCAATAATAAATAATACACGGATATTGTCAACATACAATTTAGGTTATTCATATGCTATAGGATAGAGGTGTGTTTTAAGCCTAGATTTAAACAGTTCCACTGAAGTTGCATATCGAATTTCAGGGGGAAGAGCATTCCACTGCACCGGGGCCCGAATGGAGAACGCTCTCGAACCTGCGGATTTTTTCTTGACTCTTGGGATCACTAGTATACCAGCATTTTAAGAGGGAAGGACTGGAACATAGGGGAAAATTAAATCTGAAAGATATGGGGGCACGAGTCCATGCATGATGTTATATAATACCAACAGAACCTTAAAATCACATCTTAAGCTAACAGGGAGCCAATGCAGGTTAGCTAAAATCAGGGTAATGTGATCAAACTTTCTCCTCTTAGTTAAAAGCCTCGCTGCAGCACTTTGTACCAGCTGAAGGCTCTTGATTTTGGACTGGAGACCGCATTACAGTAATCGAGACGGGAGGTAACAAACTAGCCCAAATAAAAGACGAACATTATGTGATGGTAAATCAAACACTTAAGAAACACTATAATTTTGTAGCGGAACCAACACCGTAATTGAAATAAAAATAAAAAAATTATAGAGAGGAGAGGATTGCGATGCACACCAGGCATCAACACTAGTAGCCGTGATCTCTACCAACGTTTATTTATTCACCAACTTCAAGCGGTTTGCTCCAAAAACATGAACGCTTATTACCTGAACTTTTCACTTCTGCTCTCATATCCGTGCTTGTTTTTTTAAATTCCTCTCTTGCAAGATCTTCACTCGTAAAAGGTGTAAGAAGTTGTCCAAACGTGTTACATGAGTGAGTGGGTCAGGGAAGAAGATGAGACAGAACTTTTGTCTTCATCCGCTGCCTTTGGATAAGGGGACATAACCCCAACAAAAGAAAACATAGGAGCAGGTAGCCTGAACTGCAGCATGAGCTCCATTGATATTCTTCACTATATCATAACTCTCAAAATATATGTATTTGCAACTTTATTCTTCTTTTGTCTTTTTACGGAGGGTTAGTACAGATTAAAGAGCATAGCAGATCTGGAGAGGATAAGACACATTTGCAGGTTAACACCTCTGCTTCTGTACTCTGACCCACTTTGTGTCCCACCAGGCGCTCACCTCCCATGCCCGTCGTCTTCATTGGCGGCGGGTGCAAACAATAACTCGCACAAGCCGATTCCACTTTATTTCCCATTGGGGCAGTATTGAGTTGCATTTTCAATAATGATAAAAATAAAGTTTCCTCAATCCCTCTTAACGCCTCCTCACATTGAGCTCTCTGGATTGACGAGGGAGGTTTTATTACTGTATACTGCACAGGAAGTGGAGCGTTATATCTGACACTGGAGTCTTTTCAAACGCAAAATTGAGCTCCGCTCAACGGAGACACAAGCGTGGCGCTATTGTCGTTCCAGGGAGCACCATTTCCTCCAAATGTGGCAAATTGGAAAATGACAAAAGAAAAAAATGCACTGGTTCAGCTAATTCCTCCTATTGACCACATGATATACATGTAACCATAACGTGACGGAAGGTGCCGACGAACGGCGGTGAAATGTAGTAAACAATAATCCGCGTGGGTGAGGCCAGTAAACGGTAGACAGCCATACTATAGAGGGCTCCACGCTTTGTGCTAAAAATAGTAACACGGCTTCGTGCCGCCATCTTGGAAGTCTGTCGATTACAAGCGGTGATAGCGAGAGGAGCAAATATTTACTCAGTTTGTCTATTTATTTACTCAACTAGCTTCGTTTGTGTACGGATTTTGTCCATCAACACT
The DNA here is from genome assembly GCF_059441175.1 of Urocampus carinirostris. NCBI lineage: Eukaryota > Metazoa > Chordata > Actinopteri > Syngnathiformes > Syngnathidae > Urocampus > Urocampus carinirostris. The sequence goes on along the minus strand of NC_142349.1, from coordinate 41,167,723 downwards.
ATGGAAAACTACGTGGAGAGTTTAGACAAGCAAGCACGCGAGCAGTACGCTGCGAAGTTGCATTTTATTGGAAAATTGGATCCCTACAAAATTAAAAACAAGGACTGGAAGTCTGATCCCGATTTGTTGCCGTGTGTGACTTACATCGAACTTGTTAACTATCTTATTTTCCACCCAAGTCCCTTTTGTGAACTGAAGGATTTTCAAAATTACAAAAGTATGGAAGCCTACGACAGATTTGTGTCTGGTTGGGTTCGGGATGTGTCTGTGCACACAGTATTTAACCTAGCCATACTTGAATGTTGTCGACAGATGTACATGAAGTACACATGTCCCATAACCTTTTTACAATTTATTTCTACATCATAAATAATTCAATTTACCTGTCAGAAAGTGGTCAGAACAAACACGAACACAGTCAAGCTTTGGCAAATTCGACCGGTTGATAGCTGCCAGCCACATTCGTCTTCGCCGTTCACTTTTCTCCTGAGATTCAATCCCCTGATTGTAAACACACTTCGGAAGTCTAAAGAAGCCCTTCCCACCCCTTTCCCCTCGGCTACAACAGCCAACAATAACGCACGTATTCGGCATTACAATGTAGAATCTAACTGGTTCGCTGAACAATAACAATGAAGTGAAAAGCTTTGTGGACTTCCAAAATGGCCGCCAGCAATGCATTGTGGGTAATCTTAGGACCTCGAAGCACTCTATAGTGTCTGGACCCATAAGTTAGAGAAAAAAAATCAATTTCCAATACACAAGCTTCACAGAAGTCCTTTCTCCGGACTGAATCCTGCCAATGGCCTCCCTCTCACCAGTAAATCAGAGCTCTGCCTAAAACGATGTAGAGGCTGTATAATGACTAGATGAACGGATATATTGTGGCAACAAGTGAATAGAACAAGAAGTAAATAAGCAGATTGGAATATGTGGACAATCATACTGTGACTTTGTTACTACTAATTTATTAAATTGATTAAACTATTGTTTTTATGTTGTAAAGAATTAAAAGGAAATAACTGGAAAACTGTAAAAATGCTGACTATACATGCAGTGACACATTTCAATATAACAACAAGGTGTAACAACTAACTGTCAACAACCACTAATCAATTATAAAAAGAATCATTAGCGTTTAGATAGGTTTAGGGATATAAATTAGCCAAATTTCAGATTACACAAAGCAAAAAATGAGAAGATTTCTATTGCCTATATTAACGAAAAAAAAACATATCCATTATATTGTTCGACCCACATGTGGATATTATTTTTGCAAATGACTGATCGTAAGTGTAATAGTGACAAGTTTATGTTTGAAAAAGAATGCATATATTTACATTTTATTGAAAGTCATTAGATTGGTATATAATGTTAGAAAGTTTTTTTCCACTTTGCAGATTACTGAAACACATTTTAGCTTATTTTGTCGGCCAAACAAGTAACTCATTTGAATAGAATTGTCTTAATTGTCATTGATAACAGCACAGTAGACATATTTTACAATGAGCTTATATGTGATAAACATGTGCTAAACTAATTCAAAGAGAAAAATAAGACGTAAACAGTTAGAATAAATATTTACAAGAGACTGACCTAAGTCATAAGTGCATCCCAACAATTGTGCAAATAAAAGTAGTAAATCGTTGCGACATTAGAAGCAGCATACTGTGAAAGAAATGAAACATGAATGCTCATTCTTCCATGCATAGGCAATTTTTTTCTTCACAGTTTAGTGGGCTTTTTTGATGAACTTGGGGAAGAAACTGTCTCTGACCCTGTTGGTCCTTGTTTAAGGGACCTGTAGTGTCTGCCAGGGGGCAGCAGGTAAAAGAGATGTGGGCCATGGTTAGAGGAGTCCTTTATAATGTTGAAAATAATTTACAAAAATATCTTAATTTATTCGCTTAATCAATATCACACATGGAATTAAAGTCACACATTAAATGCACAAATCATTTCCAAATCATCGCAGTGGATGCATACAAGCGATGTACAGACTCTATAATCGATGAATAGAAATCCAGCGGTGTGCCTGCAGTATTTTGGTCTCCCAGCACTGAGGTGAGGAGTTTCTGCCAGCGCTAGAATGCTTAAAAAGCAGCACGTAACGGTTGCCCAGAAAAACGCCGAAGCCGCATTAAAAGTCAAAGCTGCACACTTTTTTGGAGAGGAATCCCTGCAGCTTTGCTCAGTGTCGGCACTGCCTGCAGACTTCACCCGATTCAACAGGTTCGGACACTTGAGATTTCGTTTCGGAGTAGAGCTCTGAGGATTTTTGCTCTTTTGATCCAAGGGAGTCGACAAGTCTGAGTCGCACCTGATGACAAATAAACTGGAGAGGTCACGTGTCCAGCACAGCGCGTTGCTGAAATGCATTTCCCTTGCATTCGATTTTTCAATTCCTGAGTGTATTCATTTAGTTTGGATCTACTGCCTTATCTGAGCAATGTTTCTGTGAAATCAAAAAATAACTGAAACATATTACCAAGTTACTACTACAGTATGTCCCCCCTATTGCCAAAACATGACTAAATACTTTAATTTGTACACCGATGCATTGCACTATATCTTTATCAATGTATGTATATATATAAATATATATATATATATATATATATATATATATATATATATATATATATATATATATATATATATATATATATATATATATCCCTCCAGTGGGAAGTGGCTAGAGTCAAGAACACATTCACATTTTGACTCTTTCTGAGAGATTGATACAGAGAAAAGGATTGTCAGTCCCCTCGCTCAACATTTCATTGGGAGTCAATAGGTGACCAAACTCCCCAATTCCAACCTCTAATGCTGAGTGCCAAGCAGGGAGGCAATGGCTACCCATGTTTTAAGTCTAAGGTATGACCCGTCGGAGCCTAAGACCAGCAACCTCCCAGTCTCGAGGCAGGGGCCTTACCTTCAAGGCCACTTATTAATTTATCACAGGAAAAAGATAAATATAGACACACTTATTACAAATAAATGCCTTATTACCTGTTAGAGCAAACATTTAAATTGCATCTGATTCTCCAAAGTGAAATTCAATTATTGAACTGTTTTTGACTAACCATGAACTCACCAACATTAACTTATGAGGACAATATTATATGAAACTTAACTTTTACGTTTAGCAACCGTGTCATTGAACAGAGGGAACGTTTTGTAGCACGTGTCTCATTCAGCATGACAGACCATGACAAAAGCTACAGGCAGTGTTTTTTTTTTTTTTGCATCAACTTCAGCTTCAGCCAAATGCTCCCCTTATTAGGCGTTAATAAACCTAAGAAACACAATGTGGTACCTATTTACTCACAGCAAGACAGTGTATGTAGACTAAGCAAGTTTACTTAATTTACCAAACAAACAACACTAACAAATATTTTCGATCTCTCTTTGTTCTTTCTCCACTTGCAGTAAATTTAGTGTTGCTTATTATCTGTGGTGGTGGCACAATATGCACAAAAACAGCGGCGGATTCTTATATTAGTAGGGGTTTTACTCTCTTGTTGTATGCTTTGTTTTTATACAGCACTTTGAGTGGCACTGTTTTACCTGAAAAGTGCGTTCCAAATAAATTGGATTGATTGATTGATTGAATTACTTTTTTAAAGTAACGTTCCTAACACTGGTCACTAGTAACCGAGATGATCCGGATGAGACTTAATAATATAGTGCCAACAAACTGTTGTGCTTACACAATATGTCTTCATAAATATCCATACGATATGATGTGCACTTATGAACACACCTGTAAGTCCCAAATTACAATGAAATAAAAAATTATTTTTCTTTACATATTTACTGTTTTACACAAACAGCTGACCGGTTGGTGATTTATGAATAAATAAATACTGTACTGGAGAATATATTGTATTTACTAATAAAGGATAAACAGAGCATAAGCAGAGTTGTGAATGAAACACATTTGCAAGAATCACTTCAGCTTTGCGCTGACAACTCCACATGAATAAATAATTTCGAACATAAATATCATACGCTACAGTTCTTAAAATAAGGCAACACTTCTAAAGCCTTGGTCATAACGTGTATATGCAGAAAAATTACTGAATCAAAATTACAGTAGGTAGCCGACCATATTATGTCCACCAAGAAATATTTTTTTCAAGGAGCATCAAAAAGTGAATTCCATTATAAGTTAATTTCCCTCCACAAGTGTATGTAAACTTTTGACCACAACTGTATGTTTGTATTGAATACATATATGCGTGTGGTGTTTATGCACATAAGCATCAAGATCAACGAAAACAACCAAATTGATTCGTGGAATTATAGTCAAATGAGAATTCATCTAGATCTTATCTCCATCTTGACTCCAAATAAGTATTTGAACACCTGAGAAAATGAATGCTAATGTTTGGTATAGTAGCCTTTATTTGCTATACAAGAGGTGAAATGTTCCCTGTTGTTTTTTACCAGGTTTTCCAACACTGCAGGAGGGATCTTGGCCCACTCCTCCACACAGATCTTCTCTGGATCAGTCAGGGTTCTGGGCAGTCGCTGACACACACAGGGTTTGAGCTTCCGCCAAAGATTTTCGATCGGGTTCAGGCGTAGGGACTGGCTAGGCCATAGTAGAACCTTCATATGCTTCTCACGAAGTCACTCTTTAGTTTTGTCTGGCTGTTTGCTTTGGGTCGTTGTCCTGTTGGAAGACCCAGGCACAACCCATGTTCAATGCTCGGACTGAGGGAAGGAGGTTGTTCCCCAAATTCTCCCAATCCAAGGCCCCAGTCCTCTTCTCTTTAATGCAATTCACTCGTCCTGTCCCATGTGCAGAAAAAACACCCCAAAGCATGATGCTACCGCCCCAATATTTCTCAGTAAGGATTGTCTTCTTCGGCTTGTACTCTTCATTCTCTATCCTCCAAACACGCGTCGTGGAATTATGGCCCAAAAGTTCTATTTTGGTCTCATTTGACCACACAACTTTCTCCCATGACTCCTCTGTATCATCCAAAAGGTTATATGCAAACTTAAAACGGTTCTTGACATGTGCTGGTTTAAGCAGGGGAACCTCACAGGCCATACATGATTTCAAATCATGACGTCTTAGTGTATTACCTACAGTAACTTTGGAAATTGAGGTCCCAGCCCTTTTCAGGTCACCTGTCCTCACCTTTCTTAGAATCATTTAGACCCCACGAGGTGATATCTTGCATGGGGCTCTACTCCAATTGAGATTGACCGTCATATTTGGCTTCTTCCTTTTTCTAACGATTGCTCCAATAGTGGACAGTGGACCTTTTTTCACCAAGCTGCTTGGCAATTGCTCAGTAACCCTTACAAGCTTTGTGTGGGTGTACAATTTTGTCTCTGGTTTCTTTGGACAGCTCTTTGGTCTTCACCATGTCACAAGTTAGTCTTACTTATTGTATGGGGTGGACAGGTGTCTTTATGCAACGACGTCAAATAGGTGCATCTGATTCAGGATGATACATGGAATGTAGGTGGACTAACACGTCTTTTAGGGTCAGAATTCTAGATTATACACAGGTGTTTAAATACTTATTTACCTCAGTATCACACAAATAAATTGTTAAAAAATTAAAAAATGCATTGTAATTTCTGGGTCTCTCTCAAAGTGGAGATGCATCTACGATGAAAATTTCAGACCCCTCCATGATTTACAAGTGGAGAAATAGCAAAATAGCAGGATGTTCAAATACTTCTTTTCCTCACTGTATGTGCATCCAAATGATCTCTAGTTTTACTCCGGGCCGGACCAAATATGGAGATGGGCCGTATCTGGCCTGCAGGCCATGGTTTGGTGAACACTGTGATCGAAGAAACGCCTGAAGTGATTTAGGGGGCGGTTTTTCGATAAGCCTCGGCTTAAACCCATCATTTATTTTTCCCTTTTTCATATAAATTGTCAACTTTGTGATGTGATGTGTGTTGCGAAATACCAGAGATAAAAAATGTGAAAAGATTAAAGAACGTTGGTTTATTCTGAATAATAAATCATGCTGTGAAATGTCTGAAAGAGAGCACACACAAACAAGTCAGAAATGATTTTCTTGACTTTGTGCAATTTTAAACAAAGACTCGCTTTGTGAGATAATTGTGTGCGAGGTTGGTGGGGGAAATTTTGTGTGGGAGGAGTCTGCCGACGGCCGAAAGAAGCCCTGCACTGCTAAGGACTGCAGAGTGCAGAAACATGGATGCTCAACATAGTCATACAGACTAACTCTGGTGGGGGTGTGATATGCTCATGTGCATAAACACCACATACATATTTGTATACAATCCAAACATACAGTTGTGGTCAAAGGTTTACATACACTTGTGGAGAACATAATATAATAGCTCTCTTGAGTTTCCAGTTATTTCTGCAACTCTGATTTTTCTCTGATAGAGTGATTGGAACAGATAGTTCTTTGTCACAAAAACATTAATGAGGTTTGGTTCTTTTAATATTTTATTTATTATGGGTTAACAGAAAATGTGATCAAATCTGCTGGGTCAAAAATATACATACACTAATATTTGATAACATGTCCTTTGGCCATTTTCACTCCAAATAGGTGCTTTTGGTAGCCATCCGCAAGCTTCTGGCAAGCTTCTGGTTGAATCGTTGACCACTCCTCTTGACAGAATTGGTGCAGTTCAGTTAAATTTGATGTCTTTCTGTCATGGTCTTGTTTCTTCAGCATTATCCTCAAGTTCTCAATGGGGTTTCAAGCCATTCAAAAACCTTAATTTTAGCCTAATTTAGCCATTCCATTACCACTTTTGATGTGTGTTTGGGGTCATTGTCCTGTTGGAACACTCAACTGCGCCCAAGACCCAATTTTCAGGCTGACGACTTTAGGTTGTCTTGAAGAATTTGAATGTAATCCCCCTTCGACAGTATCCCATTTACTCTCTGTAAAGCACCAGTTCAATTGGCACCAAAACATCCCTTCAGTATGATACTACCAACACGGTGGTTGACGGTAGGCATGGTGTACTTGGGGTAAAAGGGCTCACCTTTGGTCCTCCAAACATATTGCTGGGCATTCTGGCCAAATAACTCGATTTTTGTTTCGTCTGACTAAAGGCAATGCTATGAAGCTCATTTCACTGACACAACTTTCTAAGTCAGTCATTGCTCATTTGTGTTGCTGTGTGTATAGTTTTGACCCTGAATATTTGATCACTTTTTCTGTTAACCCATAATAAAGTAATAAAAGAACCAAACCTCATGAATGTTTTTATGCAAAGAACTATCTGTTCCAATCACTCTAATTAAGAAAAATCTGTGTTGTAGAAATAACGGGACACTCAAGAGAGCCATGACTTTTTGTTCTTCACAAGTGTATGTAAACTTTTGATCACAACTGTATATACAATATATTATCCAGTAGAGTATTTAATAATTCATCTTTCGTCTCTTCACCACAGCATATCAGTGTACAGAATGACATTAATTCCAAATCACAAATGAGTGAATATTTGTGTGGCAACAGAAGATAGAATTTTTATTGCACTGGTTTTGGTTGTCTTAAATGGAGACGTCTTATTTCGTTATGATAGAAGAGGGTTAGTTAATCTGGTGCTTACATCAATGAATGGAAAAGCCTTCTTCTCTTCTGCCGCACTGTACAAACGCAAAGCCCGCTGGAATACACGGAACAAACATGGTGCGACATTTTTACATGTGATCATTACTGTGGGCGTAACCTGCCACTTTTTGAGGTTGCTCAAGCACCACCAAATTCAACCCAAGCAGCCACAAAAATTATAGCATTTTCAAAACTCTCTCATCAAAGGACAGAATAGGCATGAATGATTTCTAGAAAAAAATAGAAAAAAGTAAAACAAGAAGAAAATGTTGGAAATACGCCATTGTTTTGAGATAGTTCAGTCCCCTTTAAATCCTTGCACCACATCTTAGTTTCTCTGCAGTAGAATTTTCGTTGTAATATTTATATAATGGATTTTTTTGGGTAATATATCTTTACGATTGTTAGTATTTTTTGTCATACTTTTGTGGTATTTTAGTATTATTGTAGTTTTAATTTAGTAGCATTTTGTAGTAGTTTTGCACTTGTATTTTTTGTGGTATTTTCAAAGTACATAAGTCCATGCACCCATCTATCAATTAATTATCTGCACCACTTATCCTCAGTAGAGTCGCGGGGGTGCTGGAGCTCATCCCAGCTTTCTTCGGGCAGTGGGCAGGGGACACCCTGAACTGGTTTCCAGCCAGTCGCAGGGAATACAAGGACAGACAATTCGCTCGCTCATTCACACCTAGGGACAATTTGGACTGGCCAATTAACCTGACATGCATGTTTTTGGAATGTGGGAGGAAACTGGAATGCCCAGAAGCATGGGGAGAACATGCAAACCCCGCACTGGAAGGTTGGTAGCTGGATTTGATCCCATGATCTCAGAACTCTGCTGCGTACACGCTAACCACTCATCTACTGTGCCGAAAGTCCTTGCAATGAGGGGAAAAAAAAATCACTGGATGGCTTGTCTTGCTAATACTCTCCTTATTTCTGTTGCCTGGGGCTGAGGTATGCACCAAGTCAGAGTCTTTGATCTCACTATTGCCCTTTGCCATCTGAAAACACTCAGCACAGTAATACATTACATACCAATTCTTTTAAAATTATTCATGGTATAATGTGAAAATCCAATGATTTTGGAAAAGACAATCCAAAAAGTAAAAAGCAAGGAACTTTAACACAGAATGAATATAATCAATTAATTGTATATTTCCATGATGACAGGTGAGGCAGCTGACACCTCTGACTGAACGTCACTTTAAAATTCTTGTTGGAAAAAAAAAATCCTTGTTGGACTAATAAAAATAACATGAGAGGCAGCATAAGGAAACTTGTCAAACTAAAAATGCAGGAGCATGGAAATGTTGTGATGAAAGAAAAAGCAGCAAGACAAGTCACAGATTGTTCACTTTGCCAACTTCTGCAGCCTGCCTAGGAAAAACTGTATATTATTCAAAGATACGTGCAGATACAACCCATGCAAAATCCTTTAACATGTACCGATGCCCTTGGTGTATAACAATAGTGTCTAGCGAAAGTACTGACCCCCAAGATCTTTATGTCATATTGCCATGTTTGAGGCTTCAAATATCTGTCGGAGTCAGAAAGAAACCTCCAACAGGACAACGATTCTAAATGTAACAGGTGTAATAATAACTTTTGTTTTATTGAAATTCCTGCTGAAATATGTAGTATAGTTTTTGTGTAAGTGTCCTGCATTGACGATTCCAACAGTGCCACCTGTTGGTATGGGGTAAGGTTTGGTTTGGCTTCTGATTTTGGGACCGAAAGGCAGGGGTTGTTGGCAGTCTACAGCACGCTGCCAACGTGTTGAAAGCCAACGGAGGTGCTAACAACGTGTTGTGTGACTCATTGCAGCAACTGTAATAAAAACCTCATCATCCCGTCCAGCGTGAATGTGGATCTTTGGTGGGACGGGTAGACAGCGGTTACATAAACATAAAAGAAAATATACAACCCAAAGGTTTAAAACTAACAATATAAAAGAATCGCCAAGCTAAAGTCCAGAGCTCAATTCTCTAGAGAAGTTTTGGAAAGATCTAAAAAAAAAAAACCTGTCCACAAATGATCAACATCAATTCTTATAGAAATTACACAGTTTTGTAAAGAACAATGGGCAAACATTTCTGTTTCAAGATCAGCACAATTTACAGAAACATACCCTAAAAGACTTGTGGCCATGGTCGTAGCAAAAGGTGTTTTTTCAAACTACTAACTCAAAGGGAGACATTATTTTTGCATTGCCAACTTTTCAAATATTTTTTTAATAAAATGTTGTATACATTGGTTTTCTTTTCACGATTGTGTCTCACATGCTGTAGATTATTATGAAATATTATGAGTTTATTTCTGACACCTGAAATATGGTAACATGTCAAAAAGTTCTTGGGAGTCTAATACGTTTACAAGGAACTGTACCTTAAATGAGTTGCTTTGACAGCTCGGATTTGATGTCATTCCTTCTGTGAACAATGAGGTAACATATTAGGCAATGGTGTTTTATTTTCAAAATTGTACTTCACATTCATGTAGCCAAATCTAATGTAAATTTAGACATTTGCTACACATTTTCCATGTCACCTGATTCAAGGGATAGGGCGCAAATACAACTGTGCCTCGTGACTTATTTCGGGATTTCTTATTAGTCATCCTTCTCCCTCTATGTAACAACTAAAGCGTCTCTTTTCACACTCACTGTTTCCAGTGCAATTTAGATTTCCACACCAGTACCTATGTCTGAAACTAGGGAGAGTATATATGGTAAAAATATCATGCCCCATTTTTGTCTCAATTGTTTCACGATTCTTTTAAGGTGCACTTCGAGTTGACAATGCGGCACTCATAACTCATCTGCTGCATTTGACGACTACAGACATTACAGATCTGTTTTAGCTAAGCTGCCAATAAAAGATATAAACATCAAAGATCCATTTTAGTGAGGCTGGCAGCGAAAGAGTTAATGGGCTGCATCAGCCTGAGCTACTGTGCAGTGCGGTGGAAAGTGACTAACCCGAATATCTTAGGATTTAGTATATTTTTTATTGTTACATGCCAAAAAATTACGAGTAGGTGCAGTAGATTCTTAGCAAACAAACAAGACCCAGCATTCATAATAGGCACGCTCCAAAGGCTGTGCAACTGGGCAAATAGTTCAAAGGGGTTGTGTTAAAAAAAAAATGCAGCGTATGCCTGTACAAACTCAAAACAATTTTGTATTTGCAAACAAAATGTAGGATTTAGGAATCCTAATATTCAGTTGCATGACCACAGCATTTTTATCACTGCTTCACATCTGTGTGGCATAGAGTCAACCAACTTGTAGCACCTTTCAATTGTTATTTTACTCCATGATTGCTTAGCAACAATCCACAATTCATTTACATTTCTTGGTTTTGCTTCACAAACAGCATTTTTTATATCACCCCACAAGTTCTCAATAGGATCGAGATCTGGGGATAGGGCTGGCCATTCCTTAATGTTAATTTTATTGGTTTTGAACCAAGGCTGCTCATCTACTGGTGTGTATGAGGTCGTTGTCTTGTTGAAACACCTATTTCAGGGCCACGTCCCCTTCAGCATAAGGCAACATAACCTATTCAAGTATCTTGACATACTCACACTGATCCATGATCCCTTGTATGCGATAAATGGGCCCAACGCCACAGTAGGAGAAACATGCCCAGACAATGATGCCTGTGTAACCGCGGTGTACCTGCAAATGAATGAGTCACAACACAACACGTGGTAAGCTTCTCTGCTGGCTTTGATCTCTATAAGGGGAATTAGCATTTCAGCACAACATATAACGTCCGGCAAAACTAACATAAAGGCGACAGAAACAAAACGAAAATAAATCCAAACAGCTTGACAACATCAATCACATTACTGTACATGTTGAGAGATTCTTCAGCTGTGGTTTTAATGTTTAAAATTTACTTTTTTTCGGAGCACCAAAAGATCGTGTCTTACCGTTGACAGTGCGTTGTTAGACTGCCAACAAACACCGCCTTTCGGTCACGAGTCAAAAGCCAAAACCAAACCTTACCCGATACCAGCAGGTGGCACTGTTGGACTCATCATTGCAGGACACTTACACAAAAACTATACAACATATTTCAGCAGGAATTTCAATAGAAAAAAGGTTATTATTACACCCGTTACACTTGTATCACCATTGTTGTCTTAAACGTGTACTGATTTTTTAATTCAGAGTTTGTCCAAATGCACAGCTATAAATGCTGGGTCTTGTTTGTTTCCTGAGAACTTATTTTAATTGACAGACGACAATGAGGCCCTCTAAAGACACAATGTTTAGATAACTGTAAAGAATAGGTTGCCACTACAGTCTAGTTCTAGTAGTGTTGCTATAGCGTACAGCGAAAAGAAAAAATGTTGAAAAAGTTATTTCAGTTCATCAGTCTTAGCATCATTTAATCATTTTTTTCAAAAATGTACTATTTTTTTTGAGACTTCAAACACAAAGTGTGGTTTCAAGGACACATTTCTTTCTTCACTTTATTCTGAAAGTAAAAGAAAAGTATGTTTTGTCAGAGAAGCACATTTGAATTTTTACCTTCTTGCCATTCAAGTGATTCTTAAGTGAGCTTCAGGGTCATTTTGCTCCCAGTTCAGCTTTTGGACCATTTGAAAAGTCCGATAAAAGGTTGGAAGTGTTTCAAGTTAGTCTTCCGTGCCTTTGTTGTTGAGATCAATACAAAATTTGCCTGCCAAACGCGTTGTGGAGGTGTTTTGCCAAGGCTGCCAGGTCAGAGTTGAGAGTGCAGCTGCGATGTACTCATTAGCTTGTCTCCGCCCAGGCAAAAATGAGATGAAATTAATAAGAGATCTTTCCATGCAGACCTTAAGAATGGAAAATGGTACACTGCCGCTAATGAACACAAGTCGGCACGGTTGAGAGCTCGTCTTTAGCAGCTTACCGATTATTCATTCCTTTTTTTCCTCATTTGAAGCCAATCAAAGTGTACAGCTGTCCAAGCTTCATGACTTGATGTACATGTCCGACCCTGAAGTATTCCGTCCGGTTCGCAGATGTGATTTTAATGACTCCCCAAAGCGAGCCTTTTAAAGTCGAACCCTAACCGCCCGGGAGAGGAAGAAGACATAAAAATGGGCGCTTGTCCTCCTTGATGTTTGCCACGTGCCGTGATAATGGCTCATTACGTTATGCGAGTGGCAGCTTATAATGCTCACGTTGGCTTTAACTAAGGAATTGCATTAATCTCCGAGGACGATCTCTCCTTACACTTAACTCCCACAAGGGAGACTTTGACTCTATGCATCATCTATCTTGCTTATCCATTTCCCTTCTTTGGTTCGCTTGTGTAACACCACGTAATAGGAGTGCTTCACATTGTCCTAACCTTTCTATTTGATATGAAGAATTTCGCTGCTGACCTTGCGTTTGACCTTCTCACAGATCTGAGCAAGAGAAGGATTACTTTGTCCACATAAAATAACTCCTCTGTAGAATTTATAATTCAGCTGTGAGGAAAAAAGACGTGCTGTTTTAGCATAGGGCGAGTTAGTGGGACAAAAACACGACCGTGCATCAAGATGAATTCATTTGGGAATTGGAAATCAAATCTCAAATCATCCTTCTGGATAAACATGAGTAGGGACGCAGTCTAAAAAGTTTTTGTAAACAGAAAGGTAACCGACACTTTAGAACAGGGGTCTCCAACCTGTTTTAAACTGAGAGCTACTTTTTGTAACTAAGGACACCCAATTTGACATGCATTTCTAAACTAACAACTTTTCATGTTATTGATATGTTGCTACTATGTTATTACCAGGTTAGTTATTGGAAGTAGTGTTAAATAAACTCAGTCAACCACAGAAAAATATTTGAAAAAGGATATCACAATCACCCAGCACTGATGAGCTATTTTCGGAACAGATCCGTGGGCACCCCAGCTGTTTTCAGGGGGCACCCTGGTGCCCGTAGGCACCATGTTGGAGATCCCTGCATTAGAATATCATAATTCATAAAAGCATACACTCTTACCATAATTTCAGACAACACTGTAATATTTGGCCACTAGATGTCACTGTATTGTGTAGTGATGCCCAGGACCCGCTTGCGGTAGCGTGAAAGCACAGCTCAGGCACACGAATTAGTGTAGTGATTTATATCGTTACTTGTAATGGATTCCGTACAAAGTGGGGTATCGGGACAACAATGCCAAGATCACCAGAACCAGCAGTTGCGGTCCAAGAGGCAGGCAAGGGGTTGATGAGCATGTAAACTCACTATTGCAAAGGTGACAGTCCAAGGGTTCGGCAGGCGGAACTTGTGGTCAGGAAAGACGGCAAAGGTTCTGTTTTCTAGAAAAAAAACAAAGCTGTGACAAAAGACATGAGGCCGTGATGAGATAAGCATCTCGATGTTGGGAGAAGTGAAGAGGGTTCAGTACACTGAAAAAAACAGTGTGATAAGAGAGATTAGGACGTGACCAGATAGACAACGAACTAGCACCAAGCAGATGAAACAGTGGGTTTAAATAGTGAAGAGAATGGCGGCTATTCAGAACAAGTGACACCAGGGGTGGGGTGGAAATTAGTGCCAGGAAGTGAATGACTAAATAAGGTAAGCACAACTGAAAAGGAGTCTAAGAGGAAAAAACTGAATGGAGAACTGTGACCACAGAGACTTAAAGTGACAATGCCACACCATTTTTTTTCTCTTTTGATGTTATTCATATTCTACATCCCTATTTCTTCTTTTCTGCCCAGTCTTTTACAAGGTTTTTGTTTTTTAAGGTACCCATAGTAGCAATAAGAAGAACAATCATGCCAGATCTCTCTAGGTGAGCTTCATGGTATGTAAAATAAATACTATTTTTTCGACCTGTTTGTTGTTGTTTGGATTCCTTGACCACTAGGGTCGTAAGGGCACCATTTCCTGTGGTGTGCCTTGGACAAGTACAGCATTGTGGCGCCCGTCCCTCTCCAGGCACATATATGTTTCCACCCGGTCTCAAACCGGGGGACCTTTCGCATGTGAGGCAAATGTGCTAACCACCTATGAGTATAAGTTTATATGAATGCTCGGGTCTTTTTTCTTACAATTAAAACCAATATTGTATTTTTTAAGAGAATGTGAGAAAATAGTCTATGGCTTTTGCATAAAAAATATTTATATTTCATCAGTATATTCCGATTATTTTTTGAAATAATGCATTTTGAAGACAGCCTGTCTTGTCTTTCACTTCCTGAGATGTGACATCATTGGAGGAACAACAGCACCCTAGAAAGCCCACTCACTATATTGGTTCAAGTGTTCGTTAAAGAGGTAACGAGGGTTTTAAGCGGAGTTGATGTTGTTTCTTGTGGAGAATGCCGTTGTGTCGCAGGTGGATGCTGTAATGGTAAAACAAAGGGCGAGCAGCCAAAATGCTCAAAAAAACCACAAGGAGGCTACCGAGCTGGACCAACTAGGCTACCGGCAACTGGGGAAGCAAAGTTCCAATTTCTCCAAGCAGAAATGAGCAGAATGCAATCGCCGTCTGTTTCGGAGCTGTCTCATATGTTCTGTTAACGGGATTCACTATTTTATAACTCTTATGGTCATCTGATGACGTCAAAGCGCTAGGGGATATTAGTCACCTGGAGTATGGAATTTTTTGCAAACATATATCCATAATTGTGGAGAGGAACACGTTCCGTGCCTAATTGGAAAATGAATGGTCTCTTAAAATGATGTTATTAAATAGTTGTTGACACATTTTAAACTTCAGAATGAGCTTGAGCCGGAAAATGCAGATATTTGGGTAGGCTAGTCAATGTACAAAGAGAAAACAACACAAGTGTTCAGTTGGATGCAGTTGTATTTATTCTTTGAAAAAAATAATGAAAATATACTGAGCGAGTAGGGTTGTGTAATTTATGTGTTGCTTTACTGTTAACAATACTAAAACACAGAGAGTTTGGTGCCGGTATGAGTTAGGGCTTTCTTGAATGTATAAGTTAAATTAGTATTGAACAAAATATTTTTTTAATTTGTATTGATTAGATTTGTGTGGATATATCTGTTTCGAATATGGAATTTTCCACCTCATCAATATGGGTTCTTTCAAACAGTAGTAGACTTTATATTAGCATCATGAAAAGGCCTAATATTGAACTCACTGTGCTCCCAACATTGGGCTAAAACTGGATCACAGATATCTTGGTCAACATTGAAATTAATTGAAGGGTGTTTAGGTTGAACATTTCATCTCATTAAAATCAGTTAGTCTGATTTTGTCATAAACCTATTAGAACTCAAACGATAAGAACAACTTTTCCTGTAATGTAAAGAAAATTACTTTTACATAAGTAAGTTACTTCAACAAAAACTGAAACTGCTCTCCATCTTGTAAATGTAAATGGTCTGCATTTATATAGCACTCTTCAAGTCAATGAAGACCTCCCAAAGCACTTTACAATGTGCTTTACACTTTTCCCTTTTACACACTAACTAACCAATAGCAGTGTCAGCCATGCGAGGCAACTACCTGCTATTGGGGGCATTAGGGATTCAGTGTCATGCCCAAGGACACTTCGACATATAACACAGAGGAGCCAGGAAACGACCCAAGACCTCTTGATCCCAAGACGAGTGCTCTACCCCCTGAGCTAATGCCACTCTTGTGTTTTGAACATCACTGAAACAGGTTATTGCTTTTTATTTGCAGTTATTATTATCCATACAGTAACCATGACAACCAATCCATACCTTATACCTAACCTTCTGGGGCACTTACCCATTCATTGTGACTACGGTAGGTGATGTCAGGATCACTCATGTGTCTTTCTGGCAATATTAGCTTATCCGCCTTCTCTGATGTGTTTGAGAAATTACTCAAGACAAGTGATTTAATTGTTTTTATTTGAAATACTTTTTTTACAGTGTAAAACATTATTGTGTCAAATCCATTTCCATCGAATAGAACTGAAGCCTTGGGCGCCAGATTATCTTTACCCAATCATGATTCAAGAAAGTAAAGAGAGAGAGAGAACACTTTTTTAAAACATAGAATTAGCAAATTATTTTGTTTAAAACCTGTCATTGTTTTTTGTCACATTAACAAGAAGGGCAAACATTGCATTTTGCATTTGTATGTGGGCGGAGAAATTCCTCACCCAGGCTTGGAAAGGGATAGGCACCACCAGGCTGTACTTGCCCAAGACACACCACAGGAAATTGTGTCCTTTGTCCCCTTATGTCCTAGGCGGTTGAGGGATCGGTGAAGCATGAACTTGTGTGCGATTAATACGAATCACCTACTTTCTACATTTGGTCACTCGACTAAAAGGGACATTGTGAAATTTGACTACTAAATGTGAGTGTATTGTGTTGTCCAACCATACAATAAGTTTTTTTTTCTTTATTATTATTCAGCCAGTATCAACCATCAACATGATATCTACCAGAAATCATTTTGTCACGCGAAGCTATCGACGTGACTCGTCGCCTTCGATCGGCGACGGGTTTTTAGACCCAACTGCTGTGTTGGGAGTCATTAGGTGACCAAACCCCCCAATTCCAACCTTTCATGCCGAGCGCCAAGCAGGGAGGCAATGGGTACCAATGTTTAAGTCTTAGGTATGACTCGGCCGAGGCTTGAACCAGCGACCTCCCAGTCTCGGAGCGGGCGCCCTACCATCCAGGCTACCGAGCTGTTTTATATTTTTTTTTTATTATTATTTTGTTTTTTTGTGCTACAAAACTATGAAGACTTTGACCAAACAGCACCATTTTTCATCTTATCTTTTTGCAAAAGTTTTAGGCGGACAATCCTGAGAGCTTCCACTAGGTTTGTGGTCGGCCAGAACCACTCCCCTGTTGCTTCCAGTAATCTCTTTCAAAATATTTGACAATAGTAAATTATATTCTGTAGGAGGACAAACATAACACAAACATTCTTAACGTTTTCAAATTCACATAAGTATATTTAGTGTGTATATATATATATATATATATATATATATATATATATATATATATATATATATATATATATATATATATACATATATATATATATATATATATATATATATATATATATATATATATATATATATATATATATATATATATATATATATATATATATATATATATATATATATATATATATATATAATTTAATTGTAGTATCTTCGATGACATAGAGCTAAACCACTACAGAAAGACCGTGACCACAGAGGACATATAATTAAAGCTTTCATTACTTCTTGATGAAAACTTCAAAAGTAAATCACAATGCATGATCTCATGTGCCAACAAGTTCAAGAAAAGTGCATACACTCTGCATTATTGAAAGATCTAGTGCTTTATACATAATAACACTTTTAGAAACTTGCCTTGTTAAACCTTGAACATGGATGGAGATGGATTCGCCATTAACCGTCAGCCATTGTGTGAGACAACCAGATAACAGAACAGGAAGTCACACGGTATTACTTTGCTTTATTTTTTAACTTCAAGCTAAAAAAAACACAGAATATCCAATGCTTGATTAATTTAAATTAGTTTTAGTCTTTTATTACATTTTAAACACAGTGACTTATTTATTAAAGAATAAGAGTTGCCCGTAAGGGCAACACATACACACACACACACACACACACACACACACACATGTATATACAGTGTTAATTTTACCTCTGAAAAGTGGTGGGTCTCGGGGACTCGCATGCTTAAAAATTTATGGGTCCCAACAGAGATCTACGGGTCCCCAAAATTTAGTGTTATCGAGGTCTAAATCGTAAATCGGCGACAAATATATTATATAAATCTATATATTCATTCAGTTTTAATCATCAAATTACTAATTCATTTTCCGCATCAAATTATTGTTAGTAATATACCGATTAAAGGGATAACCACAAACCTGTCTTTTTTTTATTTTCTCCTTTTATACTTCCTTTTTTTTTGCTTAACTTCTTTATACAACATAATTCGTAATATCAATCATCAAAGCAAGTGAGCTCTTGGAGGGCTCTTTTTAATGATTTGAGCCAAAAAAGCCGGTTCTCTAAAAAAAGACGGACTTCCTTTCACTACACAACGAGATCTCGTTGGCCGAGATCAGGGTGCAGACAAAAACTCGAACCACAAGACCAAAACAACAATTGCGGATCTGCCTGAAGAAAAGTTTGGAGTGCAGTAAATCTTTGTTAAAAAAAAGTAATCGGGTAATAATGACAATTTTGTGGCAAAAAGGTTGCTTCCCGGGGACACACGTTGATTTGAGACTATGCGTCCCCAGCAAAAATGATGCGTCTAGGACGCGGGGATGCAGGCAAACGAGAACACTGCATATATATATATATATATATATATATATATATATATATATATATATATATATATATATATATATATATATATATATATATATATATATATATATATACCAAATAACACAGAATACTTCAAAAGTAAATCACAATGCATGATCTCATGGGCAAACGAGAACACTGCATATACAGGGAGTGCAGAATTATTAGGCAAGTTGTATTTTTGAGGATTAATTTTATTATTGAACAACAACCATGTTCTTAATGAACCCAAAAGTCTCATTAATATCAAAGCTGAATATTTTGGAAGTTGGAGTGGGGCTTTTTTAGTTTTAGCTATTTTAGGAGGATATCTGTGTGTGCAGGTGACTATTACTGTGCATAATTATTAGGCAACTTAACAAAAAACAAATGTATACCCATTTCAATTATTTATTTTCATCAGGGAAACCAATATAACAGCTCAACATTCACAAATATACATTTCTGACATTCAAAAACAAAACAAAAACAAATCAGTGACCAATATAGCCACCTTTCTTTGCAAGGACACTCAAAAGCCTGCCATCCATGGATTCTGTCAGTGCCTTGATCTGTTCACGATCAACATTGCGTGCAGCAGCAACCACAGCCTCCCAGACACTGTTCAGAGAGGTGTACTGTTTTCCCTCCTTGTAAATCTCACATTTGATGAGGGACCACAGGTTCTCTATGGGGTTCAGATCAGGTGAACAAGGAGGCCATGTCATTAGTTTTTCTTCTTTTAGACCCTTTCTTGCCAGCCACGCTGTGGAGTACTTGGATGCGTGTGATGGAGCGTTGTCCTGCATGAAAATCATGTTTTTCTTGAAGGATGCGGACTTCTTCCTGTACCACTGCTTGAAGAAGGTGTCTTCCAGAAACTGGCAGTAGGACTGGGAGTTGAGCTTGAGTCCATCCTCAACCCGAAAAGGCCCCACAAGCTCATCTTTGATGATACCAGCCCATACCAGTACCCTACTTCCACCTTGCTGGCGTCTGAGGCGGACTGGAGCTCTCTGCCCTTTACCGATCCAGCCACGGGCCCATCCATCTGGCCCATCAAGACTCACTCTCATTTCATCAGTCCATAAAACCTTAGAAAAATCCGTCTTGAGATTTTTCTTGGCCCAGTCTTGACGTTTCAGCTTGTGTGTCTTGTTCAGTGGTGGTCGTTTTTCAGCCTTTCTTACCTTGGCCATGTCTCTGAGTATTGCACACCTTGTGCTTTTGGGCACTCCAGTGATGTTGCAGCTCTGAAATATGGCAAAACTGGTGGCAAGTGGCATCTTGGCAGCTGTACGCTTGACTTTTCTCAGTTCACGGGCAGTTATTTTGCGCCTTGGTTTTTCTACACGCTTCTTGCAACCCTGTTGACTATTTTGAATGTAACGCTTGATTGTTCGATGATCACGCTTCAGAAGCTTGGCAATTTTAAGAGTGCTGCATCCCTCTGCAAGATATCTCACTATTTTTGACTTTTCAGAGCCTGTCAAGTCCCTCTTCTGACCCATTTTGCCAAAGGAAAGGAAGTTGCCTAATAATTATGCACACCTGATATAGGGTGTTGATGTCATTAGACCACACCCCTTCTCATTACAGAGATGCACATCACCTGATATGCTTAATTGGTAGTAGGCTTTCGAGCCTATACAGCTTGGAGTAAGACAACATGCATAAAGAGGATGATGTGGTCAAAATACTCATTTGCCTAATAATTCTGCACTCCCTGTATATATATATATATATATATATATATATATATATATATATATATATATATATATATATATATATATATATATATATATATATATATATATATATATATATATATATATATATATATATATATGCAGTGTTCTCGTTTGCCCGCAACCCCATGTAGTATGACTTAGGTAGCTTGGTCTCAAATGTATTTTTTTAGCATCCCGAATATTTACCCAGGGGCATAGCATGTGTGTCTTTGTGTGTGTTTTGATCACATACATCTCAGTGTTGAAGACACTAGCCCACTTAAATTTAAGTCGCGATGGCACACTGACCTGTTTTGGTGAACACAGGACAGGATGCCTGTCATTAAAACTATATACCGTGCCGAAGATTGAGAGCAAATCTGATTTGAAGATGCATCAAATCCTGGTGAACGGAGATCAAATTATATATGTATGTATATATATATATATATATATATATATATATATATATATATATATATATATATATATACACCGCTTTTTTTTAAAGGGTTACTAAAAGATTCATAAAAACCTTCGTTCAACATGCGTTTCCATGGAAACACAATCGTCCGTAGCCAAGAGAATTGAAGGCCTCATTGCACCATCTCAAGGACCCTTTGATTTCTGTGTACTCAGAGGAGTGCAAACACACACTTACTTTTTTATTTTAATATTTTTTTCAATGGGTAAGAATAAAAAAAAAAGTGAAATGTCCTCTCATTCATTCATTTTCTTTTATGTACTTTCTCTATTGATTTTCAAAAAGGTTTTGTGAACTTACTCAAAACTGAAACTGATTTCGGATTTCCAGATTACCACAACGTAATGATTGCAATATGGACAAAGAAATCTTCCTTAGTAGATGTGGATGACCACATAACCCAGTCGTTCTAGTAATTTACCAAATGAGAACTCAAATACTCGATCAGATAATATTAACCCTTTTTATTTTTCACAAGCCATTAAACGTGGAGTTTGTAGCCAGAATTTGCTCCAAACTCTAACAGCACGGATAGAACACTATGCTTGCGTGTAGTCATCTTGGCCCCAAGCAGTCGTTTGTCTGTCGAATAATTCCTCACCGCACAACATTTGCTTTAGGAATTGGCTTGATTTGATGTTATTCATATTCTACATCCCTATATGTTGACATTTACTTACCAAGAGGAGCATTTTGAATGGACAAAAGTGATGCTCGAATGCCCAATTCAAATTCAGCCTCGTTTACACGTCAGACACGCTTTAAATAATTTATTTTCCAAGGCTTCACCTACTGGTTTCAGATTGCAAGTCAAAATATTGTAGCGCCTACAGACACATACAAACGCATACGTGTACACATCATACACAATATAACATACTGTGCATACATACAAATCGGCAACAGCCCTGAGTATCTGATCCCAAAACGGCTTATCGCAGTCATGTCAAAGTAGTGTGTAAGGATCTCAAAGTCAAACAGCCCTATATTGAAACAGAGGAAGATGATTTGCCGACTTACAAAAAAAAAAAAAAGGACCTTTTACACATAATAATGATTCTTATGTCCAAAACAAGACTCTTCCAATTTGTAGAATGGTAAATGGTAAATGGTCTGCATTTATATAGCGCTTTTCAACTCAATGTAGAAGAAAAATATGAAAATCTTGCATCCATTTCCACATTTCCATCTTTGGAAAGTGACATTAAAAAAAAAAAAAAAAAAAACTTCTTCTCTCCCACCATTGCCTCTTCCAAAAGGTATGGAGCCAAACGGACTTAAGAGCATCAGGGACTCAATCTTGTTTTACAGTGACAAAGGCCTTTATTATTTACCATACACACATCCACCTTCAGAGTGGATTTTTTTTTTGCAGTTGTGTCAAAAAATGGAATAGCTCAGAAGAGGGGGGACTGTTTCTCCACAGTCAGTTCAGAACTGCATTACCGTATTTTCCACACTATAAGGCGCACCTATTATATAATGTTAAGATTTGCAAAAGACCCAAACGCAAGGAAACAGGAATCATTGCGTGGTTCTCAAATAAGATGGCATTTGATAACAAAATCATCAACAATGTAACAAACAACCAGAAAACCAAAACTAAATTAAGTAAATTAAAGACCTTACAATGGGTGCTGTCCAAGTGCCGTTACGAACGCTCAGCCTTTGTCCAGTCATCACATACCTGCTCCAATTCCAAACCCATTAGGTCTCCCACAGGCGGACAGAGGCACACCAGACCCTATCACAATTATTGCATTATTTTGTAATATACCTAAACACACACAAATGTATACACACATAAGCTCCCACACACAAACATTGATGCACAACACACAAGTTAGGGCTTCTTGACTGATCGCAGAGATTAGGGGAATTTAAAAAAGGATCACTCCCCATGTGCCCGTGTGTACGTGTAGTTGGAGTTGGTTGGTGTGGGTGGAGCAACATGTAATATGAGAAGGAAATGCCAAAATGCCAGAAGTCCTGTGTCAAGTACCGACAGTCAGTGACAGTCTGGGGCGCCATATGAGCTGCTGGTGTTGGTGCACTGGGTTTAATCAAGGGCAGGGTCAATGCAGTTTGCTATCAGGAGATTTAGGAGCACTTCATGCTTCCATCTGCTGAAAAGCTTTATGGAGATGAAAATTTTCATTTCCAGTACAACCTGGCACCTGCTCACAGTGCCAAAACCACTGGTAAACGGTTTACGGACCATGGTGTTGCTGTTCTCAATTGGCCTGCCAACTCTCCTGACCTGAACATCGCAGAGAATCTGTGGGATAATGTGAAGAGGAAGTTGAGACACACCAGACCCAACACTGTGGATCTAAAGGTCGCTATCAAATGCATCCTCGGCCTGCATAACACCTCAGCACACAGGCTGATTGCCACCATGCCACGCCGCATTGAAGCAGTTATCTTTACAAACGGATGCCCGAGCAAGTACTGAGTGCATAACTGAACACAACTATTTGTAGGTTGACTTAAAAAAAAAATGCAGTTTTTGTTTTGGTCAGCTGAAATATGCTAATTATGTGAGATAAGGATTTTTGTTCTTTCCTTTCTATTTTTGTCAAAATCATCCGTATTAAAACAATAAAAGGCTTGAACGACTTAAGTTGACTGTAATTAATATAAACCATATCATAGGATTATGTTTATAAGTACACTACAGAAAATAATGAAGTATATGCTATTATTTAGAAGAACCTGTAGTGTACGGTTACCCAACACTAAATATATTCCACTCTGGTCATCCTGGAAGAGAGATTACCATTTGTGAGGCCCTTTCTCGAGGTTTCGGATTTCCTCGTGCTGAGATTTTGAGTTTTTCCTTGCCCGCATGTTGGTTTAAGATCAGGGGATGGTGTCATTGTAATCCTGTGCAGTCCTTTGAGACATCGTGTGATTAAGGGCTATACAAATAAATGTGACTTGAAATGTGACTTCACAAGTTTTTCTCGTACGTGGCTTGCGCTCATTATCTCACAGTTCTTTGCAACACCAGATATCCCAAATAAGAGAAACTGAGCGGGAACATTTATGCACAAAGGGTATCAGCTTGGTGGCTGGATGGGTGTGAATTAGCAAGTGAGTTGTATATCTCTGTGCTCTGCGCCTGTCTGGCAATCAGTTCAGGGTGTCCGCTGCTCAAAGATAGCTGGGACACAATTATTAAAGAAGTCAAAGGGGTAGATTAAATCATCCTACCTCTTTTCGGACAACTTATGCCAACATTGTTTTTTTTTTTTTTTTACTTTTTTTCTTTCACGAGACCGGACCAGATCGGAGGCAGGAGGCAGGATGGGTGAACTCATTCGTGTTAACGATCAGTTACTTTTATTAAGGAAATAAAAGACGTCCAACACTCAGGGACAAAAACAAAAACAGGCTTACAGGCAAACAGGAACTCAGACTAGGAATACACACAAAACAGGCATTTACTCAGAACGGGCAAATACAGGTTTCCTCAAGTCAAACAGAACAGAATAATGCAAAGTAATGCAATGAACCCATGACCGGCAATCCCCAAAACCCACCCTTAAGAAGCACACACGCAAATTAGAAAATCTGCTACAGCCGGTGCCAAGGGGGCGGGGCCAGCCGGTCACCACGGCGACCATGCTGGACATGACATTTTTCTATCTTTTTTCCTCATGTTCGAAATAAAGTTTCATTCATTCATTCATTAAAAAACAGTTGAAAAAAGCCAGTCGGGATCCTGCACTAAATTACTCCAAGACCCCCCTCCAAGTAAAACCCCCCTTCAGCCAGCCCCCAAGACATCTGTTTACACGAAGAAAAGAGGTATATTTATTTTTCGATTGTGATAAAAATATATATATATTTGAATAGACTTTATTCATAAACATGGCAAATATTTATCAACAAATGCTTGAATAGTAAAAACAAATACACTCGACACATAAAAACTGCTAATATTTATTGAAGCATGCTTAAATAATAATCACAAATATACTACATACATAAAATAGTGAATATATTTTCAATAATAATGTGAGGAGAACAATTCTATAACACACTGAAATAGATGTATTTTCTGATACAGCAGACATAAGAACACAATCACGCACATTTGAAAACACACTAAAGAAATTGTAATATTATAATGAAAGGAAAACACAAACCTGACCTTGCTGGCTTTCCTTGATACAAAATCAGCGTTAACATTGTCATAAGCAATCCGCTTTCCCGCTCTTCAAGTACCGTATTTTCCGCACTATAAGGCGCACCTAAAAGTCTTAATTTTTTTCAAACGCTGACCATGCGCCTTATAATACAGTGCGTCTTATTTATGGATCAACATTAAATCACAAGGTCTCGCAACTTACGCAACAGCCGCCGACTCGATTTTCCCCCGAACGTGGATTAGTCCGCGGTGTATGCTGGGATTTATATACCAGCGTTTCATTGGCTAACCAATGTGTCAATCATCATTTGAATCGATCACTATTGGCTGAAGTTATTCGGAGCCTCGGATTGGCTCGAGGGCCAAAACAAACCCTGCAATTGGCCGAAAAAGATGTGTCAATCATCTGTTAAATCGATCGCTATTGGCTGAAGTTATTCGGAGCCTCGGATTGGCTAGATGGCCAAAACAAACCCTGCAATTGGCCGAGTTTAGCAATGGCGTAGCAAGCTTAGCAAGCTTGCTAAAGTACACCATAAAGAAACATGTTTCATTAGTCTGTATTTGCAAATAATTTACTCTCCTGGATTTACTTCACTCATGGTTGTAAGAAGACCATGATTGCGTATCATTATTGAACATGAGAACTTAGGTGAGCTATGCGGCTTTATATTTTCCCGGTATCTTGTTTTAGAACGATCTTGATGTTGCTGTGATGAGTTGAGTGAATTAAACTCAATTCCAAGTGTTTATTGTCATATGCACAGTAAAGTTGCGAGCGAAAAAGAAAATAGAAACTAAGAAATGTTTGGCATTTCTTGAATCCCAAGACTTTAACCATTCGGAAGAATGATATTTGAAATGATGCATTTGAGTGACATCGTACGGACACCGCATCCGCACGTGTCTACGACACGTATTTGGGAATGTTAAGGGGGTAATCAGTTGGACTGAATCATCTGACTGTTTTGTCGACGTTCCTATTGTCAACATCCAAATCTTCTCTCACACCATTCAAACTCCTACTCCCGCTGATTTTGGTCAATGATTCACACGTATTCTGTGGTGATCTCAAATATAGGGAAGATAAGCAGGTATTCCTAAAAAAGAAAAAAAAGGAAAAAAGAATGGTATTCAATAAAAACATCTGGGAAAAAAAGAAAACAACACAATGCCCAAACCAAAAATAAGATACGAAAATAAAAACCTGATGCTCCAATAACAATGGCTGACCGCGTGTGTCATTCGAGCCAATCATTGTAAGGATTCATTGGTTGCAAATGTGCTGTAGGCTTCAGCCCCTGCTTCTCGGTTTCCCCCTTTAGGCAAGGGGGAGATAGTGTGGCAGACCCTGACAGAAAATGTATCTGGTTCATTAAGAGGCTATATCTCAGTTCTACATTCAGTCGAGCCTAAACGTCAATACCATTATATTCGCCTGCCAGGCAATAGTGTGTCCCTCACCCAGAATTTCCACGGGGCGTCATAACGTTAACCATGACGCTGACATTGCTTTCTTAACACAGAAGTTTAATACAGCAACTCAAGGATGGGTCCTTTGGAAATAATCATGTTTTGTTACTCTTTGAGATATGCCACAGCTCATTCAAATATACTTGAAATCTCAAGGTCAATTTGAAAAAAAAATATGATGCCCCGAAGTTGTTTTTTCATCGTATAATTGCGTTAAGTAAAAAGAGCCGAGTTTAGGTCAGGTGGCTGAAGGTTTAGCTTACAGTGACATCTTTTGGTGAATATTTTGAATTGCAGCAGTTGCTTGCATTCATTATGGACTTTATGACTGTACTGCTAGTTACAAGGCACTTACATTTGTAAAATGTTGGGTGGTTAATTCTTTTAACGCTATAATGATTATGATGACATACTTTAGATACAGTAATACGTACACTGTCCCTTTTCTGAAACCTGAAGACATTCGAACATTTTACATTATGTCTTTTTTTATAGGGGTTATCATTCGTCATGATTTTTGCCACATAACAAGTGTTTTTGCTGTGTTTTGTCAGGTCAAGTACAGTCATGTTTATTTGTACAGCCCTCAATCACAAGAAGTCTCAAAGGGCTGCAAAGATCACAGATTATTGCAAAACACAGACTATTATGACACCATTCCCTGATCTAAAACCTACATGAGGGCAAGGAAAAACTCAAAAACATTAGCATGAGAAAAATGAAGAAA
The DNA here is from genome assembly GCF_059441175.1 of Urocampus carinirostris. Taxonomy (NCBI): domain Eukaryota; kingdom Metazoa; phylum Chordata; class Actinopteri; order Syngnathiformes; family Syngnathidae; genus Urocampus; species Urocampus carinirostris. The sequence goes on along the minus strand of NC_142349.1, from coordinate 41,140,263 downwards.
CCCTGAGAAGGGACCGCACATGAGGTAATCCCTCTTCCCGGATCACCAGGCTGCAACGGGTGATGCATTAAAAAAACAATACAATCAAAAATCAAATATAAAATGATTTAAGTATAATAAAAAATAAAAAAATAAAAAACAAAATAAAATAAAAAGGATGACAAGGTTACAATGGATTTTCAGTCATTTGGTTTTGGCTTGGTTAGGGATAAACAGCAGTGATGTTTTTAATTCTTAAAAAGTTGAAGGTAGTATGTTTTCTGTATTAAGTATTGGTAAACAATGCCAAACTGAGTTTGAAAAGCATTTAGGTTTCACGGTTCTGTAAAGTAATTTCTTAGCCAACCCTGGCATTTTGCATTAAATGTTAGTTAATGTGATTTTCTTGAACAAACTAGTGATTATCATGTTTTGTTTCTTTTTATTTTATTATGGTGTTGGTGTAAAACAGGTATGTCAAACTTAGTTTGGCTCTGAGGCCGGATGCAAACTTTCTGTTTTCAAGCGAGTCAAAAGCAGTAAAACAATGCAAACTTAATATTTTTAGCTTACTTTATTTTTCCAGTATCATGCTTTATCATTTTCTAAGCATAACACATTTATTTACAAACAAATGGGAAAAAATGTGTTCCATGTTTGGCATTGAATGAGTTAGTTTATTTGATAAATAAAAACAAGACTGAATACAATTTTTAGCAGGTCATGGGCAATACGATTAAACTACGTCAGATAAATCTACTAGGCTCGACCTATGGAAGCTGAGAGTATATCCTTTACTGTCTTCTAAAGGCCAGTGGGAGCATTTGGTTTGCATTTATTTTAAAAATCTTTTGATTGAAATGACCCAGAAACTCACTTTTGTTTTTAACATACACAGAAATGTATGGCAGGCTGGTTTAAATTATCCAACGGCCCATATGTTTGGCAAACCTGGTGTAAAAGCTTTGCCAAACATATGGCAAGAAAGCTGAGAATGTTTTGATCTTTACTTTTAAAACAACGAGGCTGCTTTTTTCGCATCTCTTACAAGATTTTTTTTTTATCCTGACAACAGGATAATTCGAAACAAGCACAAGGGAATACTTTAAAATAAGGTATTTCATACATTTAGCTGAGTCTTGATGGTTGTGTGTGTAACATTAACAGAAGTTCCCTGTATATCAGCCTCATTTCCTTAGATGATGCAGAGGAAACGTCTCCAACGTGCCTAATGGAAGCACCTCGAGTTATGGAAACGTTGTTTCTCATTGAGGATAAACACAAGTAAGAAGTCAAATGGAACTCTCGTTGAAAGTCTTTGGCAAGTTCTTTTCAAAATTGACCCAATTTTCTCCTCGCAACAACGTTTCATTATTAAGTTGCTTCTTGTAGTTTCATTTTCTTGTGTTTTGCTACAATAAAGTTGTAAAATTTATAAAAGAGCTTCCAGGCAAAGAACTATCCCAGTTTGCATTTTGCAGTTTGGATTGACTCAGAGTCCAAAATATGTTTGTGCTGTGTGGAAGCGTTCAGAAAATCAGTCGGCCTTGCCATGTGGGGATTTCTGAACTGTGCCTGACATTGTTTAAAATTGAATGATGAATTCAGTTGCAAATATTTGCTGAGACTTCTTTAAAAGTGGGCTAAACAAGTTTTTCCTCGGAACGGGCCCAAACACAGATGGTGCTAAATTCCGGGTTTAAGCCTGCAACACCATTCCAATCAGTAATAATTTTTGGCATGATTCGCCAATTGCCCTCACCTGCGCTCACTCGTTCAGCCCCAGCTGCCACTCGTTCCCTAATTAGTCCTACTCCTATTTAAACACGTCACTCTCGTTCACTCCTGGTCAGTCTGTCTGTGAACCTCAGTGCATGCAAGGCAAGCACTTTTGACTCTGGCTCCCGTTTTGATCCGGACCTGTCTTCTGTATCATTCCCCGATCCAAACTCCGTTCTCCTATCCCGGCTACCCATATCCTGATTCTGTTTCCCGTATCAATCCCCGATCCAAGCTCCATTCTCTAGTCCCGGCTACCCGTATCCTGATTCTTTTTCCTGTATCGATCCCCGATCCCTGGCTTCCTGCTGCTGCCCGACTTGATCCGATCTTCGACCACGCTCCGTCTCCCGTCCCGGCTGCCCGACTTGTTCAGATCTCCGACCACGCTTCGGTCGCGAGGGCTCCCCGCTCCTCCTGCCCAGCGAGCACCAGATTGCTGTCTTTTTCCTCTCACCCTGACATTCCCGATCACTCAATAAAGAAACGTTACGCATTTGGGTCCCCTGCTGGTACCAGTCGTGACAAATTTCATGTGTCAATGTTTAAAAATATATTCAGTTTCATGTTTAGAATGCATTACAGTTCAAGAAGGGTTCTTCGATGGATTCTAATTTGTTGCCTTGTTTTCAGATGGCTTATCTTCATTCTCACAGCTGTTTTTACCTTCTTTTTTTTTACTATGTTAAATGATTATGTATTTCAGGAATTCTGGCAAATGTAGGACGTGGTCTTACTATTATTATTGTTTCTAAGTATTTATGCTATATTTCTGACAATTAAACTGTAGAATGACAATGTTAAAAATGAATGCCTTGATTGAAATTAATGGTGGGCCAACTATCGCCCGGGGCCCCAGTCGACCTGTCAGACATTTTAAACATATCCATCAGCCGACGTTGCAATTTTTCAAATCAGCCAACTATGCTAAGTTATTTTAACCTAATGCGGCCTGCGACTCAAAACTTTAGCCCACTCCTGATCTAAAGGGAAATTATGTATTATTTGGCGCCTCCTAGTGGTCTAATCTCATTGCGTACAATGCTTTACGACAGTGATATCAATGACTATTCTATTTTAAGACAACATTGATTTTAATAATAAAAAAATACATGCACTATCAAAGGGCAGCACGGCGGATGAGTGATTAGCGCGTCGGCAGCACAGTTCTGAGGTTATGGGATATAATCGAGCTACCAGCCTTCCTGTGCGAAATTTGCATGTTATCCACGTGCCTGTGTAGGTTTCCTCCAGGCACTCCAGTTTCCTCCGGGCACTCCAGTTTCCTCCAACATTCTAAAAACATGCAAGTCAGGTTAATTGGTCGGTCCATATTTTTTGTAGGTGTGAATAAGCGAGTGAGTTGTCTGTCCGTGTGTTCCCTGCGACTGGCTGGCAACCAGGTCCGAGTGTCCCATGCCCAATACCCGAAGATAGCTGGGATGGGCTGCAGCACCCTCGCGACCCTACTGAGGATAAGCGTTGCAGATGACGGATGGAAAAATGTTGCACTTTTGTCACTTTAAGTCTCCCTTGTAATCTTCCTTGTGCTTTGCAGCAGTCGTTTTCGGTTGTACTCCAAAATGTAGCGACATCTAGTGGTCAACTATCACACAGTGTCCGTTTTATATGAAACCATTAAAGTTGAGCAGAACTCATTCCAGGGTGCCATTAATACTGTTGTTATTATAATTACCATTATCCTCATTTAATTTGAAATTGGGAATAACCCGAGCAGCAGTGGTAAGACTGCTGAATCCTAACCACCAAGGCACTTGGGACATTGATGATGCAGGAACATGCAATAGGTTTTATCTCATTATCACACTATTTTTAGTCGGTGCCTGGTTAACATGTTAGAAAATTGAGGAAACAGTGAATAAAAATCAGTATATAATTTAGTTTAGCTTTTTCTTAGCTCAAACTATCCATTGCAAGTGACAAATGTTGTTGAATACATGCGTCCATGCATTTATTTATATCCTTTAGGACTACCGAATTACTTCCCACAATGTCTTTCTTTTTAGTTCAGTTAAGAATCATGTGTGCTTCATAAAAACTTTGCAAGTCTGGGATACAACACAGTATTTTAGTGGTCCTCAACCTTTTTTGTATCATGGACTGGTTTAATGTCTGACAATAGTCTGGAGACCAGGACCAATAATTCTTCAATCTTGGGACTGGCACTAAAAAGTGATAATGACATGAAACTTAATGCATTTTCCTACATTATATGTATCCCTAGTAGTCTAACGGATAGGATTCAGCACTCTCCTTGCGGCAATACATTCGATTTTGACTGATAAATCCATGCACTAATATCCCATGCACCTACTAGTCCGTGCCTTACATACTGTATGAAAAAAATATACATCCCAAAAGGCAGCACGGCGGCGCAGTGGTTAGCGCTTGTGCGGCACAGTTCATGTCTCGGGAACCTGTCGTGGGTTCAAATCCAGCTCCGGACTTCCGGTGCGGAGTTTGTATGTTCTCCCCGTGCTTGCTTGGGTTTCCTCCGGGCACTCCGGTTTCCTCCCACGTTCCAAAAACATGCATTTCAGGTGAATTGGCTGGTCTAAATTGTCCCTAGGTGTGAATGAGCGAATGAGCTGTCTGTCCCTATGTGCCCTGCGACTGGCTGGCAACCAGTTCAGGGTGTCCCCTGCCCACTGCCCGGAGATGGCTGGGATGGGCTCCAGCCCCCCCGCGACCCTAATGAGGATAAGCGGTACGGCTAATGAGATGAGATGAGATACATCCCAAAAGACATTTTTTTTTGTTGCCTGATAATACAATGCTGAAAATACAATGCTGAAAATACGGTACATTAGTGAAGTACTGTGACAAATTAGTTGTCACACCAACGTTGATTCTTGATATCTTGATTAGATGACCTCCCTGGATTAAAGCGTTGGAGTGTGGGGTTGAAAGGTTGTAACCCCCATTTAATTGGTTAAATGGCGTGTGACTGACAGAGTGGGTTTGGTTGAGGTTGGATGGTTGAGGTCAGCCAAAAGATAATTTTTATCGTCCATTAAGTTTGAGCAATTAGCCTGCATGTACGTAGATGTAGGCCTGTGTGTATTTGTAAAATGCTGCTGGTGACTCGTGTGCACATTTTGGTGACTGCAGATTGTGATTATGTTTCACCACTAGAGAGCACTGATGGATCTTTCCAATGACTCAAAACGCAGACGTCGCCCCTGTAGGCAAACTTCTGTCACCACATCCTGATTTTGATTCTTGTATACATTACACAGTAGATATAAATCATTTTCAAATGTTAAGATAGTGTTTTCTTGATGCTGGAAATTGATACTGAGCCAGTACTTGGATCGGATCCATGATATTGGCTTGGCAATACAGTGTTCTCATTACACATATCGCTCTGATAATGTTGATAGTGGGTCATAAGATTATGCATACATTATAACTTTCAAATTTCAATTGCGTTTAATTGCACTCTTCAAAATACTGTGTAATGGAAGGTATTTAAATTGTCTTATTAATATTGTATGCATTGTGTTTGTTATATTACTGCTTTTTTGGTTTGACTCCCTTGACTTTTGTACTGACATAGTTGTTGTAGTATATGTATTTTATTCTTACACTGTTAAAAGTGTTTCTGTAGAAGTGTTTATACTACTTGCAATGTGTGACGTTGCCACTGTTATATTTGTATTTCAAGTCATGTTTATTTGAATAGCCCTTAATCACAAAGAGTCTCAAATGGCTGCAGAGACCACAGATTATTGCAAACCACAGTCTATTATGACACCATCCCCTGATCTAAAACCTACATGAGGGCAAATAATACACGGATATTGTCAACATAAAATATAGGTTATTCATATGCTATAGAATAGTAGTGTGTTTTAAGCATAGATTTAAACGTTTGCACTAAGGTTGGAGATCGGATCTCAGGGGGAAGAGCCCGAATGGAAAACGCTCTTGAACCTGCGGATCTCCTCTTGGCTCTTGGGATCACTAGCAGACCAGCATTTGTATTCTGCTTTGATGCTTCTTTTTTGGTTTGACTCTCTTCACATTCGCTCTGAAACAGTTAGAAACTGTCCTATTCATTCTTTAACACTGAACATTCTTGGTTCTTAAAATTATTGTGCTGTTTTGAATAATAGTTTTAAATTAATTCAAGGTGGAAGGGTTAAGTTCCCTACAATCAAGATATTCCCGAGCAAAAGTATTGGTAATGGATCGTTATCAATCAACACAACCCTGTATTTACTAGGATCAGATCGATTCCCAAAAAATCGCCAGCCCCAAGTAGGGATAAAAAAAATACATTCTTGATTGTACAACTCAATTGTTGAAAAAAATACTCTGAGAATGTCTGACCTTAATTTGCGATAATACACAATTAACTGAAATATTCTGTTTTGAATAGGTTTCATTTTTTAGATTGCCCTGAACAGCTTTTAAGTTACAATAATAATGGAGAGGTTTTCAAACCAATTATTGTCAGAACCCAAACAGTAGGTGGACCCAGATGTGTAACGTTTTCACACAAGCTTTATTTTACGGGCTTGGGGCAGTCATGCGCGGGAACACAAACGCCAGCGACCCGGCGATCACTGGGCAGAAAAGATCGAAACCACACAGAACAGATGGGATCGATACCAGATACAGGATACACGACCAGATACCGGATAAACGGGATCTATACCGGATATTGGATACGACAGCAAGATACCGGACAGGACAGGACAGACGGGATTGATACGGATACTGGATATATGAGCAGGATACCGAACAGGACGGGACAGACGGGATCGATAACAGATACACGAGCAAGATACCGGACAGGGCAGGACAGACAGAATCGATACCGGATACTGGAGACTGGAGAAAGATACCTGACAGGACGAGACAGGCGGGATTGATATCGTACACTGGAGACTAGAGCAAGATACCGGACAGGACGAGACCGGCAGGATCGATACCAGATACTGGATACACAAGCAGGATACCGGACAAGGTAAAAATACAAGTCTTGCAAGTGCAGAGGTACGTTGACGGACTGACCAGGAGTGAATGAGAGCACTGATTTTAAATAGGAGGGAAGCCAATAAAGCAACAAGCAGCAGCTGGCGCCAAACTGGCGGGCCCAAATGAGGGCAATGGGCAACCGTGACAAATGATAATGGTTTCAGGCCACAATACACACTTTGTCTTGACAATTTAGATACAATCACAGGGACAATATGCATTATTTAGGCATTACATGTCACGGAACTGGACCGGGAGGCAGGAAGTGTGAACTCAGTTGCATAACGATCAGTTACTTTTATTTAGAAAATAAAAGTTGTCCAACACGCAGGGACAAAAACAAAACAAAAACAGACTTACAGGCAATCAGAAATTCAGACTAGGTAATACTCACAGGCTTTAAGTTACTAACTAAGACAAACGGGCATGACAGGTCTTCCTTGAGTCAAACAAAACCGAACAGAGCAAAACAGAACAATCCAATGATCCAGCAACTGGCAGTCCCCAAAACCCGCCCTTAAGAAGCACACACGCAATTTAGACGATCTGTTACAGCCGGTGCCAGCTGGTTGTCATGGCGACCATGCTGGACATGACATTACATGTCGTTGTAGTCTGTTCTGCATCGAAAACGAGTGCTAGAAAGCACAAGGGAGAATAGAAACTGCAGCAATTCAAAGAGAGCAAAAGACACTATTTTACTTTATGCTCAGTGGTTTTTGGACAGCCATAGCAGCAAGATGGTGGACAATTATGTGAGCTCCCTTGCGGATTTCTCAACCTACGAGAATTTTAAAAATTCATGTTTATATGATTGTCCATGTATTTTTCTATTAATACAGACGCTGCCCTACTTATGAACGAGACGATTGTTCGTAAGTTGAATTTGTTTGTAAGTTGCTTCGGTGCTATATTTTGTACGTTTAACGTTTATATGAATATGTTTAAGGCTTGTACAAGTAACCCGTATTGTTTTGTACTAAAAAATACACATTTCAAAAAAATAATAAGCTTTATAAAGATAAAAAAGGTCCTCCTCCCTGGTAAAACGTGGCCGAAAAAAGCGTTACGGGCATTTTCTCAACCGCATCAAGCTTTCTTATTCCACTTTCATTTCAAAAGAAATGGCTCGCCTCTTCTTTACACTATACACCAACCATATCAAATGGAATGCACGAGATAGAGAAGAGGAAGTGGATTTCTTCTTCGGGGTGATGCTGCGCGACCTCTCACAGCGCCACCACACGCCAGTAGCGGAGGAAAGAAGCACTACAGTATTGTCCTGTACTCGGAAAAAGGTGCACACAAGACAAAATCTAACCAAAGATATTTTTGGACATCCCTCAAAAAATGTTTTTATCTACCATTTTACTTAAGTCGAACGGTCTTAAGTAGAGGAGCGTCTTGTTTTTTCACCCCTAGAAGGTACACTGTCCCTTTGATGATGCCCATTTTATTACTTATTCTCTGATAATTAACGTGTCGGAAAAATTCAATGATAAGATTATATAGTTTTGACTGAGTGTGCGTTTTAATATTAGCAGTCTTCGAGCCAGATGACGACAGCCACGATTTGTCAAAGCCTTTATTGGGTATCCTGTTATACAACAATGGCATTTCCAATCCTGTTCTAATCAGCTAAACATTTGACATTTTCATTCCTTCAACTGACATTTAATTCATTCACTAGAGCGATTTGTTGAAAATGTCACATTCTACAGATGTGGTTAAACATATAGATGCTCGGAGATGTCTCATTTAAAGATCTGTCTCGAATCTCTGTTGTCAAATTTTTACATGTGTGTTTGTTCGCTTATTACTGGGAATGGTTCTCTTAAAAGCCTGCAGGAGGTGAAGTAGTTAGCATTGATTACCGTATAACTATTACTATTGTTTGGTTATCTTTATTTTACCTGAAACAATGAACATTGTTTTTAATTCTTTTTTTCTTCCTATAAAGTTATTTTGAACCAATGGCTTGATTTTTTGATAGGTTGTCAAAACAGTAAGATTTTTGATTGAAAAAAGCAACACATTTTGGGTGGTTTGGAAAAAGTATCCAATTTTTCATGTTTTGAAAATTCTTAGCCATTTTGGACAGATTTATTGGTGGTATTGTTAAAAATAACTTAAAACCAGACAGGTGCAGTGGCAAATATAGAGTAAGGCATCTTTAAACTCAGTTGGGCTTTATAAACACATACTTAAAGAGACAGTGTGTAATATTTAGTGCTTCTTAGGTGTACAAAAAAAACATTCATTCAATAATAACTGTCATACCAATGTTAATTGTATAAACATTCATAGGTCTAGAATTTGTATTTATTTTTCAGAGCGGAATCCATACTTAGTATTCACCGCCATGTTTGTCTGGCCTCTTGCTGCTACGCTGTGCTCATTTGGCTGGTTTTTGTTCGCATTAGACAAAACAGTGCCATCTAGTGGTAAAATATTTCACAATGTACCTCGAGGCAGAAAAAGGTGTCATGCTCTTTCTAGGTGGAGGATGAAATCCTGTCCCAAGTGGAGAAGTCAAATTGTTCAAGAGCGAGGGTAGGTTAGAACGGCTTATCGACAGACGGACCGGTGCAGCATCTACGGTCATTCAGACCCTGAAGCGGTCTGTTGTGGCTCTTCCTTAGAGATAGAATAGAATAAAATAGAATATGCCTTTATTGTCATTGTTACAACATGGGATATGCTGTGACGATGAAATTGGACGACTCCAGTTCCACATTTACATTAAGGATAAGGAATCAAAGAGACAAAGATAGGTAAGAATCTCAGTCATCAGGGAGTGATTCGGTGAAGAGCCTCCGCCCCTCCGCGTTGAGATGAGCCAGCTGAGTTGGCTCGTCGTCTGATAAGGATTCCTCCTGGACCCCTACCCCTGGAGGCGTTCAGAGCGTGTCCCACCGGCAGGAGGCTCTGGGGACGACCCAGGACACACGGGAGAGACTACGTCTCTAGGCTGTTCCGGGAACACCTCGGGATCCTGTGGGATGAGTGTGAGGAAGTGGCTAGGGTTACAGGAGCAGGATACCGGGGGGGGGGGACAGAGTCAAAATGCTTGCCTAGCAAGTGCAGATGTTCGTTGACGGACTGACAAGGAGTGAATGAGAGCACTGAGTTTAAATAGGAGGGAAGCCAATCAGTCAACGAGCAGCAGCTGGCGCCAAACGAGCGGGCATAGGTGAGGGCAATGGGTAATCATGACACCCCTAATCAATCAATCAATCAATCAATCAATCAAACAAACAACTAGTCAATCAATCAATCAATCAATCAAAGGATGGCCACCCCTATTGGTGACAGCTTGATTTGGTCCGTATTTGATCCGTAAAATTTTTGTCCCCCTTTCCCTTGTCTTGAATAGAGATCATAAAATCTTTTTGGGAGCAACAATTGAAACCAAACGCGAACACATGATCAGTGTTGACATTTTTATATGGGGAAAAAAGAGATTTCACAAAAAGCGCTCTGCACACGGAGTAAGGGGAAGAATGATCAAAAGCAAAACACAGTCCGGAAAAAGCTTACAGCTGGAAGAATAACGGAAGTCTTTCTGGGACCCGGCACAAGCGACAAGGAGCTTGAAGCTCAACAATTTGACAAAGATTGTCAGAGCAGTTCATTTAAACAAGGTCCCTGATGAGCAGCAGGTGTGGATGATGGAATTCAGGTAATGAAATTCTCTAGCGCCCTCTAGTGAACAGTGATGCGCTGTATCAAGTCAAGTCAAGTCAAGTCATTTTTATTTGTATAGCCCTTAATCACAATAAGTCTCTAAGGGCTTCACAGATTAGTACACTATGTTACACAGACTATTTTTCAGCCGACAAGAAGAGTAGGTTATTATTCATATGCAATGGAGTGGAAGTGAGTTTTAAGTTTAGATTTAAACATTTCCACTGAGGTTGCAGATCGGATCTCAGGGGGAAGAGCATTCCACAGCACCGGTGCCCGGATGGAGAACGCTCTCGAACCAGCAGAACACTTCTTTGCTCTCGGGATCACCAGAAGACCGGCACTCTCAGATCGTAGGCTTCGGACCGGGACATAGGGGCAGATCAGATCTGAAAGATAAGAGGGAGCAAGTCCATGTATGATTTTGTACAATACTAAGAGAACCTTGAAGTCACATCTTTGGCTAACTGGGAGCCAGTGCAAGTTAGCCAAAATCGGTGTTATGTCATCGTACTTTTTTGTCCTAGTTAAAAGCCTCGCTGCGGCATTTTGTACCAGCTGAAGAGACTTGATTCTGGACTTCGGGAGACCGGAGAGTAGTGCATTACAGTAATCGAGACGGGAGGTAACAAATGCATGAATTATAGTTTCCGCATCAGACTGAGACAGTATTGAACGGATTTTGGCAATGTTACGAAGATGGAAGAAAGCGGTTCTAGTAATTTTCTTTACATGCATCTCAAAGGTTAGATCAGGGTCAAATATGACACCTAAATTTTTAACTGAGTCACTCTGTGTGATGTGACATTTGTCAATGTTCACAGCAGATTTTGAGAATAAGTCACGGCATTTAGATGGACCAATGACTAACATTTCGGTCTTTTCAGAGTTAAGACGCAAGAAATTGAGTGACATCCACTCTTTTATCTCAGTGAGGCAGGCCTCCAAATTTCCACAGTTTAGTGTGGCAGATTCCTCCAACGGAAGATAGAGTTGAGTGTCGTCTGCGTAGCAGTGGAAGCTGATATTGTACTTGCGAATAATGTCACCTAATGGAAGCATGTAAATGTTGAAAAGAAGGGGGCCAAGCACTGAACCCTGCGGAACACCGCAGGTAACATTAAAGGGCTCAGATGTCATTTCACCATATTTAACACAGTGCGTCCTATCTGAGAGGTAGGATCTGAACCACGAGAGAACGGTTCCTGAGAGACCAATCCATTTTTCCAACCGTTCTAGTAGGATATTGTGGTGCACTGTGTCAAAAGCAGCACTAAGATCCAGCAGCAGCAAAAGTGATGAAGCGCCAGAATCCATTGATATTAGGAGATCATTTGTTACCTTGATCAGAACTGTCTCAGTAGAGTGGTTAGCCCTGAATCCTGATTGCATGGATTCAAAAAGGTTATTCTCGGATATGAAAGCATTCAGCTGCTGTGCCACTACTTTTTCGAGTACTTTAGAGAGGAAAGGTAGGTTTGACACAGGTCTGTAATTACTTAATATTTCTGGATCAAGGTTGGGTCGTTTCAGTGTGGGTTTAATAACGGCGGACTTAAAAGCTGCTGGAACTACACCTGAGGAGAGTGATATGTTTATAATATTTAGAACTGAAGGTCCAAGGACGCCAAAAAGACTTTTAATAAGTGAACCTGGGAGCGGGTCGAACTGGCAAGTTGTCGGTTTGGCCGCATTTACCACCTGTTTGAGATCATCAAGTGACAGTTCACTAAAACCGGCCATTTTCCCAAGGCAGCCACCCTGTCGTGCATCTGTAAATTTCAGTCCTTTAATATGTGTGGTATTAATAATTTCTTTAGCAATTTCTTCCTGTATGCATTGAATCTTCTTAGTAAAGAAGACCATTAAGTCCTGAGCAGAGTGTGTCGAACTATCTGCGATAGTCTGTTGCCTTGTAAGCGATGCTACAGTGTCAAAAAGGGCTTTGGGGTTGTTCTTTTGAGACGCAATCACCTTCGAAAGGTAGGCCGATTTTGCAGAGGCAAGGGCCGCTTTATACTTTAACAAGCTGTCACACCAGGTTTGATGGAAAACCTCAAGCTTGGTAGCGCGCCGTTTTCTATCCAATTTCCTGCATTCTTGTTTAAGGGTTCTAGTTTCATCAGTAAACCAAGGCGTGCGTCTTTTAGGACGTGATTTTAGTTTTATGGGCGCTATTGAATCCAGCACACTAGTCAGGGTGGTATTGAACTCATTCATGAGTGAGTCAATCGAGCCATTGTATGTAGGAAAGGACGCAACTGCTCCAGGAAGGAGTACAAAGATCTCAGAAACTGTGCCAGTGCTTATATTGCGTCCGCTAAATACTTCAGCTTTTTTAACACTACACTTAGCTAGCACCTCAAATGTAACTAAATAATGATCCGAGATAACGGTAGTACACGGTAACACCATAATGTTTGAGGTTAAAACTCCTCGAGTCAGAATCAAGTCTAGCGTGTTCCCATTTTTATGGGTTGGCAAATCAACCAGTTGATTAAAGCCAAATGCATCAATTAGAGACCTAAACGCAATAGTAACATGATAAATTGGGTAGCACGATTGCCAAAACAACTTGAATCGAAAATGGTCCAGACATTTTTATAATATTTTATTAATTCGTATATTTCAATTGGTGTGGCCCGGAGGAATTAGGGACAATAAGCATAATAATAATGTGCCGAGAAAGAAAATGTAGTCCAAGACTTTATAACTGAATTCATTTCTGAGACTGTAATCAAAATTATTATCTGTGGTTGTTTTGGGCTACTGTGCCTAACATTGAATCCAGTGATGGTCCTTGGCCACCCGCTCCTCTTACCTTGCTTGCCATGGGCGGGCTGCCAAATCGTATTTAGGTAAAGATGAATCACTTCACGTCTGTGCCGTCTTGGGGGTCCCACCTGCACTTTTTACCTGTCGCCCGAGGCAGCGCCCAGTTAATGTGAACAAGCCAAGTTCAAGCACTCACAATATTTGACACGCACCGAGTGTTTTTGTTTGTCCTTGAAGGCCCTGCGGTGCTCTCTCATCATGTTGGCTGGAGTCGGCACTGCCGGTAGGCACAAAAGGTACATGATTTAGGACTTTAAGACACGATCGGGTGGTCTCGTCTATCACCCATAAATATTGAGGTATTGTGGGAAAAACACAAACATTAAAGTGGCTTAAGTCTAATGAGTACAATGGTGAGAGATTATTATTTTTTTTTTTTTTCAACCATTACCTGAGCCACACCTAAGGATGAGTGGTAAGGGGCTACATTTACTTAGTTACACTTACTTGAATACGTTTTGGGACATTTTGCACTTTTAGTATTTTTAAATCACTAATGACCCTTTGCATGTGATAAAACGTTGCCTCCTCTGTCAGATTGAGATCTGTGACAGACGGTAAGAGTGCATGGCAGTTGAATAGGCAGTTGAGTTGAAGGAAATGCCAATAACCACGGCAGAAGACGATAACCACCACTTATTACCATGGCGATTTATTCCTGTACGGTGCGCAAGATTCTAAGCCTGAATGGGATTGCATCCCTTTCGATGAAGTCAGAAGACGGCAAGGTTTATCTGCAGTCAAACAGAGGGAAAACACTGGCAGGCCGGCAGCCCTCAAGCATTACAGGATTTGCAGCGGAAATCTTTACAAGGTATGTTTGATGTATTTCCCAGCAATTTCATTTTAATTAGGTGCGGGTCACGTCAAAGACACTCAATATAAAAAGTCAGCTAGTGCTAACTAGCTACGTTAGTGGCTTACAGCTGCCATTTCTTACTATGTAAATGAGCTGCTTCTATTGTGATTATCTTGAAATTCCAAACAGTAATCCTCCGAAATACTATATATTTTGAAAACTGTTATTTGTTCTACCATAAAACTTATCACGCAGAAATTAACTGCCAAATTACCAAAAGAGAACATAAGAGATGAAGGTTAAGAACAGAAATTGACATATTTTCAACATGCTCAAAAGTGATTGCTTTACAAGGTACATTTTATGCCATGTATATGTCAGCAAAACGAAGTTCATTAACGCGTACCAGGTACGAAGAAGTGGTTAGCATTCAGACTTTTATAAGCTTTTCGATCAGCACTGGTGTATGGGGATACTTCATTTACTATGTAGTGCTACAGATCGTGTCAGGCAGAGTGGACAATTGAGGGTAGATCTGTGAATATGTCAGGAGGGAGACTGTATTGGCGGTAGCTAGCATTGCTAATGCTATTCTCAGTCTTTCTAAATACCACTCTTTGTGCTTTTCAACAAGGTGAGCCACCTCATTCGACAGCTTCACAATTTTATTTGACTAGTCATTGCCAATGGTGTTAACTAGCTGCTTTTGTTGTTGTCTACCATTTACTGGCCTTGTCCACTGTTTACCATGGTTTATACCGTCCGTCATGGTGTCGTCACGTGCTTAGGTCACATGTGGGCAAAGGGTCAATACTTTTTACTTTTACTTGATTAGATTTGTGAATAATAAAGTGTACTCTTACTCCGCTCAATTAGCCTACATTGAAGCCATTACTAGGTAGCTTAAATCCCATCCACATACGAACACATCAGTCTTTCTCTGTAGCAGAGAAGGTGGTTTACATTTCATTCCAGTTTGATCTAGTGATGTGTCGTTCACCAACGATAATGCTCAATCAGCCTGGTTGTTCGAAACGAGAATAAATTAAAAAGGTTTGAATTATTTTGTATTTAGTTTTATTTTACATCTGTAAGTATTTCAATTCACGTTTCCTGCGTTTTTTATTCCTTGTGTTTTACATAACAAATATATATCATTTATGAAACATTAACTTTAAGCTTTGAAATTATAACCGATGTCTAACTTGTAGGTAAATTAATGTAAACGTGATCCAAAAATGTATTCCCTCTAGCACTGCAAAAACAATTGTCCAACATAAAACAGCATTTTCAGAGATATTATATTCACAGGCTGGAGGTTATTCAGAAGTCTGAGGAAAATCGATAAAAGTTTAAAAACACTGGGTGCGATCAATGTTTTAATTTGTTCATAGGGGGCAAGTATGCTTGTTGTAATTGTGCTTGTGTATTTTGTCATTGATCAGGTTTTTACGTGTTGTGGCTCTGAATGGGAGCCAATGCATCGGTGCCTCACATTATTGGAACATGTAATGCATCGTTGCTGAAAGAAATACATTTTTAAAAGTGAGGCACGCATGTGTCTTCTGGCTTCCAAAGTGAGGCCTAATGATGCAATCATAATTACTAGTTCTGTTCAATACCGCAGATTCGAGACCGAGCAAAAATGGAATAGGAATCAAGAAAACAATTGTTGCCAAGAATTTGTATGTTAAACATCAGAGTAGTTAAATTTTTACCATGCAGAGAAAAAGGTTGTTAATTTTACTAGGTGAACTAAAGCTGATCTATTTTATGATAATAAATAATTTTCAGTGGCACGGTGGAGGGGTGGTTACCGCACAGCGATTTAGGGTTTAGGTCTGGCTACTGCAGCCTCCCTGTGTGGATTTTTCATGTTCTTCCCGTGCCTGCATGGGTTTCGTCCGGGCAATCTGCTCTCCTCCCACATTTCAAAAACATGCATGTCAATCTATTTGGCCAGTCTGAACTGTCACTAGGTGTAAACAATCCAGTGAATGGTTTGTGTCTGTGTGCCCTGCGACTGGTTGGCAACGAGTTCAGGGTGTCCCCTGCCCGCTGCCTGAAGATGGCTGGTATGGGGTCCAGCACCCCCACGGCTCTACTGAGGAGAAGTGGTGCAGATAATGGATGGATGCATACTCTTCATTGAAAAATGGATTCATGCAAAAATGAACATGCTATATCTTTGAAATTTCATAGCAGATGTAAGGCCACAGGATTTTCTGAGAATATTATGTTGCATGTGCCCCTGCTAGCCTAAATAGGGCATTTTTGTTTGTCAAATATGAGTGTAGAGGGAACAAGCGGACAATTAAAATATCTGTTTTTTCAGTTGCGTTTCGGGCCATTTTCTCCAAAAATGACAACCTCAAAGCAGAAAAAAACTAATGGATGAAGTACTTATGCTATAAACAATAATTGTCCAACTCTGAAGGTGTTTGTTTTGTTGAGCAAAGATGACCTCCCAGTTGCTCAGGCTTGGGCAAATGACCAATCAAGGCTGTGCTTCAGAAAGCATGTGTACTTGCGGGGGGCCGTTAGCTCAGACAATTTCAATATCACTAACATTTGACAATAAGTCTCAAAATGGACACTTCCAGAATTGAAAACAGGTTGGTTTCAGGTCAGGGTACTGTGTAATTCTGTAACTTAATTGAGATATTTTTGTGATTAAGGCTTATACAAATAAATATGACTTGACTTGACTTTCACTTGTGGATCATAAACATAGTGTCCGTAGGAACCAGGACAGGGTTACAACTGTACTCGGTACTGTATATCTCTGTTTGAGACTGTCACGGACTTTTGAAACTACTTAGTACTCTACTAATAATGTTCACTCGTAAAAGACAAATGAAGGTACAATGCATAATTGTTTGAGAGGACTAACATAAAAGATAATAGTATGGTGTGTCAGAGCCAGACCAGACGGTAGACCCAAACGCGTAACGTTTCACACCAAGCTTTATTGCGGAAGGTAAGACGTCAGGCGTGGGAAAACATACGCCAGCGATTCGGTGATCGCCGGGCAGGAGAAGCAGGAAGCCCACGAGATCGGAGCATGGTCGGAGGGTGGAAACGAGTTGAGCAGCCGGGACAGGAGATCGGAGCGCGGTCGGTGGGCAGAAACAAGTCGGGCAGCCGGGGCGGGAGATCGGAGCGTGGTCGGAGGAAGGAATCAAGTCAGGTAGCAGGAGACAATCGGGAAGCCAGTGGCAGACGAGTAGGATACAGAATACGTCAGGACAGACGGGAGCCAGAGTAAAAAAGTGCTTGCCTTGCATGTGCGGAGGTTTGCTGACAGACTGACAAGGAGTGAATGAGAGTGTTGAGTTTAAATAGAAGGGGAACCAATCAGGAAACGAGCAGAAGCTGGAGCCAGATGAGCAGGCAAAGGTGAGGGCAATGGCATGACATGGGGAGGGAGAAAGCAAAATGTGTTACAACTCTACCCAGTCTCCGCTCCTAGGAAACTTTACAAAACTCAGTTATAGGCAACCATGGTGTTTTCCCATCTTTATTCTGTTAGTGTAAACCCACGTTTATCAATCTTTCATTTTTACCTATTATTTCCATTCAGCCCTGAGTGTCATGTCTTCATACATTTTCTTTAATTTTGTGTAATGCACTCTTGATTCCAATTTCATTGAGTATTTGGGTCTCGACTTAAAAAAGCTCTAAAACATTAACAACTAAAACGTTATAAATCTAAAACTTTAGATTATGAGATTGATTATGAGGTTATCTTAATCCGTTCTTCTGATCTACTTAAAAACGTATTTGGTGCTTCAAAAAGTGGGACGATGTTAATAGGAATATCCAACTCGGCTCTTCGGCTGAATTAGTCAATTGTTAAGTATTCAATTAATGAAAAACCTCCGACATTTACTACAGTACTAGCACAATACATGTTGTAATTTCATAAATGCATATAAAACACACTAATCAGTAAGAAAGTCCAAGACATATCCTGAGCCATGATGTTAGAGGGTGAATTAGTTTTGGATAAAAATGACATTTGTAATTGTATTTATTTATTGCTTGAAAGCATTCGTTTTGTCTTTTTCCTTTTCTTTTTCTTTTTTTTCTTTTAATTGTGGTCAAGAGTTTAATACAGAGTGCCCTTAGTTTTAATAATAGCGTAAAGAGATGTTGTGCATCGTAACAATAGCTTAATAAAGGGAAGTGACAGAACATTTTACAGAAAACCCGTTTATTAAAACAAGTGGCAAGATATATTATTTTTACAGTGTTACACATAAAAAAACCGCATTGTGAAATATCAATCACACTCTCTCCCTCACACACCCACAAATACATGCACACACAGTTTTATACTAATTAGGTCTGCTTACAGAAGCTTAACAGGAAAAACGCCTCAGGTTTACCTTTTTGACTCTCGGCTGTCAGCTAATGTTGTTATCAAACTGCTCTTGAAAATGAGACTGCCCTAGCACTTGCCTGCAGACTGCTCAATTTGTCCAGGGCCCATGGTGTTTTCCCCTGCTTGATAGCATTAAGCTAAGATGACTTGTAAGATCACATAGCGTGAATCAAAACCAAACAAATCTAACAATGACAGCATGATAATAAAACACCTTCGGGCGAAAGGAAGGATGCAGAAGACAAAAATGGTGAGAAGCTCTGAAAGTGTGTTTGCTAGAGCAGGACTTGTGGGAGGGGGGGCACCCGGAGGACACTGGGAGAGAAGGAGACAGAACAAACAAGCCTCGGCGCAAAATCACAGGACATTGCAGGAGGTCTGACGTGACTGCCTCCCGCCGTTTGATCCCAGCTCAGACGATGCAGCTGATTTTCTGCAGCAATCATTAAACTTTAAAGGCTCGATAAATCTCAGAGCACGCTCTCAAAGTGCGTCTTGTTTACATCCCTTTGTGTTGTTTCTGCTTTTTTGTTTGCTTATTTCCAGTCCGTTATTATCAGTCTTCATGTTCTGATCTTCATGAAGCTCCGCGGTTACTCTGAAACGCTCTTTTAAGCGCTTTTGTGTTGATATTAATGAAAGAGAAACATATTAGGGAAGGTTTGTTGTGACAGAATTAACTTACTATAATCTAGCACTCAAAATACAGGTGGGTGAAAATACAGGTGGATACTATTAATTATAGAATTACACTATCACTATAGCAGCTATAGCAATTATAGTGATAGTATAATTCTATAGTATAGCTTCACCTGCGGTGAGGTGTGTGACTGGTGAGGCACGGTCAAATTTACCCAAAAAAATAAACGTACATATTATTCATCATTTGGTTGGTAGAGCAAGAAAGTAATATTGACCCTTTAAATGTGACGTCACGTTGCCGTCCCTGGCAAAATGAGGGTCATGACGGATGGCGGAGATACCCCAGCAGATAGCAGTTGAATGAGCAGTTATATTGAAACAAACATCAATAACGGCGAAACAAGAATAAACGCACAACTTTTTACGATTTTGAATTGTATCTATCTGTTTTGATGAAGACAGAATATTGCAATGTTTATCTGCAAATTAGACGGAAGGAATCATGTCAGTTTTCACATCTGGGGTACCCTATATGTCTGCCAGTAAAATCTCATCTCATCTCATCTCATCAGCCGTACCGCTTATCCTCATTAGGGTCGCGGGGGGGCTGGAGCCCATCCCAGCCATCTCTGGGCAGTGGGCAGGGGACACCCTGAATTGGTTGCCAGCCAATTGCAGGGCACACAGGGACAGACAACTCACTCGCTCATTCACACCTATGGACAATTTGGACCGGCCAATTCACCTGAAATGCATGTTTTTGGAATGTGGGAGGAAACCGGAGTGCCCGGAGGAAACCCACGCAAGCACGGGGAGAACATACAAACTCCGCACAGGAAGTCTGGAGCTGGATTTGAACCCACGACAGGTTCCCATGACATGAACTGTGCCGCACAAGCGCTAACCACTGCGCCGCCGTGCTGCCTTGCCAGTAAAATATGGTTAATATTTATTGTTGTCCTGGGAAAATGGAATGTCTTTCTGGGAAAAAATTTGAGTCAAGAAAACCAAAAGTGCTGACTCAGCATTTTGGCGTATTTTTCACATCCAGGGTAAGTAACCTGACAGACAGACAGACAGACAGACAGAAGGACAAAAGAAAAAAAACAGATATACCAACACTAATTCCCAAACCGAAAAAATTCTCAACACCTTCACTCTGCTTGTGGGTGTTAATCAGCAGTAGAAAGATGGTTCGTTTCAACAAAAAAAATAGCTTTTCAAACAAGCAATGGATATTTTTTGGGGGGGTTGATAAAAGAAATCAGGCTGGGAAAGACTAGCAGGTCCGCATCATTTTTCACGGTTACCGGGTTCAATCCCATCTAGCAACCTCCCTGTTTGGATTTTGCTTGTTCTATCCTGTGTTGTCCTGAGTAAGTTTCCCCCCTCCCTGCACACACATTGATTGTCAAGTCGAAATTGTCTCCAGGTTAGTGTTGCGTCCTGCAACTGGATGGCAACCAGTCTAGGGTGTCACTAATACACCTCAAATTTCAAATACAATTAAAATAAATTGCAATGAGGTTCATCAAATAGGCAAAGAATGACAATCCCAATGTTTTGACCCCCGCCCACTGGCAAAAGACGGCTTAGATGTGCTACAGCACCCCTGCTACCTCAATAACGACAAATGGCTCAAAAATGAATGGATCAAATCAAAACAAGCAGAACGTTAATTTTAGCTTAATATTTTTGTGCATTTTTTGGCATATAAGACAAAATATGTGTTACCCTTGTTATTGACTTGAAAAGCACTATATAAATGCAGACCATTTACCATTACCTGTATGTACTGTCTTTTTTATTGTTTTTCCTATCCAGACAGAAATACAAATTATGTGACTAATCTGTGCCTTTTGGTGTGTCAAGTGAGAAGACTCTGATGATTGTGTTTTAAATCAAATTTAAAAGGGCAGGAAAAATTATTTGATCACTAGAGGTCACTGTATTGTGTTGTGCAACTGAAAATTAATGCTAAGTGCCACAAGCGAGAATCCTGACTACAAACTTAAAGAGCGCTATATAAATGCAGACCATTTACATTTACATTTAACTTTATAATCCTGCACTTGCAGGATTTATTTATCTGGCTGTCGGCCTCCACCATCCAGAATAGGTGAACTTTGACCCATCATGGGAGTTTAGGTGGTGCGTGCATAACCCTCCTGAGGACTTTCCTTTTGACAGAGGCGAGTGAGCTCCAAACATGAGACCTGACTTCAGCGAGCATGAATATAACACTCATGAATATTCAGTGCCCTACGCACTCCTTGAGGGCCTCGCCAGCCTACTTGAGGAGGACCAAAACTTCACTCGCAATTTCGACAGCAACAATATTTTACACAATGTGTGGAACCTGTTGAAATTAATTTCAATTTTAGCTCCCTTGAATACGTCAAGTCAAGTCATGTTTATTTATATAGCCCGTATTCACAAAGTCTCAAAGAGCTGCACAGACCACAGATTATTGCAAACCATAGACTATTATGACACCATCACCTGATCTAATACCTACATGTGGGCAAATAATACACAGATACAAAGATATTGTCAACATAAAATATAGGTTATTCATATGCTACAGAATAGAAGTGTGTTTTAAGCTTAGATTTAAACATTTCCACTGAGGTTGCAGATCGAATCTCAGGGGAAGAGCATTCCCCAGCACCGGGGCCCAAATGGAGAACGCTCTCGAACCTGCGGATCTCTTCTTGGCTCTTGGGATCACGAGTAGACCAGCATTTTCAGAGAGAAGGCTCTGGACCGGAACATAGGGGGTAATTATATCTGAATGATATGAGGGAGCAAGTTCATGCATGATTTTGTATACTTCCAACAGAACCTTAAAATCACATCTTAAACTAACAGGGAGCCAATGCAGGTTAGCTAAAATCGGGGTAATGTGATCAAACTTTCTCGTCTTAGTTAAAAGTCTCGCTGCAGCATTTGGTACCAGCTGGAGGCTCTTGATTTTGGACTTCGTGAGACCGGAGTGTAGTATGTAACAATTTTTCTTATTTACTATGTTTCTATATTGTTGAACAAAAAAACATTTAACAATATATATTCACACAGTCATATTATTTTAAAGTAATATATAAAGGCAGTGTTTCACAACCTTTTCGTTACCAACACTAAATTCCCGCAGCCCGTCCCGATAAAATTAGGAACAATAACAAAAACATCAATAAAAATAGTAAGCACAAATCCACTGTGTAATCACTCCTCCAATAGGGATCTAGATTACATAGGATAATGCATTAGATTAGATCTCATTATCACACTATTTTACTCAATCTTTCCCATAATGCTCCAATCCAATGGTGTACAACGTGATGATGTGATAAAATCTGATGCTTTTTCCTTTGCCATCAACAATCCAAGTGGCCAAGTAGTTAGGATTTAGGGCTCTCATCCGTGATCTGGGTTTGATTCCTGTTTCATGCAATGCTGAGCAAATGTGAAAACTTTTATTTCGAACATAAAAATAAAAACAGGACAAAAACAATGAGTCAACAACAAAATAATGTCACATAACATGTTCGAAAAGGGGTAGTCATCAGCAGATGCTTATTTTTCCTACCCCTTTATCTTTCCTATTAAATACATTTTATAGATAGCTCCTCTTGTGTCCAATACAACAAAATCTCATGGATATACTTATTACATAGGTCAGATATCAATAATTATAATAGTTACAATAATCACATATTTTATACACTAATCTTCGCAATACCGCAATAAATACGTTTATCTAGCACCATAATACTTCGGCACCCAAACTTTGAGTGATTTTTTGGGGGGTAAAACAAAATGAGTGTGTAGAGAAAATTATTCATTTGGATCAGAATCAAATTTAGTAGTTGCATATTCAGCCATTGGGTGGTGCTCGCGGTTTCCCACACGAATTAATTTCAAATACAAACGCTGCCCGACTTAGGAAAGAGTTAGGTTCAAGCTGAATTTCTTCGTTCGTTGTCGTGCTTCTGTGCTAAATTGTGTATGTTTAAGGTTTATATAAGAATATTTAAGGCTTGTATAAGTAACCTGTATTGTTTTGAACTAAAAAAATAAAAAAATCATGAAATAATATACTCTATAAAGATGAATAAAGTAAGGTTTTGTGAGAAGAACTTCAGGAGGTTCCTCCGTGGGAAATAGCGGCCGAAAAAAAGCGTTCCGACCATTTTTTCAACCGCATCAAGAGTTCTTATTCCACTTTCATTTCAAAAGAAACGGCTCGCCTGTTCTTTACACTTTACACCAACCATATTGAAGGGATGCATGAGATATTAAACAATAAAAACGTCAAAGTTCTTGGCGCGCTAGCGATATAGTACAAGTTGTTATGTTTACACACAAACCTGGAAGTAGAAGCCTGATTTCTTCTTCAAGGTACATGCTGGGTGACCTCCCACCGTGCCATGTGGCAGAAAGAAGCACTAAAGTACTGTCCTCTTCTCGTAAAAAGGTGCACACGATACAAAATCTAACTTACAGCAATGTCCGGATATCTTTCGACATCCCGAACAAAATGTTCGTACCTACCTTTTGCGTAAGTCAAATGGTCGTGAGTAGGTGAGCTTTTGTAGCCTCATATTGTGTCAAGTATTTATCATGAATGAAGCAATACTCTAAACATATTGTATTTTTAGCTTTAAACTTTCAATTTTGCAGTTCATTGATATGGATAATGATTGATCATGATGATATCGACACACAATTACATAATCCTTGTGGTTTGATTCAATCAAACTAGACAAGAATTGAATGAACTGAATTAATAAAGGACATTGTTGACACAAGCACTTCAGTTTAAGCAAGAGGGAAGGGGGAAATAATCTGTAACAGGTTAACCAGTATGGATCAATAAACCCGGTTTTAAGATAATCAACTCATTTAAAAGATCAGAAAGTATTTTCCTAGCGGGTCAACATTTAATATTTTCCCAAAAGACCAAGACATGTGGTTGCTTTATCTTTTCATGCGTACATCTGAGAACAAATGAGGCCTCTGGAAGGATGGTTGTGTGAAAGGCAGCACATGGCCTCACAGGAAGATAAAGAAAGCCAGGTTCCCATCCTTTTTGGCAGTGAGCCTCACCGCTGTTGTTCTCATCCAGACAACAGGGACGGAGACAACCATAGGCTCTTCAAGCATTGTGGTTCTGGGGTGGCCAGGCCCCAAGCCTGGGGACCTCAGTCAGCCATCTTAGTCCCGGCCTTTGCGATTAACCCCCAAACCGTCACAGAGAGGGGAGCTTTTAGGCAGTTAGAGCGCGGTTAGGGGGAAGACAAAAAGCGGTTTGCGCTTCTCCTTTTAAAGTGATGATGTCATGGTGGAGGTCTTCATTGACTTGAAGAGCTCTATATAAAATGCAGACCATTTACCATTTACCATGGTCACTGGAGGCGGGTCCTGTGAACAGTGAGTTTCTGATAATGCTTTTAAAAATAAAGCTTTGCAATTGGTTGATTATGATTATGATAAACATTTTAATTGACAACATTTCAAGCACAATGAGATAAATCCTCTATTTGGGTCTTACGAGGTATTGGCAAAGTCAGTGGTTGGAAAAAGGTTAGGGGAAATGGTTTTGTGGCAGTGATATACCTCTATGTGTATTAGTTAATATGTTATAAGTAGAAAATAAATACATAAATGTTTTCCTACTTGTAGCCAGGCACCAAACGGTCGTTGTGAACCGTTGAATTAATGAATTGCTCTCAGTGCTTTTTAGCAATGACTGACAAAAGGTGAGGAGAAATACTTTTGGCCTTCTTTTTTTAATTAACTAAAATCTCATAGGCTGTTCTTGGCTGGTTGGTTGCTTGGCTCACTCGTGCATGCACACATTTGTGTGAGTGTTAATTTATATTGCACACCCAATTTCACCCCTTACACACAAAGTATTTCAAATCACATTCAAATTACCATTTTCAGCTGTGGTCTTGAATTAGTATTCATGTTTGGAAGAAAAGGGCTCCACAGTCAATTTTTAGCATCCGTCTCAAAGGTGACCAACTTTTTTGCTAAAATTGTCATAGAATCATTACTTTTTTTCTTAAAATGACATCATGTTAAAAACTGCGGTCATATTGGATGACGAGTTTAAACAGAATAATTGATCATGTGTTTATTTGTTTTCACTTCTGCATTGATGATCATCACATGCAGAGCACAAGCATGCTTTCATGAATTTACAAGGAAAGGAAAGAGTGTCCTACATCTGGGCATAGTTTGGACAGGTCCCAATTGTGTGACAGGATGCTGAGAAGGGGCTTGGGAGGGAGTGTCAACAAGGGCACTCAGGAAAGCCAACTGTTGGGGCGCTCAGGGCAGGAACTGCTGCCCATTTGTGCTTCCTGTGCATCTGTTTGGGAAACAACTCATGACATTTCATTTTATGTAATGCAACAAGAGAAATAAAAAAGTTTAGCATTACATTAGAAGATGTCGTATTAACACAATCAAGTAAACAAACTTGGTAAATGCAAATAAGACTTATTTTTGTGTTGAAACATCCTCCTGCAGGCTACGTCATTTGTCTTTGAATCTAAAATGATTTATTTTTGTTTTACAATGTTAACATCAACAATCATTTACCAAATGGACAGCGTCGGAAGAGTTACTTTAAAAATGTAATCGTATATGGTTACTTGTTAGCTGTTAAAAAATGGAAATCAGTAAAGTAATCCTAATACAATAATATTGCAGTGATGTAACTTGATTCATTTCTTTTGGATTACACCATATCCTGATAAAAGACCAAATAAACATAATATAAATACAATTACAAATACTTCGTTTAAGATCAATGAACAATGTAACTCTAAAAAACAATTGGAGGAAACCAAGGTCAGTTAGTTGCTTGTAGTCCTTCAAAACAGTGCTCACATTTGAACCACGTATAGTTTATTAAATAAACATAAAACATTTTCTTTCACATGGTAGACAATAAATAATCT
Source organism: Urocampus carinirostris (assembly GCF_059441175.1). Taxonomy (NCBI): domain Eukaryota; kingdom Metazoa; phylum Chordata; class Actinopteri; order Syngnathiformes; family Syngnathidae; genus Urocampus; species Urocampus carinirostris. Next base: position 41,114,177 of record NC_142349.1, on the reverse strand, counting down.
GTTTGGTTCACATAAAGAGCGTATTAATACAGTGATTGTACAAACGATTTTTTACAAAACACATAAATAAGATTTGTTATCTGGCATAAATTTGTGAAACATAGGAACAGGCCGGTCAGCAGGGTGGGAGACTCTGTAAACTCCTGGCAACCCGATGCTTATGCCTGAATCTCTGCATTATCTTCATGTCCCCTTCACGGCATGCTCTTCGTATCCCCTTCCCGCTCTGTAAACAGTCCACTATATGGTACCACTATGAAGAGCTATCATTCAAAATGGACCCCACAAAAGGATTTAGAAAAGTGGACAAGGAGAAAAGAACAGGAAGAGACTTTCTCTGGCCACCGAAAAAAGCCAGAGATATAAAAGAATAAAAACGCACACTGCCATGCAGGGGGACTATCTAAAGTTAGACTTAAACAAAACAGAACTCCTGAAAAACAGGAAAAACAATATCTAGTAAAAATGTGTAGAATAGTGTCTCAAAGGGAGCCGGCCTTTTGAATGGGTGCAAGTTAGAATATACATGTCTTAAAATGTAACACTGTAATATGAATGGCGTTTACTATTTCACCGTTACTTTCTCTTTGAGGGTTTATTCAGATTTTTACTCCCGACAGCTGCATGATAGAAGTAATAGAGAGCAAATGCTTGTAGAGGTGCCCATAATGCATCCCCAAGTATTTGCCAGTTAGGTCTGTTTACGTCTAATCTACTTTGTTGGCAAGAATTGCAGCGGCGCCTCGATAAAGTCCAATAAAGGTGATAAGATGTGACAGGGGTGGCAGCGTTGAACAGCTGCACACCTCCCCAAAAACTGTAATTACTTTTTGTCCTCTGCTCTCCCCACCCTCTGATTACTTACCTGGGAGAACATCTAATTGATGCAGAAAATTGGCAAACACACTCGCGGGGGTTCGACGCCTAGAGGGTGCGCCCTGACAAGATAATTGGGGGAAATGCAGTTTTAAACTTTTCCACCACGGATGGGAGAGGCAATCGAAAGCTTTCTATTGCCTCCCCCAACAGTGGTATGACTCTTTTCATCATGGGTACCAAATCCTAATAAAAGACTATTGGATAACATTTTATTCAGGTATATAGAACAACCATTTGTAGATTGATAGTATTATATAGGTGTGGCTAGTTTGGGGTCATTTATGTTGGTGTGAAAGTATTTTGAAAATATGTGGTATCTATGTAATTTTCCAAACAAAGTTATCAATGTAACAAAGGTGACAAACCAAGCTGTAACTGGAATCAAATCTTATAATTTATTTTAACAATTGATTTCAAGTTTCAAAATTAAACTCAAATAACAATTTACATAGGTTATTGGTAAAGCAACAAATCCAACTCTAAAGTGGAAGCCAAAGTCAAGCCAAATGTAGTTCGGATACATACAAATGTTCTATGCCTCCCCATTAATCTAAACACAGCCTTATATTGAGTTTAATATGTGTATAGTACGAGTCAAGATATGAAATCAGCCTAATTCATCTATTTATAAAGGAAGTCAATTTAATACATTTTGTCTCCTGAAAATGACATCACAGTTCCTCACTTCTCAGGTGATGACCAATAATGGCTCTGCTAAAAAAAGCATTTATCATTAATTATTCGCAAAGTTAGTAATATGACAACAAGTACCGTATTTTCAGCACTATAAGGCGCACCGGGTTATAGGGCGCACCCCCAAAAAAATAGTTTTTGGTCCTATATTTTCCATACATAAGGCGCACCGGATTATAAGGCGCTACAATGGGAACCTCGACAAAACAGTAAGATAGTTCAGTCAAACTTATTACCCCCTTAACATTCCGAAAGCTTGCAAAGAAGCAACTACGTGTCTCAGACATGTACGGAAACAGTGTCTGTACGATGTCACCAATCACTCAAATGCATCGTTCCAAATATCATTCGGAAGGTTAAAGTCTTGGGATTCAAGAAATGCCAAACATTTCTTAGTTTCCATTTTATTTTTTGCTGGCAACTGTGTGGACAGCAAAGTAAGAATTTTATTGTGCAGGGAAACGGGGTTCTTTACTGTGCATATGACAATAAACACTTTGAACTGAATTTAGTTTAAAAATAGACTCATCACAGAAACATCAAGATCGTTCTAAAACAAGATACTGGGAAAATATAAAGCCGCATAGCTCACCTAAGTTCTCTTGCAGCAATCACGATCAATAATGATACGTAACCATGGTCTTTTTACAACCGTGAGTGTAGTAAATCCAGGAGAGTAAATTATTTACAAATACAGAATAGTAAAACCTTTTTCTCTATGCCATAGTGCAACCCAACGTGTTATTAACATTCATCTTTTTCGGCCAATTGCAGGCTTTGTTTCGCCCCTTTAGCCTATGCGAGCCTGTAAATGATAAAATACATCTGCCCCCTTTACCTCTGAATAACTTTAGCCAATAGTGACTGATTCAAAATAATGATTGACACATTGGTTAGGAAATAAAACGCCGGTATATAAATCCCAGCATACACCGCAGACTACTTTGCCTTCGGGGGGAAATCTAGTGGGCGGCTGCTTGCCTTAGTTGCAAGACTTTGCGACTTAATATTGACCCATATATAAGGCGCACTGTATTATAAGGCGCATGGTCAACTTTTGAAAAAAAAAAAAAAAAAAAAGGCTTTTAGGTGCTCCTTATAGTGCGGAAAATACGGTAGTTAAATTGCCACTCCCTGAGCAGAGTAAGAGCACAGGACTATTTCTTTATTAATATTGCACATACATCATCAAAGGCTGTGTGTAGACTATTGTGGGTATGATTATTTAGACATTGTTACGCTGGACTTCTGGTTTAAGGACAAAAACTTCCCAAGACTCTACGTTGTCAAGAACTGAAACTGCAAACTCGGAAAATTAAGATTAACATAATTGGGTGTGTGCGAAGGGATGTTTTGTACTGTCCTAACTTTTTTCACCTTGCATCACGATTTTTACATGATGTCTTGGAGTCTTTGACCTCTTGTTACTGTCTCTGTCCCACTTACTGAATGGTAGCCTGAAAGCGTGACCAAAGAATGCATTGGGTTGCTGCAGAGGTCTTGCCTTTCCCTCTACCCTGCCCTGTCTCTTTCTCTCCCTTCAGTCTGAAATGTAGTAAGAGGCACAGCAGGCCGGTCGCTGCGAGCAGTTACCCAGCAGAGGCAGCCAGTGTAAAGGAAAGAAAATAAGAGGAGGGACAGGAGACCCTGATGTGAGCACAAGACAGACAACGTTTACTCTCAGAAAGAACAAGTTGGGCCAAAAAGGCATAACGTTAAAGTGGAACTGAAGAGACGGAGGTGCCAACCAGAATCTAAATCCATGGAGACAAAGTTCCAAAAAGAGGAGTAAAACTGTGAAAGAGTGTAGCTCACATAGAGCAACCCTACAGGCTCTTGTGGTCCAGTCCTCCAAATGTCAGCACCACCCTGAGAGGGCAGTAAGACCCCCTGTGGGATCACATGAAAAACTGATTCCATCTGACACAAGAGAGCCATGCTGGAACTTGTGCACATCTCTTGCACTCAACTTCCGTGACCTCAACATTGGTGTTGCCATGGCTGGATATACATTATTATCTAAATAGGTCGGAGGCCTAACAATGCTACCAGGCTATGTGATTCTTCCCCTGCAGACCTATTCATCATGCAGTGCTGTGAAAAAGTAATTGCGCCATTACTGATTTTTTTGCATATCTATATCTCATAAAGGTTTCAGATCCTCAAACAAATTGTAATATCACTCAGACCGGCCAAATGAATACAAAATGCAGTTTTGAAATTTTAATTCCATTTATTAAGGCACAAAAAAAAAAAAATCAAAACCTAGCTGGCCCTTTGTGAAATTCGCTTCCAAAAGTGGCCCAACTTGCTATTAGGTTCAGGGGGCAATTACTTTTTCACATAGTGCCAGCTGAGTTTTGTGAATTTGATGTGCCATATTAAATTTGACCAACTTGGGTGCCGAGGTGCCTAACTTGTTTGGGTGTTTGGGCAATTGGGTTGGCCATGGTCCAAAAATGTTTGTGTGTTTTTGCTAAGTATTTCCCTTTTATTTTCTTTGTTATTGTATGTGTGTGTCTTGCTGTCGGTCACCCCTCTTGAGGGATATGACCAAGGTAGATAGATAGATGGATATATATTAAATTTAATCAAGATTTCAAAAGGACATTTTGTAATTCTTTGGGTTGTGACGTTAAAATTGGTTTGAAGATCTGGAACCTTTTTGAGTGATACATATGTAGAAAACACATAATTTAGGAAAGTGGCACTGTACATAGTTCAGAAAATTGAGCCTTATATGTGATGTGATGGACTCATACTGATGATGAAAACACGGTCAGTAGCTAAATTAATTTGCAACACAACGTTGTGTTCCACACATCCATTAGCGTATGCAAAAGTAGCCTTTTGCCGTATATTTTTCATATGTAATGTGCACTAGACCATAAGGTGCATTAATTTAAAACTAAAGTAAGAGCTACCCTTATTATTTGTGTATTAGTAATGAAAAAATTCGCAGACCAAAATCGCAAAACATTGTATGGAACGGAAATCAAACCTGGGTCGCAGCGGTAAGGGTGCCAGGACCAAACCACAAGACCACCAGTGATAAAGATGGCCTATGATAATGAGCCCATCCCAGCTGTCTTCGGGCAGTGCACAGGGGACACCCTGAACTGGTTGCCAACCAGTCACAACAAGGTGTTCTGGGTTTCGAAAACATAAGAAAGATTGGAAAAATAATCCTATCTGAAATGCATGGATTCAAAAACAATTGTGGCACAAATGAAGACGGCTAACTTTGGAACAATAGTCTTAATTGTATACATACCTGTGACGAAGGTCCATTCTCATACTAGTAATAGAGACATGCTTCACTTTCTTTCCCCTCTAAAATAGCCACTGTAACCCATCATTAAAAATTGCAAAGCTTGTTTTGAATCATAACTGTCTGAGGGCCAGTCAATTTCTGATAAGACAGTCACTTTTCTTCAACTTTGAGTACTTTGACTTATCATTCAAGGTATGAAAAATATGTTTTAGAGCTATAAAACACAGGGACTAGAATATTCAAATTAAACTCTCATCTTTCACCAGAACATATTTTGGCTCCTCATTTTTTTGCAAAAGAAAACAAGTACTTTTTTTGTCAAAATCACAAATTTTTTAGCGCAATTCTCTCAACATTAGAATTTGTGATGCAATATATTATCTGAAGTTCTATGAAGCGCATACATTCATTTCTAAAGATTACGATGATTTAAAACTGTTCTCTAAACACCATTATTGATGATCGGATTGGTCCAAGACGATTTGGGGTAGCTCCTCATTCTCACATGTGGAGTTTGGGCAATGCAACCTTTTCTGTTACACACCTATCATTTCAGGATTACTGTAACAAATATTCACTTGGGTATGATCACAGTACACCAAACTGTTGTTTCAAATGCCCCTGACTTTCAGACCCTACATGTATAATAACATATAGAAATTATGTTAAAATAATATAGATAAAATACATATGTATTAGAAACAGATAAAATACAAAATGTTGTATACTTGTATTATACGTAGGCACCACAGCCAACCAGTGGCCGGAGATGGTCAATAAAGTGTCTGACCGGGTTTATTTTCATAGCAAACATGACCTAGCCATTGCTCTGCTTATTCTAATCATAAAATAGCCATCAATGGCACGCAACCCTCTTGGCCCCCTGGTGGTTATGTGCAGCATTCCAGATTAATCATTCAAATACTAAATCCAGATTACTTGATAAATAACAAGGTGTGAAACTGACTGTAGGCGATTCCCATTTGAGAGTTTTATCTGAACAACTGTCTGTACGTTGTGTATATTAATTTGGACCCTATGCCTGGAGGGAGCTATGACAATTTGAAACCCAGGTCTCTTAAATGTTCCTAGTTGAATTGTCTGCTGTAGGCTCTTAGATAAACAATGAAAACGAATAAGTAATGTTTGCCATTCTTTTACAACACTCTCTGAAAAAAATGTTATTTGACATCTTTATCCACATTTTTGCGTAGGGGACCAAACACAACCTCATGGGGGATAGTGTATGGTATGGTGCCATCCCAAACACACACAAAATATTTTATTCTGTGATTGTTACACTCTGTTTCTGGGAAGTTGCCTGGCACTTATTATTTACAAACCTTTATAAAGAGATCTCAAATGCCAAACCAGACTTAGTTGAGATTACAGTAAAGACGAGGAAGATGCAAGACTTGATTTGAATGAGAAAGAGGTGATATAAAAGAAATATCAATGACAAAGACAACATAGTACCATCTCTCTGAATGAGCAAGGTTTTTAAAGCCAGAGGGAGAAGGACAAACAAAAGTGGTGTCTAGGAAAGAGCAGTCTGATTAATTGAGACAGAGTCAACTGACCGCAAGTCATTAAGCTGCCATTCGGTTGAGCGCCAGTCAGTAGACATTCTCCTCATGAGTGCTCCGGTCCTGCGCGCTGAACCTCCTTGCATCACCTCGCTGCTTCTTTCAAACGCACACTGATAGCAGAGCGTAATTCTTCCTTGGATGCTTTACTTGAAGAGCGTTTGACTTCATTAGGTATCCCCTCGCAGGGTTATCGTCTGAGATGGTTGCTCTTAATGGGCAATGACAAATGACAGTCTTACAAGACCCCGAAAAATGGAACATTGCGGGCTTGGGAGGTACAATTGATCTTGTTAGGCTTTGGGATGCTAATTGAATTTCTTCTTTACTGTTTAACTTTAAATGGTCCAATCACAGTGCCTCAATGATAACTCTTTTTTTAACATTTGGCCTTTGCTGTAAACGGTTAAGCTGTGAAATTATTCCTGAAAACAAAACACTATCTAATACTTATGATGTAATCAACGCCTCCTGTTGGACATTCAATTAAGTTTTAAGGCGGCGGTTTGGTTTATGGACCACAAGGAGATTCCATCATATTGGTTTCCTGACTGAATTGTTTTTTGAGCATAGAGGTTACTGATCATATCCATCTGAAAGGATGGTGTGCAGACAATTTGCAGCTCATGTCATACACCTAATTTAGTCCATTTGAATATCCTTCACTCACAGGCGAGTGGCTACTCTACAAGGGGATGAGCAACTCATTGAAAAAAGTCACTCTGATTAAACCCAAAGACCGCTCAGTGTCAAGATCAGGTCAAGCTCATTTCAACATCTTCATTTCGAATTTTCACAAGATAGATAGACACCAACTAATATCTCCTGCTTTGCCCATTTGAATAAATGAATCTTTTATTTGGGATCAATCATCTTCCAAATACTTTTTGATGCACTACAAATTAAACACCTAAAACAGGCTGCGTTAAGATTGGCTCTTGAGATTTCACATCAATAATTACAGACAAAAGTGGTCCATTCCTCTTTAAAATCCATTAAGGAATAAAGGCCTGGAACTTTATTATTATGGGGACAGTTGAATGGAAGTCAGGGCTAGACTTTTTATTTTTTATCTTTTTAACCTGGGCAGCACGGCGGCGCAGTGGTTAGTGCGTGTGCGCCACAGTTCTAAGGTCTTGGGAACCTCCTGTGTGGGTTCAAATCCAGCTACCGGACGTACTGTGCAGAGTTTGTATGTTCTCCCCGTGCTTGCGTGGGTTTCCTCCGGGTTCCTTCCACATTCCAAAGACATGCATTTCAGGTGGATTGGCTGGTCCAAATTGTCCCTAGGTGTGAATGAGCGAGCGAGTTGTCTGTCCCTTTGTGCCCTGCGATTGGCTGGCAACCAGTTCAGGGTGTCCCCTGCCCACTGCCTGATGATTGCTGGGATGGGCTCCAGCATCCCCACGACCCTACTGAGGATAAGCGGTGCAGCTAATGAGATGATATGAGATGAGATCTTTTTAACCTGAATGTAGCTGTAATTTAGTAAATGCTGTGAGAACACTGTATTATTTTTGATCTTTGGTCTTTTGGTCAGCAATGTTTGTACTTCTGTGAGAGGAAGATGGAGAAAGTTTGTTTTTGTCATCTGCTGAATGTCACTGTGCAAAAAAAGTCTTCGATGGATGGCAATTCTTTCGATTCCTTTGTATAATATTTTTCATGTATAACTTTGCAACGGTCTCCTTTTTTACTATATAAAAGGCGATTGTTGTAAATGTGCAATTACACTTTTTGTGCGTCCTTTCTGTTTCATAAAGACTGCTCTTTGAAGATATTGTTATGGATATAAAGAACTGTGTTGGGCATGACAAATGAAGTTTTTTATCCAGCTTCTAAGAAACTTGCTGAGAGGTAGAGCATACCATGCCAACTAGACAGTATAAAGCTCATCAACCCTTAAAATCAGTTGATCCATTTTCGCCTCACACCAAACTGCTCACAAGTGAAAATTAAATTAAAAATGTTTTTGATGGCGACCTTTTCCTGGAGTGCCATTACACATCTCTCCACAATTGCACCTCCTATTCGCCAACTCACCACAACAAAAAAACTATCGACATCAAGGAAATGACACACACACTCGCCTCGTGTTTTCGTTTTGTCTAAAAAAGTCACCAGAGTCCTAAAACCAAATCTGTAATATACACTGATCTATGACACGCTTATGTGCACACACTGGTATGTCCTACTCCTTTATGCTCACCATTTAAAATGTAATGACACATCATGCTCAATGCTGTGCTAGCTGACTTCCGCCGTCATCCTCTTGCATTGAATAAGCCATTTGATAAGAAGCCTCATGTGCTGCTTATGGATCATTGCATGTGAGAACACAGCTTTCATGACAGCCTGTCACTTCTGATTTCACAGGTCTCGTCTAGCAGGGGAACAAAGTTACAAATGTTGATGCCCAAGAGTTGATCTCCCATTTGAAGGACTTATCTGGTATTTCTTCTGTTCATCCTGTACTAGTGGAAACATTTTCAATTCCTACTGCACAAATATCAACACTGTGAGTCGAAATAGGTTACTATCATCGACTTTTCTTTTGTGAAGAAGTATAAAACAATCTAGGGAGTAAATCCTCAAGTCATTCACTGCCACCGAGACTATAGACATCAAAGATCCAATTTAACCTAAGTGGTACGCAAAGATTTATTACAAAGATGTGCTAATAATCATACAGTATTTGATAAGTGAGTACACCCCTCACATTTCTACAGTGATTTTATTATAGTCTTTAGTAGAACAACAGTGAAGAAACATTGCTTTGACACAATGAAAGTTAGTCTGTGTAAATCTATTATCCATCCATCTACGCTGCACTTACCCTCACTTGGGTCGTGGGGGTGCTGGAGCCCATTCAAGCTACCTCCGCGCAGTGTGCAGGGGACACCCTGAACTGGTTGTCAGCCAGTCGCAGGGCACACAAAAACAGACAACTCACTCGTTCATTTATGCGTAGGCACAATTAGAACTGGCCAATTAACCTAACATGTATGTTCTTGGAAAGTAGGGGGAGACTGGAGTGCCCAGGGGAAACCCATGGACATCCAAACTCCACACAGGGAGGCTGCGGTAGCTGGACTTGAACCCTAGACCTCACCACTGTGCGGCTGCGCGCTAACCACCCAGCCGCCAAGCGGCTCTAAAGCTTTAATAGCCATGTAAATTTATTTTGACCCTCAAAAAGACTCAAAATATGGCCATCAATAACTAAACATCTTACTCAAAAGTGAGTACACCCTAAAGTGAAAGTTCCTCAAGTGAATGTTCTCAGTACTTTCGGGCTGACCCCACCTCCTCAATCTCTGCAGCAATACTGACAGCACTCCTGCCCATATCTGCCTTAAACAGCATTTGGATGTGACTCTGTGCACGTTCACTCAGCTTTTTTTAGACATCCAAGCCTTGTTGTGAGTGCATCCCAATCTTTTTTTTTACATTAAAAAACCGCTGGAGTTTCTTGGCCACTGTACTGCAGCTCATATTCAGGGTGTTGGCAATCATCTTGTAGCCTTGGGCAGCTTTATGTAGTGCCATCGTTAATTTTTTAATGCCCCCAGAGAGTTCCTTGCCATGGTGTGCTATTTTGGGAGTTTCAGTGACCAGTATAATGGAGTGTACTTCAAATTGAACACACCTGCTCCCTATTCATACCTGAAACCTAGTAAGATTAACAAGTGACATGATATTAGGAAGGGAAAATAAAAAGCAGTAGTTTGTTTGGAAACATAGGGGTGTAGTGCTTTTGGGATGTACTTACTTTTGTTGCCAGGTCTTTGGTTATTTAGGGCAATATTTCGAGTTTTTAAGGGGAAAGACTTACACACATTCTTCCCATTGTGTCAAAGGGATGTTTGTACTCCTCACCTGGTTACCGCCACACATGCTTCACACCATCTGAGTCCAATTAATTTATCTTTGTCTCATCAGACCAGAGTCTATATTTCCATTAAGCCATAGCCTTTGTTAACATACTTATTTTTATTGTGTCAAAGCAATGCCTCTTCAGTGTTATTCTATTAAACAATAAAATGAAATACCTGCAGAAATGTGAGGGGTGAATTACTTGAAACAAAAACTATTTCTTGGTTACCAGTAGCAGGAGAAGCCTCTATATCTGACTCAAATACAGTACCTATATCTTCTGGTTGCTGTTGCTTTTCAGTGTAAAGTGTCATCCCGCTCTTCAGAGATGAGCCGGTTATCAGTATTGACTGGAAGTAGTGTGTGACAATACTCATACTGGGGAAAGACTATCGTGTTTTGAAGTAACGAGTAACACATTGTACATCTAGACATGCAATATAACAATGCAGAAAAATGTATGTTTTACTCTAAGAATTGTAATATACTACTGATCTGTACTGTTTTTATTCAGATCATTTAAAGAGTTTCATAACGCTTCAAGTACACAGTGAAACATAAAAAGACTCCCTAGCAGTGTGCACACCTTTATCATTGATCCCGTTAAAAACGACAAATATTTGTGTTGTGTAAAAGATCTTAGACTAGATGACACACAACACACACTACCGGCCTCCCCATTCTTCATCGAAAGGGATCATTATATCTTGCAGATTATACTCAAGTGACTGCAAAACTTGAGTATTGGTGTTTACCTCAACGTAACGCACTAAAGCCAAGCACGACCTTGCTTTAGTTGTTTAGCTTGTCTGTAATGCATTTGTGCTCTTATGCCATGTATTCATATACCACTGTTCCCTCTCCGTGTGTCAGTTTTTCATCCTCAGCTGTGCCTCAGCTGGGGATCGAGTTACTTGCTAATTCCCCCCTCCCAGTCCAGTTCTCGAATAGAGGACAATGTGACCCAGCTAGCGACTATGAGTCACTTTCTCTATCTACATTCAAAGTGTGGGGTGTAGAGGACTGCACAGTGTGAGCAGTGGGTGACATTTACTGTGTCTTTCCTGTGTGTCTTTGTCCTCTTGGGTAGCACAGGTACATTTTCATAATGAAAAAAAGAAATAAGCATAAAAGTTTTTTTTCTTGGATTTCACCTTACCATATTTAGTCATAGCTTCACTATTCAAATGCATTCTTCTTCAGAAACCGTCTTTCCACCTATTTAAGATGCTTTTCTTTGTTAATTTTTTCAAGCGTTTCTAGCACATACTACAAACATTTTTTGGACAAAATTGCTCACAAGTTGTGTTAATATGGTGTATGAAAATATATATTAAAGAATGGGTTAGAAAACTCGTGTCTTTACAGGTGCATTACAGTATGTTTTGGAGAATTATTTTCTCCAACCCAAGTGATATGAATGATAGCTCATTAGCAAGCTCTACATGAGCTTAAAAATGATCTTGGTTATTGAAACCACTAGCCTTGGAGCAAAAACATCCCCCAAATCTGCAAGAATGTCTATGCCATGGGCTTTATATTATTCTATATTTTAGCCCGAATTTATAGGGAAACGCTGAGGTTTTGAGTCAAATCCTTTAAATTTATTTTAAAAGTATTTTCTGCCTATTGTGCCAGTCCTGGTGATATTGTGATGTGACCATAGCACTAAAATATTTGTGTGCACATAGGTAACAACAGTTCTTGATAGGGTCCAATATGACCTCTGTTGGTGTTGCGCACTGTTTAATTTGTCACATGGGCTATGTTGCTGATGCCTAGAATTTTCCTATAGCATTGCATCTGGATTGCTTGGCATTTACTCTTCCAGTTTTGATCTCATTAATTATGCCCATTTGGAGGACCTCCCGATCTGTATCTCTTTCTTTCATCCTGTTCTAGTAGAAAAGTATTCAATTCCTACTCCACAAATATCAACAGTATGGACCCATTATCTGAAATACGTGATCGTCATCTACTTTTCCTCTATGAGGAAGCGTAAAAAAGATTTGGCAGTAAATCCTATGCACATGTAAAATATAAGATTTGTTCATGTCTTGCAATCGCAGATGAAGATGGAAGTAACCAGTGCTTACGTGAGTATGACCTTTGATTTCACAGCTTTGTTATTGTCTCTCCAGAATGGTTTTAAGTCGGTCAAGGGCGACTGTTGTCCGAGCATGATTTCTCGTTTATACTCCTTTTCTAATATGACAGCTCCAAGATGTTTGCATTTGGTGACAGGTCCAAGCTCTTGTTAGGGTATCGCTGAGGTTGCGCCAGCATCCCTGGTCGCTGATTGGCTCCTTGCCGCTTTTTAAACCCCCGGGCTCCCTGTTACCGGCATCCGATCGTTGCGAACCTTCAGCTACCGCTAAGGCAAGCCTTCCGACCCTGACTCCCTGTTTTTTGGCTCTCGTACGTTTCCTGGCTTCGACCTGTTTCCGTTTGATCACGTCTCTGCTCCTGAACCCCGACAACTCGACCTGTTTTCCCGTCTTCGACACCGCTATCGCTCGCCAGAGAAGTGCCACTTCCGCATCTCGAACGACCTGCTCCCCACAACCAACGATCACTGGATCGTGGGTGCCAGCTTTCGTCTCCTTCTCAATAAAACTAAGAAACTACTGCAATTGGGTTCTGTCTCCGTTCCAGGTGCCTGATAATATTTTACCCTATATTTTAAGACATAATTCAGCAAAACCACATCTATTATTTGTGTGACTTGTAAGATTTTTGGTCGCTCAGTGTCGTCTTACCCTTTCTATTATGGTACCAGAGTTATCAGCCAATGCAAGAAAATATATTGCATACACTTCTAGTCATACAGTTTTCCCTTTGATGGGTTTTGAATTCGGAAGTAAATACGGCTGTCAAAATGAGCAGAATAGGTATGGTTGTGTTGTTGTGTTAGCATGCTTCAGGTTAGACGGCTAAGTGTCAGCTGAACCCAGTGTTCCAACAATGGCATGCCCCATTGAATCACTAAAGCCGTCCTTAATAGCCATGGATGTTCAATAATCTTTATGAATGAAGAGGATAATATGCATTAACTGTTACTTCAAGCGGGAGAAGCAAATCAACACACGACTGATTTTTGCACCCTAGCTATTATGCGCAAATCCAGCAACTTCTGTAGAGCTGCTAATATAAAATCCTTTACATTTACAAAAATATTCAAATATTCTTCTCATCTTTTCTCATCCACAAGACCTGCAACATTAAAATTCCAGTCTGCATCACAATGAATGAATGGTGTAGTTTGTATTCAAACGTCAACGTGAGGTCTCCCCTCAAAGGGCTGCGCATGGCAGTCACTCACCTCCCCTTCATTTAGGTAATAGAAAGATAAGGAATACAAAGGAAGAAATATGATTAAAAAAAGTAACCTGTGGGGATCAGCATTTTCATGAACTATGAACACAGAATTTTAACAAGATTACTTTCCCTGCCATCAAGACATGAGTGTAGACTGAAGACATTATGTAGAAAAATAACAGTGCTATAACTAGTACACTAAGTTAGATTTAAAAGTAAACATTTATCCCAGTCATGTTGGGAGAGTCCCAAATCTAAGGGGAGCAGGATTGGTAAAAAGTGGACCACTGAGAAACTGGTTTCATTATCAAAAGTGCTTGGGTCAAACATGTGAACAAAAGCAAGGAAGCTCAGGAAAAAAAACTCATAATGTAGCAAAACAAGGAACACAAACCAGACACGGAGAAGATGGGCAAAGGCGTGATAGTGACAGTTTTTTGACAATTACCTGACAGAATCAAGGTTAAACAACCTAATACATTCGTTAATGAGACAAAATTAGGTTGAGTGAGCAGATTGGCTGACAAGAGTGATCGAAGAAAATGCAGGTGTGCAAGATGAAGCTAGACAAGGAAACATATAAATTGTTCTCAAATTTTTGCCACAGTAAACTGTACATTGTTTTGGATATCCCTAATGGTATATACCGGTTGCTTTTTCCTGGCAAAGATTTGAACTTCAAATGGTACAGCCTGCTGATCATTGCTGTACAGCAGGCTTACTCAACTAGTGGTCCGCTGGCCAAATGAGGCCCAAAATCGGCCCCTCGAACGGTGCATCCTGTGGTCCCCACTACAACTGAAATACATTCAAAAGAGGAAGAGGGCAAAATTGTGAGCAATATTTTCAAAATCCTGTTTGGTGTCAGAACCAGAACAAATGGTAGACCCACTCGCGTAACGTTTACTCACAAGTTTTTTTAATATATAGAAGAAAAACACGCCAGCTATCCGGTGCTCGCTGGACGAGGGAAGCAAGCCCCTCACAGGATTGGAGCGTGTTCTGTATGCGAAAGTGGATCTTCCTGAGTGGGAGATTGTAGCGTAGATAGATGGAAAACAGGTCATTAGCCGGGACGGAAGATCAGAACGAGGTCGGGGTCAAAAAACGGGTCGTTAGCCGGGACAGGAGAACAGAATGTGGTCGGTGTCAAAAAATGTATTGTAGCAGGAGACAAACGGGGAAATCAGGAACGGACGAGTGGAAAACCGGTGCTAAAACCGGTGCTAAAACCGGTGCCAAAACCGGACCGACGGAAGTCAGAGTCAGAAATGCTTGCCTTGTGAAAACAGAGGTTCGCCGACGGACTGACAACAGCCGAGTGAAAGGACTGAGCTTAAATAGGACAGGGAACCACGCAGGTAACCAGCAGCAGCTGGCACCAAACTAGCGGGCACAGGTGATTGAATGAGTAATCATGACATTTGGTGCTATGAATGCAACAGTAATTTAGCATCACTTTTCCCACCAATCTTTTAGGCGCATGGATAGCACTAGTGCTAATAGTTCTAAGGATATACACCTTTCACCTTTCCATCAATAAATTGACTTGACCATTAAAACATTGACAGGGTTGACGTTCCACCTAAAAACTTGCTGGAAAAGCAGATAAGTGACCTTGATAAATTTATGCCTTAAACGGACATTTATTGGTTTGCTAACATGTAATACCCTTTGCTTATAGGATGCCTGTTTGCATGGTCTGAAAATTTGGGCCTATTGATTTGTCATTGAATATCCCTGTTAAATGCACTGCTGAATGCTTCAACTCGATCAAAGGTCAAAGTTTTACTGCAAACCTCAATCTCAGATTTGCTGCTACTTTTTTTTCTGTAAAAGATGAGACTGCTGTTTAGCTCAAATTCCAATCGATGGACTCGTGAAAGACAAAGCCCTGTAATGTCCATAATGTTGCGATGCCTTTGCAGCTGTCGAGCAACAAGCCTGGGTGCATGACCTGCATCAGTCCTGTGGATGGTTGATGGCCGCTTGAGGCTGGAAAAGATGTCACACCGGGTTTTGGATTGAACGGTTCTCTCATGGCGGGGGCTGAATAATATAGGTGCGAGGGGGTGTTTGAGGAGTCCCGTCTCCTTGTCTGTCGCCTGACGCTGTCCTGAAGGTATAGAAGTGTCCTACCTTTTAAGATAATTCCAAAGCAAATTGTGGTCATTTGACTGCTGGGTCAAGGTGACTGTTCCGGAAATGACCCATCACACAGCAATAACTCAGTTCACTTTTTCAGTTCTCTCTGCAGCTCCTTTGGGAGTTGCACACAGAGTGTATGTGTCTGCAACCAGTATGCTGTTTTAGAAGAATGTATTGATTGTGTGGATTTAAAAAATATGACAAGGGAACTGCGGCGCCATTTTCTTTTTTCTGAGCCAGACTTTCGGTAAATTGTAATGTGATGAAAGCAAACAGAATGACTCCTCCAAAGATTCATGCTGGACCAAAATATCAGTTGACTTTCGAAAAGATTCAAATTCGGCCCGTTTTGAAAAAAAAGAAAACAATTACAATAATCGGCAGTGATTATTTGTTGTCCAATGGACCACAACAGTCCTCATTGGGGTTGCTTTTTGTGAATTTAGGGCAATCCCAGCTTTGGGGCACAACAGAGAAACGGTCCTTTTTGCCGTACAAAGTACGTTTATTATGCATTTTAAGAAGTGTACAACGTACAAGAAAATCTGTACGGAAAAACGCAAATTTGTCAATTATGGGTACTATGCGGTATACACCGACTATCACGAAACGGCAAATCAATCAAGTCAAACGAGTTCGCCGCGGTAGCCTCTATCTCGGTATCGTTTTTTCCGTTGCAAACGAAGCGAGCGGTTTGATGCTACTGTGCACATACGTCTGCCGCCTGGGGATTTCCCACCATGCATCATTCCGTGGTAGCTGTGTAGAGAAAGGAAGACCGTCTCTTTTTAGAGAACCGGCTTTTTCGGCTCAACTCATTAAAGAGAGCCGGCTCTTAAACAGCTTACTTGCTTTGATGCATCATAATACGAGTATAGAAGGAGAAAATGAAAAAAGACAGGTTTGTGGTTATCCCTTTAAATCAGTATATTACCAACAATAATTTAATGCAGAAAATGAATTAATAATTTAAATAATAAAATGTATTATTCTACTTAATTATATTTCCATGTGTTTTTCCTTCTAGTGAAGGTCCAAGCTACTCAATTTTTGAACTTTTTTTATAATAAACCTCATTCATGTCGATCAACTAGGTATCTCACAACAAAATGTTAATTAACAATATACATGATATAGCGAAACACATGTACAATATAACATGTTAAACTACATGAATAAATAAGTTTGAAAAAAAATATGGTGTAAGATTATTTTGTAATTTTCTGAGGGAACATACGACAGTTTGTAAGGGCGTGGAGCCGAGGAGGTTGACAGGTATACAATTGGGTATACACACATACCGTAAATTCCGGACTATAGAGCGCACCTGATTATAAGCCGCACCCACAACATTTCAGGAGGAAAACCGATTTTGTACATAGACAAGCCGCACCTGTATATTAGCCGCATGCGCCCACATTGAAAAAAACGCAATACAAACACGAAATTAACCCATACCCGATACAGTCCAAAAAACACAGCTGGCATAATGAACGGAAGATGATACCGGTAGTTAAGTTTTAATGCAGACTTGCAGAGTCCGGGTGCCCGTTGAAAGTAATCCAAGGAAAAAAGTGTATATTTCCAAAGGTAAGGGTGGGAAAAATATATATCCACTATTCTCAACTGCGTTCACAAACACGTCTCACCTTTACTCCACTTCCCGTCAGCCTGCGTTTGCCCCGCCCCTTCTTTCTCATTTGCTCGTACAAAACATATCAGAATAAGTTTCTAAAATAAATACATTACAAAAATATACAGTTGCAAATACATATTATACATGGTTACACATATTTACAAAGAAAGACGGTACACCGAGAGAGTTTTCAAAGCTTTAATAATAATATTATAACTTTCATCTCAAACCGTGCCTGTGAAGGGTAGCAAAACGCTACTAGCAACACGCTCGCAACACAGTAAACAGCCCTATTAAAAAAACTCGTAGTTACTCTTAGTAAGCACGGTGAACCATCCTCATCTTCCTCCTTATAATTGACGTCATCAAAATCGCCTTCCTTCAGCATGGGAAAGAGACTTTGTCATATAGACGTCGTCCCATGCTCCCTTATTCAAAAACATGCTAGCATCACGCTCGCAAAGTATAGTTTACGTGCGGTAGCTCTGTTTCTTTCTAAATCGGACTGCTCGATTGCGTTTAGCTTAAAGGTTGCGCCATGTGCCTTTTTTTGCAATTTGCATGATGAGGATATGTCCACGCTAATTTAATCTGTGCACAAGCTAAGAAGTTGCAGTCTAAATCTTACCTTTTGTACTCAAGCGCCACTGGCGGCCGTTTGAATAATTACATAAATTGGCTGTATCACTGAATAAGTCGCCGGGTTGAAAGTTTGGGAAAAAAGTGGCGGCTTATAGTCCGTAATTTACGGTAATTCTTCTGTGGTCAAATTAGGCTTAGTTACTTTTATTCTACAAATACTACAGTATTTCTTTTCAGATCAGTGTTAAAGTCTTATAGGGACAGTGTGTGCCTCCAAGTGGTCCAAAAAACGTTCTTTTAGTAAAAAACAAAACAAAAAAAACAATTGATCTTGAATACTAAGCAAAAAAATTACATGAACTAACATACTCATGCAGAGGTTAAGAATGTGTATTTCTTTTACACTGTGGTATTTCCGCTTAAATTAGCACCATGTTTGCCCAGCATTCTGCCGCCACGCTGTGCCGTTTATCACTGGCCCTCGCTTGTACCAGAGAACCCAGTGCCATATAGTGGTCAAACATTACACATTAGGTCCTACACTTAAGTAAAGATCTGAAAGACTACATCCTTCTTACATTAACTACCAGACATACTGTAGTGTTTCCATTGCATATTTTTCATTGTGTCTGACACTTCCCCTGAAACTTACAAAACTGAAAGAATACAACTTTTTGCGTGGAAATCATGGGGTAATAATTTTAGTCAGGTAAGCTTTGCATTGTGCTATACAGAGCAGGATGTTCCATCCACGGGAAATGCAGTTTTTCTTCCCTTCTGTCGCCGTCTGATCCCACCGTCAAGACTCACTAGCTCTGCTACATTCAAGCTTGGATCATGAAACCCCCAGCTCCAAGATGATTAGAATATGCCACACTTTTGTGTTGATACGATGGATCACGACACATGCTGTTTTTGTTTTCCTGTCAGCTCATATGTTATTATCCTGCATGGGCTTTAGTTGTCAGCAGCATTTTCATGATCCATAGTTGGACCCTATGTGTAAATTAGCAGTACTTTAAGACACTCCAGCTTCTATTACAAAATCCCATAGCCTACGCAAACACAGCGAAATAATAAATGAAAGTTTTTCTCTGTGCTTAATTTCATTATATTTACCTCATCATGTATAGGCACACATTACTTATTCATTAGCATTTAATATTCCTATTTTCCACTGTGGAAAGGATATGATCTCTACTGTTTACATTTGTTGGTTATGGCATGAATTATTTTTGGAAGAGTTGAACATGCTATGATTGTTAATATCATATTGTCTACAACAGATTGACCCAAAGAAAGTAAAACACAAACATCTATCCATCCATCCATTTTCTGTGCTGCTTATCCTCTCTAGGGTTGTGGTGGGTGCTGGAGCCCATACCAGCTCCTCGTGCAGTGGGCAGGGGACACCCTGAAATGGTTGCCAGCCAGTTGCAGGGCAGAAAGAAATATACAACTAACTTGCCCCTTCACACTTAGGGACAACTTGGATCAGCCAATCCACCTGACATGTATATTTTTTGAATGAATGTAGGAGGTAACCGGAGTGCCCGAAGGAAACCCACACAAGCACGGGGGGGCTCCGGTAGCTGGAATTGAATCCTGGACCTTCGCACATGGGGCTGCGCGTTCAACACCCAGCCGTCGCGCCGCCTGAAAAACACATCATAGACAGTCTTTTTTGTTCTAACCAAGACCATTCCTTCATTGGTTATTTGACTGATAAATATGCATTGGTTATGTCAATGGCCATGAAATGCCTTTGATTGGCAGGGTGATTTGAAACCAAATATTTAAAACTATAAGCCACGTAAAATCTGATGTCACGTATCCATCCATCCATCCATCCATCCATCCATCCATCCATCCAAAGGCCTTTTTCGATCAAAATGAATAGCTGAGAGTAAAATGTCTAAACATGTTTAACTTAATCAATGTAACAAGGGACCATCTGCAACATATATTTATTAAGTGTAATTCCATCATTTGTCTCTATTGCTTTTGCATTCTATTATATAATTGTGTTAAATTGATCGATGAACGTTAGGAAAAAAGGATGGGCTTGGGGATAACAAATAGATGGATGCTATTAACTCACTTAATAAACTAACTAGCTGACGAGTTTCATTCTTGCATTTTCGGCTGAGACATTGATTTAGAATTAGATTTTGTGAAGGTTGAGGTCTAAAGTTTTCAGTACCGCTAATTGGCCAAGATTCAGAATGTGGTTGATTACGGATTCCCTGCAAATCCACAATACTTTCATCTAATGTGAAGTGTCGTGCCAAAGATTAGGCTCTAAGGCAGGATCTCCACCACCATCGATCAACACTTTGTGCTGAACACGCTAAAAGTAAGCTGGGGGATAAAAGTTTTTGTGGGAATATAACTGATTCGATGTCTCCTCGTCCCTCCAGAGACTCCAGTCAGGAGTTTTAGTGCCATCGGAGTAGTAGTTTTTACTGACTTTTATTATGGGGTGGTTTTGGTCAACATAACACCGTAAAAGGCACTCCTCTGGGATCTATTGCTGTGTCTCATAAACCGGAGGGATGTTAGCAGAGTAAAAAGCGAGATGTTAGAAGATGTCACGATAAAAGATAGCAGTGACTCACTTCTCTCACTTTCTTCAACACACCTTCTGATTTTCTCTTTTTTTCAGGACTGTAATTCTTTTTTAAACAAATAGTGAGAAAAAAACCCCCAGCATATTTCTGAATAGAAATGCAACTGAATTTGATTCATCATTTCCGAAAAGGAACATGAAGCTTTTGCTGAAAAACAATAGAAGTGTTTCGGACTTCAAAAAAATTATCTGAACCAAATGTTTTCCAGAAACATATGAGGGGCTTGCTGGTTTTGGGGAAGTTGAACTTTTTTGTGTCAATTTGTTTTTATTTCATAGACAACATCACATTGAGACAGTTTGGGTGAAAAATACTTAGCTGTCAGCTTTCCAAGACCTGATAACTAGTGAACAGACAATAAGAGAAAGCTAAACCATTATTCTTTACCTCTCAACATTAATCATTTGTCTCCTCCTCCAAACTAAGGGCAGAATTCATGTCTATGTGAAACACATATTTATTATGTAGACTGACTAAAGATTAACTTCTTCCACCGCTCTTGTACACATAATGGCAATTACATATTCAAGAGGCAGTGTCAATCTAATCCTGAATTTATTCTTCTTGCGTTCTTGTGACTAATTGTTTTTGTTCGTCACAGATGGATTTGCTGTTGACAGAAATTCACAAAAACACTCTGCCACCTTAGATAAATATTCTCATTAAGATTACAATTTTGTTTATCTGGAATCAACTCAATGTCCGTTTCCAATTTGCACTGTCTCAAGAATTTTACTTTTTTTTTTATCACCTTATCAGGGGCGGAAGACCTTCTGACATGGTTACCGTGCTCTTCTTAAAAAATAAATGCGTAACCGAACTTGGACATTTAATTAAATAAAACCCAAAGGATTTGGGGTGTGTACGATTCTCAAACAAATTTTTTCATGACTATGTCACATAAAGAAAGCATAAGACAAACAGTTCTGATTAGATCCCCATATGATAAACTGTCGATTTCTATTCCACATAATTTTCCTCCCAAACTCTTCATCAATAAATCAAACTTAAAAATATAAAACATTCAATGCTATTGAGGCAGGTAAACATTGACGTATGTCGACAACCAAGAGCAGTCACTGTTAGATCTCTCGCCTTTCCCAGAATTTGTGTCCTTCCGTCACTGTTTTATGACTCAGAATCTGTGGCTATTAAACAAGGTGCCTACGCTGCTAAGAGTGCAAGATGAGCTCTAATTGTGACACAGCTGTCTATTCCTGCTGCTGTAATATCATTTTACACTTATAGGGGATGCTACATTAGCAGCCTAATTTGAGTGTCCTCGCTTTGCTGCCTACCGCAAATATCTCCGTCCTCAATTCCGCTGCCTTCCAAAGTCTGATGTTGACATATAGATTAGTGATGGTAGCATTCAAGAGGCCGGGTCTACGAACAGGTTAGCTCAAGGTAAATGGACTCATTTAAGATGACACTTGGTCATGCAACCTATCTTGTTAACCTAGCGCCCTGGAAGGACACATATATCTTGAGGAAATGTCCCATTAGAAGCAGCTGAAGGTTTATGGTGACATGTTGATCCATCACATGCTTACTAGAGCAGTCAGGACATTAACACACACACATTTTATGGTGTGTAATCATGTACTGCTATAAAAGAGGATAGTAGAGGTGCTCTGAATGAAGTAAAAAAGGAGCAATTGTCGTGAAAATAAATTAATAGTGACAATTTTTTTGGGCATCAGCTATCTATTAAACCCTACAGAACTGAACGTGTTTCTGGCTACAATGAAATGTGGAAAATAATTGATATGGATGTGGTATTTGGAATGCCGTTCAAAAATGTGTCACCATTTCCAGTGTAGCCAGTTTGGGGGATGTGGCTAAAGCAATCTCTTGTAAAATGCTTCCCCCTGGCCTTAGGCCACATATACATCATCAGCAGATGTATTAGCATTTACAATTATTCTTCACAATTGGCTTGTGCTTCCAAATTATATTCTACCTGGAGAGCTTGGTTCTCAGCATTTTATGAAAAAAAAATAAAATACCACATAATTCTTGAAATGACAAGGTGTAGTATTAAGTGCCCCCTAGTGGTAAAAAACATCAGGTAAAGAAAACATTCATTTTAATACTAAGGAAAAAATACATGAACTATCATCCCAATGTTAATTCGAAATAATAGTTTGCAAAAATTGTATTCTCCTTCACAGTGGAATCCCCACTGAGATCGGCACCATGTTTGCACGGCATTGTGCCGCCACCCTGTGCTATGTAACTCTGGCCCTCGCTATGACCAGTCAACACAGGGCCATCTAGTGGTCAAATATTACCCATCGTGGCTTTAAGTTTACTAGAACATGATGAAATGCGAAGCATGCTACTCGAAAAATGTGATTTTGCAGCTATTAAAAAGGTTAAAGTGCAATAACGCTTCTTCAGTTCCATTTTTAAAATGTTTGGTTAAAAAAATAAAATAAAAACCAGGTCTGGGTAAAAAAAAATGTAATGGTTTGATTTGATCAAACATCCAGTGTTGTTTGCAAAAAATAAACCCATTCGAATTAAGTTGTTTTAATTTTTGGGCAAAAAATAGTTCTGCAAAATGAATAGTTTTGTTTGAAAAAAAAAACACGTTCAGTTTGTACTAAACACCCTGGGTTCTTTCATTTAGAATGACCTAAGCAATTGGGTCGGATGGGACCCAGTATTGGGTTGCTCCCATTTTTGAACCAAGTGTTTTTAGAGTGTTGTATACCTCTTCATATACAGTCATGTACTTAGATAGGTCACAGTTGTAGTACATCCCATATTTTGTCAATATGCATTGTGTCAAGCAACTTTATGTAAAGGTCAATCATGTTTGCTTTATTCTGTACGTCGAAGTGATGTAAACGCTTAAACAAATTGAGCTAATCTAAGTGCAGGTTTGTATTGTGGCAACGGAGAAACTCCTTAACTTTTACAATAAGCTTGATAATTTTAAGCTTTTACATATTCAATCCATCAAAATGCTGACACCCTCCAAACAAGACACAACCGTTAACATTCCAGAAGCATTTTTACTGTTTAGTGTCCTTGTCTAAGCAGGTCCTGATAAACTTCTAAAAGGTGTCAACTTAATAGCTTTCAAAGATTTTATTTTGTCTTTGGTGTTCCTTAACAGACGAGCAAAGGAACAATGAAATAGAGCAAAATAACTGCATCTACTCTTAACAATAATTATGTTACATTTGTAGCTGAGAAAGAGTTTGTGATAATGTCATGATTACTGATGCGAGGCACCTGTGCCTGCTCCTTTGCCAACTGCCTGATTGGCTCCCTGTCACTATTTAAACCCACTCCTTTCTGTCACCTGTGGTCAGTCCGTCTGCAAACCTCAGTTTACGCTAGGCAAACTTTTCGACCCTGACTCACTCCTGTTTTGGCTCCCGTCTGTTCCCGGCTTCGACCTGTTAACTGATCTCGACCACGTTTTTTGACCTCCTGTCCCGGCTACTGACTTGTTTGTTCCGCTCCCGACGCCGCCATCGCTCGCCACGGAAGTACCTCTTCCGCGTTCAGAGCAACCTGCTCCCCGCGACCGGCGATCACCGGATCGTGTGTGCAATGTTTTCCCTTCTTCCCAATAAAACAGAGAAAAACGTACACAAGTGGTTCCTGTCTCTGGTCTGGTCCTGACAGATAATGTGCAATCAATTCATACCTCAGTATTAGAAAATGAATAAGTAGGATTTGTATCTATTTAATTGACTTTTTGTTACATCGTTTTGTTCAAATGATTTGCAAAGCAAAGTAAAGATCAGTACATATTGATTTCTGCTTGCTTTTGCACCAGAGTGGCTCAGTCAATTCTTTAAAGCCAATAAGTCTACCTTTCAATGATGAAGGATTCCAATAAGCTCTTTTGTGATTTCGGCTTATAGAACGACCAATTTTATTGTACTACTTGTTTCAAATCCAACATTTTTAAAGTCAAAGTGAATTAAGCGATTAACATCAAAATATTAAAACTGGCATCATTCTTGCTATTATAGGTGGTCAATCAATGGCTTATTCATTTTTGCGCTTAATTTAATTTTTTTGTTTTTTTTGTTTTAGCATTTATATAATTCAAATGTGGGTGGATTAAAGAACGCTTCATTTCCTTCTTTAGCTCTTTAAGAGCAACTTCTTTTAGTTTTGGGGAAAAGTACTTTTTTTTCCCAGCCTGTGAGTATAATCTTTACATGTACATTAGGTGTATGTTTACTATTCATTTATCTTTGCATGAATACACAAATTATTCCTTTGAATTTGGCAAAGTGATCCTTTTCATCTTGAAGTGTTACTTCACAGGTACACTTGGAAGAAAACCTCTCACCGCATGCGGCCTCCATATAAAGGGAGACACTTAGAAGGTGATAAACATTTGCAATGGACCTCTTTGAATTAATAATGGCTCCCCACTGCTTTGCTTTATTTTATTGCTTGAGGGCAACCAAAGCTAGGCTGCAGTATTTTCGCTTCGCCTTGGCGTATTTTGAAGCCGTCGTCGTTTCCAGAAAACTTCCAACTCTTGTCTGGTGCTTTCATGTGATGTGATCCATTATTATGCTGGGTAAATATATGGTGTGGGCTTTCTTCTTTTCTAATGCCCTTAGGCAGGTAGACAAACTTGCCTAGTCAAGTCTCGCGTTACTTTTCCAGTAGGCTGAAATGAAAATGCTTACAGAAGCTGTACAGGCTTACAGATCTTTAGGGAGGAGAACGTCCTTGTTTGTAATTGCCTGAGCATGATGCTCCTACACCCTTTGAAATATACACTCCGATTGATAATGCTAAGTGAAGTCAATCGGTGCAGTCTGTAACTTTGATGAAAAAGTAAGTGGAGTGCATCCAATTCTACCTACTTCTACCTTCTGCTAGCATATGGAAGTACAACATGGGCCAGAAACTAGCTCAGACCAGATCAATGGTACAATTGTGTGGTTTAACAGTCGGTGTGAGAACAGGCTGAATTGTCTCTACAACTTTATTCAACTTCTTCCTGGAGAAGATCATGACTAAAGCCCCTTCTATATGTACAAGTGTTAAATTGTTTAATTTCAAATGATAATTTCTCAGTTGCAAGCACCGCCACGTGGATGTTGTTCGTTTGACCATCTGTGGTGTTTCCTGTTATATATTAGATTAACACATATGAAACAAAGACACACATAATTTATTAGAATTTCAATGTAGAGGTGTTTTTTTTTTTGGGTGGATCAGTGGGGGATTCTGGCTGGGGTCACAGCTATGATTCTGCTGTCAGAGCCCAGTGTAACAAAAGGTCTAGCAATAGCAATTGATGAGCTCAAATTATTTCTGGCCTTGTCATTATTTAACGCTAGGGAAACTTGGACTTTGGTGAGTTTATCTCTGATCATTGTAGCCCTCTTATAGAGCAATAAACAATTTCATATGTGATCATAAACCTTTCAGAGTAGCCATGGCTATGAGGCTGAGCTCACTTGGGCTTTGCTCCTGTGCTCTTCCTAAGCTTTGTCCAAAACGTGATGGATACATGACTCTGTAAAGTCAAAATAACAACAATGGCTTTTTATTAACTTTTATTTCTTATAGTGAAAACACTGATCAGTGTCCTGAACAAAGAATGAGCATAAATATTTCACACCGTCCCAAAAAGTGTTGTGTTAAACATCCAAAATTCTGTCATGTATAGCTAATAATATTGTTAAAAATCCTGAAGATAAATACATATTCGTATTCCTGGATCCACAGTATACAGTAACTCTTCTTCGACAGTCATCACAGCAAGACTTGAATTTGCCTCCCTGCCGACTTTGTAGGTGACCTACAGCCTCTGTATTTGCTGTGAGTGTGAGAATAAATTGACAATAGTCTATGGATTATCATTAAGCGGGAGTTTGCATCATTATCGTAAAGCTGCTCCAAACTCCCCCCTGGCTCCCTTTGGAGCAGTGAGAAAAGAGACTGGGAAACCGATCAGATTCATCGCAGGCTAACTTTATAATTATTTACTCCATTAGCCATTAGTGGGCCACACAAAGTGCACCGACTCGCGAAATTAGAAACTTTATCTGGATGCTCTGGAGCATTAAGCGCATTCTCCAAGAATGTGGGAATGTAGCGTAATGCGGACCAACAAGGAGGAGCCATGTGTGTACTGTGTAAGCAAAATAGGGATGTATCATATTAAGGATTATTTGATGTGCTGCTCAAACACATAAAACAAGATTGATTTTGTATTTGTTAAGATAGGTCAAAACCTTAAACATGTTTCATTTGAATTATGCTAATGGATTTTCATTTAGAGGCTAGGTGTCCACCAAATTAATTTGTCAAGTCGTTAAGAACTGTGTTGACTGTGTTGAAATATTTAATAATGTCTTAATCTATTCAGGCTGTCTCTTTAACAGCCTTGACCTGGCTGAATTATTCCGATTTTTCAAAAATAGCATTGTGACAGAAATTCAAATTTAGCGATAAAAGAGTTTTTTAATGAAGTCATTTCTAGAGTTCTAATGAGTTCAACCACTAAACAAATCAGAAAAGGAAATGAACACGCCACATGTAATTTAAAAAATTTATAACTTATTATTGTTACATATTTATCTGAACTGTCCCTCTAACCTCGTCGAGCAGACAAAAGAACAAAGGTTCCACTGCTTAAAGCTAATATTACTCATGCAATGTTAAAATGACTGCTTTTATATTATTGTGTTTTGAGGGTTAAATTATTCAGACGTTGCACTGCTGAAGGCCTCGAGTGAAATGCACGACACATTACTGATGATCATTATGTCAAATGTGCTTTTCACACAGCTTCCTACCACGATTACAGATTTTTGTTAAAGGTTATTGTTGTTTTGCTGGTTTCTGAAAGTCGTGTTGTTGGCTTCAATGTGTCTGCACTTTCAGTGTTCAATAATCAATTATCTATACGGTGTCCCATTTCTCTTTTCTCTCTCCTTTGAAATTTTTTTATGTGTGGACAACGCAGTGCGTACAGTTTTTGACGCGGACACATTTTCTGACTGAGCAGAGACTCCTTTTTGTTTGATTATTAAGTGTCACGGAAGACCAGAACAGAGCAGGAGACCCCAGAGCGTTCGTACAATTCTTTATTTGGGGGAAGCGTACAGGGTTAGCGGGAGACGCGATGACTGTCGAACGTCAGCAGCAACGCCGTGAAGACAGCTTCGGGACACGTAGCCAATCGTAGCGTGGGACGGAAGCAGGTCGAGTTTACCGGGACTGAAGAGACGATCGTAGCGTGGACGGAAGCAGGTCGAGTTTACCGGGACTGAAGAGGAGATCGTAGCTTGGGACGGAAGCAGGTCGGATCGGAGGCAGGCAGGCAGAATCAGGTAAACAAGAAAGCAGGTAATCGGGAGAGTCTTACGGGGTACAGAAGTTAATCCTCCGACAAGGAGTTCTCCGCGTAACGCGTTTAAAAGGGGAGCATTGACCAATCAGGAAGCACATTCCAGCACGCCACATTATTACCCCAGGTGACTCCACTTGGGTAATCATGACAATTAAGTATTTTGTAGCAAAGCAATCTTCTGTTCCCTCACATAATCTCAAAGCCGTTAACTCTAGTCCATAGGCGCAAGCGCTTGAAAAATGCAAAAACGTCATTAGGTTGAATTTAATTCAAACTTCGATCAATAATGTTGCCATTTACTAGAACTATTTGTGTGTGCTGCAAGTAATAACTGGAACCTTTGTGATTTTAGGAGCACCTGTTCTGCATGAGTGATACACATGATTTACTCCATAATTGAGGAGTTGGATTCTTCTGTTTAAAAAAAATAAATAAATAAATAAAAAAATTGGCTTAACATCATAAACAGAAAATGGTTTTCTCCCCAAATCAGATGCATACAAATTTGCAAAGTTGCAACCAAGGCTCGGGGTTTTAACATTGAAATATTAGTTTTCATATAGAGTCATTCGGTCAGATCGGCAAAGAAGCAATGACACATCCACAGTCATCACATCACTGTATATTTACTTTACTCATACATACAAATAAAACAATAAGAAGTTCCCCGGGTGACAGCTCATTCCAATATCTCAAATTCACTATCTTTATTTAGTATCCCCCACAATGCTACACATTCACATAACATAGCCACCCCTACTGCCTATGTTTATGCAGTGCTAGTCAAGGGACTGGGGTTTGAGTAAATCGGGTGCATTATTACAATCTTTTCATTATTTGCCGATGTGCCTGTGTCAGTGGACGAAATCTGCCACGAAGTGAACACCACACAGTAATGGCTGTGGAACAATGTTCTGATGCAGGCAGGAGATGACTGCCTGTCACTCTATTTCGTCCCTCGCCAATAAGCTTTTTGCGAGTGAACTTTTTATTAATCTTTTTTACTGGATTTGAAATAATTCACTGCTGTGCCTGCTCATATTTGTCAATTCAAATCTAACTATTTCTTGACACCCAAGTTAGTTACTGAAAGAGTAATTCCAGCCTGTATTTAAGATTTTGCATTTAAAAAACGGAAATTAGAAACAATTCCCTTTGGATCACACATTTCAAGTTCAGTTTAACTTCCAGACTTTATGTACTATGCTTTATCATTTAGCATATATTTGTAGTCTACGCTACAAATTATAATCACTGATGATAAGGGGTCTTTTTTAAGAACAATATATTTATTCACAAACAATGAGTAAAATATGTTTTTGTATGGCATTACATTTATGAACAATTTGTTTATTTTAACAGTTGAGTAAATGCAGCTTTACATCTGAACCAACTCACCACAAATATTGGAAACATAAACCCAAGCGGGGGTTATGATTGATAATATGCTTGCCTCAAATGTCAGACTGTTTTAAAATAAATAACAAATACATCCTAAATAAAAGTTTTGGCAGTGATTGGGCAATAACATCATATCAAACTACTCGATTGAGTCTACTGAAGCTGAGAAAATACTACACAGTATTGTCTTTAACACGAATCTGGACGTCACCTTTTTTAAACCTTTTACTGGTCTCTAGTCGTTTTTTAACATATAATGATTATTTGGGGTGCCAGTAGCTCAGGAGGTAGAGCGATCGTTTTAGGATTAAGGGATCCCAGTTCGAATCCCGGCTTGTCCGTGTTACATGTCGAAGTGTCCTTGGGTAAGACACTGAACCCCCCCAATACCCCTAATAAGCAGGTTAGCGCCTTACGTGGCTACACAGATCGCGGCCGCTATTGGGAAATGTGAAGCACAATGTAAAGCGCTTTGGGAAGTCATGGACTTGAAAAGCGCTATATGAATGCAGTTCATTTCATTATCATATTTTATTTTGATGTACCATCTTTAGATTGTACAGTTGCATTTCTTAGATCCAAATTCAGCACAGAATTTGCCCCAACTGTCCGCCTCGCCACCTGTCATCGGCACCGGGGACTTCCTGTTCCACCAGTCGAGCAAGCACCAGATAGCTGTCTTTTTCCTCTCGCCCTGACTTCCCTGATTAAGCATTGTGTAAAATGTTACGCATTCGGGTCCACTGCTTGTTCCGGTCACGTCACAGACCTACCTTGTGGCAGCCATCAATTTGATTTTGAATTATTGTGCTTTCTGTTAACATTTGTCCGCTAACCAACCGGGCAAGATGAATATTTTTAGAAACCATAGCATTGGAACAGTCCTAAATCCCTATTTTTAATTTATAATTTATTTATTTTTTAGGTAAATCAAAATTTATAATTTGCCAAAATAAATAAATCATTTGCATAACTTTTGTTTTGTTGTAATCCCATGTTATGGATTTTTTCCCGTCAATATATTCCAAGCAGGCTGTTAAGGTGATTGAATAAAGAAAAACCTACATGTGGGAGTGAAGAGCAGTGCTACAGGAAGGGATGTTTCAAAACCTCGGGCATGCACTTATGAAAATGAAAGAAATGCCTGACATGGCCACTGTCGGCCTCTCGGGCAAAAAACCTTTTTGTGCTTAATGCATTAAGAAAAAAACAAGTGGCACTCTCTTGATATGTTTCAGGGTGAGCAAGAAAAAAGAATGAACATATGCATTCATTATTCTGATTTTTTTTCTTCCAAATTATCCTTCTCTATGTTTTGTGGCAAAAAGCAACCAGAGAAAGAGATTTTCTGAGCGTTGCGCCTTGAAAAGTCAAGATTGAATACGTGTTTGATGTTGTCTCGTCTTCATTTAGGAGCTTTAAATGTAAGCTGTAAATGTCAAAGTGAAAATATTTCCGAAGGGTAGAGATTGTTTTCTTCGCTATGTTCAAAACAGCAGTTTCTATGTGACTTCTAGGGCCCTTTTTTGAGATGTTTCAGTTGTCTGATTTTCCAAGTGTTTTTCATCTACACTTTTTTTTCATGGGAAGATATGGACAGCGTTTTGTCAAGTCATGTTTATTTGTAAACCCCTAATCACATGGAGTCTCAAAGGGCTGCACGGACCACAGATGATTGCAAACTACAGACTATTATTACACCATCCCCTGATCTAAAACCTACATGAGGGCAAGGAAAAACTCAAAAAACCTCAACATGAAGAAAATGAGGAAACCTTGAAAAGGGACCGCACTTGAAGTAATCCCCTTCCAGGATGACCAGGCTGCAACGGATGTTGCAATAACAAAGAATTCACAGATATTGTCAACATGAATTATAGGTCATTCAGAAGCTCTAGGAACAAGTGTGTTTTAAGCCTAGATTTTAACAGTTCCACTGAGGTTGCTGATCGAATCCCAGGGGGCAGAGCATTCCACAACACCGGGCCCCGAATGGAGAATGCTCTCGATCCTGCAGTTATCTTCTTGGCTCTTGGGATCACTAGTAGTCACTGGTCATGTAAAATATTTTTACAGAGAGTAGGTAGATTCATCAAAATATTGAGACTGACGGTAGTATTACATTCTATGATATGATACGTAGTGTATACACACCACTTAGTGTATGTCTGCATGTTTTTGTGTGTATGTGTGACTAGTAGGTGTGGTTTTAGCATATGAGGGAAGCATAATGGCCCAGGGTGTGTTATAATTTCTTTATCAAGTAATTTAACCAGTAATTCTTTGTGACTGAAGAGTTTGGTCATAAATAAAAGTTCACTCAGGAAGCAATTCTTGTACATTCTGAAATGAGCAAAGGAGTGTTAGAAAAATTACGTTAAATGTATGTATGAGGCATTAAAGCTAAGAAAGGGATAAAAAGCAGGGAGAGTAGATGCCCGCAAGCATGGTAGGTCTCTTTTGTCGAGTTGGACAGGCCTTTCCCGAAAGTCTGAGTGTTGCCACATTAAGAGGCTGTCAGAGAAACTCGGTTTCCACTCGATGAACTCTCGTGTACACCACTTTGGGACCCACATTAATAACCAGCCCACTGCAGTCTGACTCAATGGAGGCTGCACAAAAGGACACGGCCCTTTATGATCTACCACAAGTGATTTCTTCAAAGATACATCTGACTTAAAACTGATTAAAGGGCAGTGTACTTTGTTTTGTAATGAATCGAAATTTGAAGGATTCTTTTTTTTGTAAATAGAACACCAAAGGTGCATGTACAGCAGTCAGTATGAAAACTGAAATCGAAGTCTTGCAGCCTCAGGTGACGCAAATTTAATTTCCATCACTGCATACTTGCCATTTAGGTGGGAGACTCTCGGATTTGAATTCTATCTACAGCCTGTGTTATGGATTACCTGTGTTGTGAATAACCTATGCCTGTCTGTCACCTTTCTCGTGGTTAAATTCAAGCACTTTTTAAAGACTTTCCAAGTCATATGTTCCAAATGTATCCAGTACCATTAAAAAAGGAATTTGATGTCAACCATGTAATATGCAGAGACAAAAATAAATATGCAATTTTTAATCTTGCGTGTGCATTCATCAAGAGAATTTGAATTTCAGATCTTGAGTATATCCCAAATATATCTGTGGATTTGAACAATATGTGTGTAAATAGTTGTGAGACAAATCTCTCCCCACAAAGGTGTTTGGTAAAAAGGTATCTTACATTATTAGTTGCAGGAAGCTCTTTTCTTTACAATTTACCACTGGGAAATGCTATTTTAATTTTTTGCATGGCCCATAACTGATTTGTAATCCGTGTGTATTTCACATTTCATAGTGCCCTGTTTAGGTGTAGCATGCACCTGTCCTCTTGGACGCGACCCATACAGGGCGATAACACTTCATAGGATGATACAAACTAATGCCAGCTGCCGTTAATCACGGGGGTAAAAGAAGAAATGCAGTTGCAAAGTGAAGCCACCAGAGAGTGTCAGAGTCGTTTTAAAGCAGACCTGTTGAGAAACATTTTTTTTTTTTCACATTTTTGTTTTTTGGGGTATGCCCTGCAGCAAGATGGCAGACTATTGTAAGCTCCCTCTAAATGAGGCTTATTTTATGGAGAAGGAATACACATTTCTCGAGCTACAAGTATTTAAAATAATTAACATTTATATGAAATTTTAACTCTGTTTACATATTATTCAAATTAGTATTCTTATTTTAATGAATGCAGTTTTTATTTTGAACACCAAGAGGTGTTAATTTATACACAATATACTTTTAATATAGAGCTTTGTAATTAATGATGTCGGCACCATCTCTTTCTTAATTATATAGATAGATAGATAATTAATTCATCCCGTTAGGGAAATTCACATTTCCAGCAGTATCCTCATGTTAAAAAATAAATTAAAATAGGAGATACAAAAGTACCCAATATAATATGTAAAGAGCATGTAAAATATGTTCCAAAAAATAAACACAGTAATAAAAAAAAAGCAAAATATACAAATGTGAGGTTGGGGTTTAATTTGGGATTACTTAATTAAGTAATAATAACACACCCTGCACCATTATGCAGCCCTCATATGCTACAACCTGTACATATTCTTCTTTTCACATCAATCAACACAGCACGCCTACTAGACACACAAACACACATGCAGACACACACTTAGGGGTCTGATGTACACTACGTATCACATCATAGAATGTAATACCACTGTCATTCTCACTATTTAGATGAATCCACCTACTCACTTTTAAAATATTTTACACGACAAGGCCTAATTATTGCAACCGGCTGGCAACCAGTTCAAGGTATCCCCTGCCCACTGCCCGAGGATAACTGAGATGGGCTCCAGCACCCCCACAACCTTACTGAGGATGAGCGGCGCAGAAAAAGAATAGGACAGGCCTAATCGGTTAAAAAAAATTTGATCATCAAAGTATAAACCATGTTTTGGTGTACAAATGTAAAACACGATGAGCCAACATTTGGCTTGTGTTTTGTTTAGTTTTATGAAATCCACCTATCCCCAGAAGCTACGATGTTACTGTGAGTGTAGCTGAAGGTTATTAGCACAGTACATTACAAGGAGTGGTCATTAGACTTGCACACAATGGCCTTGTTTGTCATAATAGCCAAGGATGCTCGGGTCACACGAGCTCCATTCCTCCTCTTTGTCTTCGGTTTAGTGTCCCTCACTTGATAAATATCCCATTAACTCTTCTGTTCCACTTAGCGGTCTCCACACACTCAGAGGTTTCCGTGTTCACTGGAATACTTAGAGTATGTCAAGCACACGGTGTCAGCCCGGTCACAGTTTTCTCTAAATTCTGCTACTTTTTGTGATACCATTGGGATTTAGTTGCAAAGCAGGTAAATTTGTCAGTGTAGTCTACTCTCAAATTACTAGAACATCCCGTGGAATGTTTTTTTTTTTTGTGGAGTTTAATACATACTTCAAAAGTAGGAGTTTGTGGTATTTTTATTTTATTAATTATTATTAATAAATTCGTTAGTAGTGTTGAGACTTATGTGTCACAAACGCACTCACTTTTCTCAGTAACATGTACTGGTAACACGTTAACATTTTTAACTCTACTGTCGTTACAACCTGTTGCATCACTGCGTTACTCTGCTACTCATTAAATGCAAATCACCACAGTTTCCTCTGTTAAGTCGTGGATAATACATGAACAATAAACATCCAATATCCAATACAAAATATGCTACTAAAATACAAATTTAACATAGTACAAATTAAATTACTATTTTTTTAAGATAAATAATCAATATAAGCTCAAATATTTTTAGAGGAAATCCAGGTCAGGCAGTTGTGAGTAGTCTTTCAAAAAAGTGCTCAAATGTTCATATTCATTAAGCAAAAATAAAACTTTCTCTTTCACATGGCAAACAAGATATGCTCTCTGTTAGTTCGCAATAACTATGTTATGGCTGTTAAACATTTACTGCAGCTACTACTGCAACACAAACTATATAAAAGTGATCAATACTTTCTTTGGGAATATAGCTACATTTTACTCATCAAACATCCTTTTTATTTGTGCACAAAATCCACCTTCCTTTCTTTCCTCAAGGAAATTTCAATTGCCATGTTGTACAGATTATCCGTGTGTTTCAGTTCTATCAAGAAGATTTTTTGTTTCAACATTGAAGCTGCAGTCAAGCCTGTCCTGTCGAATTTCTTGCATATGTTTTCATTCGATTCAGGGCTGAAAATGTCTGTTCAAAAAAAGCAGTGGACATGAAGATATTCTTCTTCACCTTTTCATTGTGATACATCAATAACTGCCCCTTAGCCATTCAAAGAATCATAGTTTGTTCAGCAGTTTCCCCTGGGGTCTACCAACCCGAAATCTGCTTGATTAAATCAACAATAATTTTATGCCTCTGGTACTGCATATGTGATTGGGAAGCCTCCGGGTAGATTTCTGACCCTAGCAACACGTAATACCTGACATGCAATTGGGTAAATGCTTCACTGTGATAGCACACATCTGCAAGTAGTTCAACCAGGTAAAACAATAAAAATATCTGACAGACAATTTAAAATTACTCAATGAGTGCTCATGGACAAAATCTAATTTACATCACATGATTGAGATGTTTTTTCAGGGCCACAACTGCTGTTACGTCTTTTATCTGTAACTGTAACACAACACAATGACATTTTTTGTACTCTGATTACGTAACACCGTTACATGTATTCCGTTACTCCTTGAGCCTGGCCACAGTTTCATCATGCCAAAATGTGTAGGGGAGATGCTAGATGAAATAGAATAATTTCCTTTGAAGTATCACTTGGGAGATTTTTTTTTTTACTTTGCAACACGTCCCATCTGTACAATGAGAGGGCAAAAGACAAATTGGAAACGTTCTTCATTTTGTTGCAGCTGGCCATCTGGGAGAGTCAATAAGCTGCTGATTACACGGTGTCACAAGTCAGGCCTGGCACTGAGGCACTGATGTTATTGGAGTCTCACTTGTATTGTCACGGCTCTGACATGCCAGAATTAGTGGCATGGAGCCAGTAAGAACTGGGAAGCGGCGGGCTTATGGTACAAGTGCATGACTGACCAAGGTAAAGGGTAGCCAGGATCGTTTTTGGCCTTGGTTTGGACCAAAGTCACATGTTCTTTCTTTTTTTTTTTGGACTAATTCTTCATTCCAATATGTACCTAAGTGCTCCTGTTACCATGGCAACCAAGAAATGCGGCCTAACTCACTTCGAGTGTTTTTTGGGTGAAAAACTAAAAAGGAAGGATGATGAGAGTGAGCAGGGACAAAAATTAATTCATGTGTCAGGATTCTGTGACATCCACTGTAGAATTGCCAAATTAAATTAAATTATCCTTTCTATTGCTTTCAAAAATCAAATATTTAGTGTTTAAAATACAAGGTTGCTTTTCGGAAACCATAATATTATCCCAGTCAAATCTGGGAGTCATTTCAGTAGTAACAAAAGCAAAGTATTCATTCATTCATTTATCAGCTGCACCGCTTATCCTCAGTATGGTCGCTGGGGTGCTGGAGCCCATTCCAGCTATCTTCGGGCAGTGGGCAGGGGACACCCTGAACTGGTTGCCAGACAGTTGGAAGGCACACAGAGACAACTCACTAGCTCATTCATACCTAGGGACAATTCAGACCGTTCAATTAACCTGACATGAAGGTTTTTGGGATGTGGGAGAAAACTGGCATGCCCAGAGGAAACCCACGCAAACACGGGGAGAACATGCAAACTCCACACAGAAAGGTTTGATCTCATGACCTCAGAATTGTGCCGCACACAGCTAACCACGGGCCCGCCATGCTGCCAAAAGCAATGTATTGATTTTCATATTTTCAACGACCTAGAAAAGGAGAGGCGTTTCTCCTCCCCGTGGACAAAACAAAATCCAAGTCACAAGTGTAACCCCTTCAAAAAGTGAGTTAGGAATAAAGAGATAAAAGGATCATTCTGTCACGACTACCCATTGCCCTCGCCTGTGCCCGCTCGTTTGGCGCCTGCTGCTGCTCGTTGCCTGATTGGTTCCCCTCCCATTTAAACTCAACGCTTCCATTCACTCCTTGTCAGTCCGTCAGCGAACCTCCGCACATGCAAGGCAAGCACTATTTGACTCTGGCTCCCGTCCGTCCCGTTCTTACCTTTGTCCTGCTCCTCTGCCCCTGGCTTTCCGATCGTCTACGGCTCCCTGACTTTTTCCTTCCTTCATCCATGCTCCGATCTCCCGTCCCGGCTGCTCGACTCGTTTCTGCCCATCGACCATGCTCCGATCGCCTGTTATGGCTACTCAACTCGTTCCTGCCTTCCAACCACGCTTCAATCCCGTGAGCTCCCTGCTCCTCCTGCCCAGCGATCGCCGGATTGCTGGCGCTTGCTTTCCCATACCTGCCTTCTCAGCTTCCGCAATGAAGTTTGTTGTGAAACGTTACGCGTTTGATTCTGACAGATTTGAAATTTAAATAAAATATTAATCTTTAATAGGAAACACATTGTATAAAATATAAGATCATATAACTAAATTATCAAATGAAATACATTTTTACCTGTGAAAAACGATTTGTTAGCCCATGTTTCAATAAGGTTTTGTAGAAAATGAAATCAAAGACGTCATAACAAGAATCTAAAAAACAAATCTCTCCTTTTCTTCTTCTTGATTCCACCCAGTGACGGTGTGATTCACATAGACAAAAATTCGGATCTAAATTAGCTTTCATGAGTTATGTTTCTATTTCCTTTTGATGTATTACAAGGTTACTTTGATGCACTAAGAAAACCGAGCTCATGGTGACAGATTATAACATTTAAATCAAATTTGAGATCTACTTTAAATAGTTGATGTCTCTTTTGATTGTATTTTGATATTGTAACTAAACTTGTCTTGTTTCTATGTAAATGTAAAAGTTATTGTAACTAGCTCAGACTATGAATCGTCACGCCTTTAATGTTTCTTGACACATAGCTGAAAATGGTTCAATGTTGTCAAAGTTTATTCTCTAACAAAAGACTGGATACATTTCTTTTGTTGGCCTTTTTCAAAGGTCATTATTTTTTTCCCTCCCGGTAAAATTCCTCAAATCCTCGGAAATCTCGCTATCTCAGTGGCGAGCTACCCCAGCTGGAGGATCCACATCCAGGATTTGATTCTTCATAGAGCTCTGCATCAAGGTCGTGGTAGGAATGGTATTATTCTTTTGTTTTTGACTGTAAACTAATGAACGTTAAAAAAAACAGTGATACCCATAGATTTGTGATTCCCTCATTTGGAAAACATCTGAATTGTTTTTGCCTATTTAATGAACCGTCTTTTCTCTATTTGCTTATTTGATGAACTGTCTTGTCTTTCTTTGCTTATTTGATGGACTTTCTTGTCATTTATCTGAATTGTCCATGAAATTTGAAATCTATCATTGTGGGTCTTTACATTTTTACACAAAAACGAATTAGGTTTATTCTGAAATTAGTGCGGATAAATATTTTGCGACTTATAATAGGTTGTCAACCAAAATTAGAGTAGATGACTGTTCACTAAACTTAAATAGAAATAAAATAGGGTTGGCAAATCGAGATTAACCAAACTTATATTTCCTCAAGAGTATCCTTTTCTGATAACTAATGTTACGTGTTGTCTATTGTCTTGTTCATAAAATTTCTGGCTTTAGGACCTTGACTCGGTCTCTTGGCTGAGAACAAGTGTCTCGACCCGTGACTTTGTAGTGAATTAAGAATAGACCGATAATGGATAATGGATAATTGATAACAAATATAGAAAAATAACCCTTACAAAATCCCCCACTATGGTGTTTCCTTTATCGATTTGACAACTCATCAAATTTAGAACTAGTCAAGTAGCTTTTTGTCCCTCTGCCTAACAGCATAGGGTCAGCTCTGAGAAGGACACAACTTGGGAACGGGATGTGCCATGAAAAATACAAACTGTGGTTTTGCGTGTTTAATGTAATCTCAAAAAGTGGTAGATAATTATTTAAACCTTTAGTGTAAACAGGGCTGATGCAATTTTCAAATGTCCATCAGTTGCTCTGACAGGATAGTTTGAAAGTGAAAACAAGACTCGTTTCAAAGTAGGAAGATTAGGGTTTGATCCACAGAGACGCACCTGGGAGGACTCAGTTCCTTTTGAGGCGTCATTGGTGTCGGGTCATTGGTGTTAATGTTATTGTGCTTTCATCTTGGCTGCTGCAATTATCCTGCGACAGTTGCACAATTATCTAGTCCCTCATTGGTACTGAAATATGTTTGTTTGAACCTGTGATATCACACACATCTTCTTTGAAATTAGCACGCTCCCTTCTGAACATTGGTGACCTCAATTTATGTGGTTTTATTGTGTCAATGGCAGTGTATTCTGTGCCTACAGGCAGCCTATGTGGTAAACTCACCAGCTGGTTTTAATTCTTAAGGATCTATAGAAGTGAAATTTGAGGATGGGCTGCTAAGAAGAATATTTATATTTTGGTGTGTAACATATAACATTAAGACATCCAATCAGGCATGTAGGAGTTTTGCCTGCATGGTCTGTCCTTCACTCCAATATCTAACAGTTACCATCTCATGCAAATCATAAATCAACTTTATGACATTCTTTAAACAACCCAGCACTTGGATCAATTCGACCCATTTGTCCGGGTCGTGTTCACAAAATGAACCAATTGTTCGTGTCGTTCCAAACAAAATGACCAGGACTGTTAAGTATAAAATGGTGGAACAAATGTTAAAGCAATATATTTTTTTGTTATGCATTTTTAACATTGTCACCCAATTTATAAATAAACAAATCAAGGGTGGTTAAAAAACAATTCATAACACATTTTTGGAAGGTTTTCAAAAATAAAATACAACTGTTCTTGGTGTAGTTTTAAATAAACTTCAATGTCATATGTATTTAAAAAATACAACAACAAAACCCACAAAGTAACCCAAAAAGTGGTCACAGAAACTCAACGTATTTTCTGGGCTATAAGGCACACCAAAATTGGCCGGAAATATTAAGAATCGCCTTATAACCCGATGCACATGATAGCCGCAAAATACGGTGGATAAAATTTAAATGTATACAGTATTCATATTTGTGCAATGATTGATCAACAAATATTGCACACCAAAATTGCAAAAACATTATATAATGGGAATCGAACCCAGGGCGGCAGCGGTGAGAGCATCGACACTAAGTCATTAGTGACTCACCACCAGTAATGCAGACAGTGAATGAAAAGTCATTAGATTTTATCTTATTATTACGCAATTTTCCAGTGCCAGAAATGGATGTTAGCAAATGAAGAAAACAGAAAGTCCTCCTGAAAGATACACAGATGAGGCGAAGGTTGTTTTTCCACACCCCGCCCTTTAAGTCTTCACATTTGTCATCCAGGTAGGTCAGAAAAGAGTTGATGATAGCCTCAAGTGCCTTACAAAGCCTTGCTTTTTTTTTGTTTTTTTTTTTCAATTTTGAAAACATGTTGGATTTATTTGTCTTTATTTTAGATGACTGATGATTGTGAATGATGTCTTTTGAAATTGTTATCTTAGGATTAATCAAGTCATGTATACAAAGGCCACTTAAAGAGTGACTTCGCAGCTTATACAAAACATAACTATCACTTGTTTGCACATGATTTTACAAAATGGAAGACCAGCAAAGAGACCCAGGTATGATCCAATGTTTATCAAACATTTCAGAAAAAGAAGATCAAACCCTCAGAAGCAAATCAACTAAATAATAATGATTTTACAAAATGGAAGACCAGCAAAGAGACCCAGGTATGATCCAATGTTTATCAAACATTTCAGAAAAAGAAGATCAAACCCTCAGAAGCAAATCAACTAAATAACTAGTAGCAATCATTTTTAGAACGTCATTTACAGTATTTCAATATAGCGCTGTTTTTCGTTTCTACTAGTTACATAATGATAGTGCTGAGTTATGATCAAAAATACTGTTTGACCCGACATAGAATTAACAGGATAATCAAATTATTGAAAGGAGATTCTGAAATCCTATTAAATGTAAACCCATCCTAACCCCAAAAATTGATCATAGTTATAATTCATTTTAGGATTAAGAACACACCCAATCACAAATGGTTGCTTTGGGCCTCAGAAACTTAAATGATTCATAAATCCCCTAGAGATCCGCTACAGAAAGACAATATGTCTTAATGGGATATAAAGGGCATCGGAGAAATATAACGCTCTCCCACAGTATCAATTGTAATAGTCCATTCGGTGAAATATTTTCATTTTCTACGATATGATGACTCTGCATTACACATCTACAGGAGCCCAGCATTGTGGTTATGGGGTCACATTGAGGGTTGAGGATGTGGAGGCGATCTCAGTCTAAAAACTCAATTATCCCAAACATTTCAGTCAGGCTTAATTACGCTTGTCAGATGTGCAGTAGATCCATTATGTTTCTAATTAAGTCCCATCATACGGATAGAATAATCGCCTTTACTGCAAAAAAATGGGCCCCACGATGCCTTCATCCTAAGGTGGCCCAAAGGAATATAGGGACGCCTAGAAAATTGATCACTTATAAAAAAGTAGAGTAAGAAGCATTGTTCCATATAAACAATCAAAATCCAATTTTTGTTACTACTCTAGCCATTTCTTAAAAAAACACACCACTTTATTGCATTTATTTTTAAAAAAAAATGGAAAATGTACACTATTTTGTAAGTTCAACGACTATATCTGTCAACTTATATCATTTTGTCATATTTTATAACTTTTTACCAAAATATTTTAATACGTTCTTGTCAATAAATCAATCCGATACTCGTTTAACAAAATTCATTTTGCCAACAGTTCAGATTCCCCTCCTTTTAAACATACTGTGCTTGTAAGAAACAATGTGATGATTTTACTACCGTACTAGGCACAATCTTATCCAAATTATTCGTACATTTAAAATCTTTTAATTTTAATTAAAAAATTGTAAAGTATTTCATATATAAACTGCAACAACTGACACATTTTTGTACCTTTATTTTAAACAGACAACCACTCTAAAGAATGGTTATGAGCATCTTAATACCACTACCAACAATAATAATCAATATCGTCCCTGGAAAGGAAAACATATATAATGACCAGTTGAAAGAACTTAGCTTAAACACAATATTTTAGGCTCATCACAAAACCCCCTAAAAAAATATTGTATTGGAGCTTTTGCTCATTTTATCTGTT
This sequence comes from Urocampus carinirostris, assembly GCF_059441175.1. Lineage (NCBI taxonomy): Eukaryota > Metazoa > Chordata > Actinopteri > Syngnathiformes > Syngnathidae > Urocampus > Urocampus carinirostris. The sequence continues at coordinate 41,072,060 of NC_142349.1, read as the reverse complement.
TCTCTTTCGTCTGAAAACTGTGTTTTTGTTTTTCCTTATTATTTAGACGTATTAAACCCTAAACTACCGGACATTCATCTTTTCTACAATTAGTAAACTATACTGGAAGATATTGGGGCAAGTTATAGAAATTAACAAGTGAATTTTAAATTATCATTTTCTATCACAAACAGCACATTCGGAAAAATGTACACATAAGAAGGTGGCTGCCGAAATAGGGTGGATTATGCAAAGTACGGACGATTTTATTGTGCACAGCAACTTTTATTTGCCGCATCCTTTCAATACAGTCTATTATTGCGTTGTGGGTTAAACTAAGTTTGAGTAGTTAAGTGGTTTTTTTTTTGCTTGAATAAAATTAGATATCTTGAAAGCAAACAAAGTATGATTCTATTTTTCACCTCATTTAGTCCGCTTAGATAATAAGCCTTTAATTGCCTGGATGGCAGAAAACTTCTGCAAGCATTCGACAGTACTTGGATGATGATGCAATTAGCAAAGTGTTTCACACTCCAAAGGTCAGGAGCTTGAGTTGATTGAAAATTAGCTTGTGTTGCACAAATAAAACCAATTACCTTCATGCGTCAGAAGGGCCCCTTAGGAGTGAGCTGAGCGTGCCAGGGGTGGTACCAGTAAATGTGATGGAAGAGGACAGAAAGCAGCATGCAGGCTTAATTACTTATGTAGACAGTAGGAGGCTTTGTCAATAGCGTTCAAACTGTTCTCACCTGCACCCTTTGAACTCATTCGTTTTTCTTACTACTGTAAAGTGTACAGCTGGTGTCCAATTGTTCCATTTCATCGTCTATGGAACTTTCCATTTATGACACTTCAACATTCCAGCCGAGCAGGCCAACTATTATTGGTGGGTGATCCTTTTGTTATTGAGCCGAACAAAGTGAATACAGGGCAGTATTGATTGATACTGTTCCAATACTGATCCGCTTTGCTTAGAAATGTCGTCGTCATTTGATAATTGAATCCCTCATCCTTTGAACTAGTTTAGAATTGCGAAAAATACAGCTTAAATATTCAAATAGCACCAAAATTGTTCTATTTTGTATTACATTACTACAAGGCAAACTTAAAAGCTCCCGTGTGTAATATTTGACCACTAGATGGGACTGTTGTCTAATGTGAACAAAAACCATTGTCATAGAGCACAGCGTCAATGACGGCAGTGTTGGGAGGGTTACTTTAAAAATGCAATCATTTACAGTTGCTAATTACGTGTTGATAAATGAAATCAGTACATAATCAGAATACCAAAATATTGCTGTTGTGTAGCCTACTCCAATACCAAATATGCTAATGAAATAAACTAACTAAACTGAATTGTATTTGAAACAAATTAACAATGTTAACTTAAAAAGGAAAAAGAGGAGACCAAATGCATGTAGTTGCTTGCAGTGCAACAAAAAGTGTTCACAATTTAACCAAGTCATGTAGTGTTTTGAGCGAAAACAAATCTTTCTCTTTCTAATGGTGAAGAAGGTCGGCTTTGTTTTAGTTCACATCAAAAGCACATCACGGACCCAATATTGTTTTAAGCACACAAAGTTAACTTTGTAAATATCATACACACTCTGACTTTTTGTCATCACTCTGTCTATTTAGTGTCAGTGATTGAAATGTTGATGGAGACATGTATATTATGTATATGTTAATGTAAGAAACGTGTAAATGTGTACATGAAGGTAATGAATGGTACTTGAAAGGATGCTGTGGAATAGGGCACATGCTCCCAAGTACTAAATTGCATCCATAATTTTATTTCATGTGATTCCATTTGTTTATATTTGTTTGTTGATGTCTCGTTAGTTGCACTTGAAATACAATGCACTTTTCTGTTAGTTTTTGAACATAACATCCTGTTTTGTAGTCATGCTCCTTAGGCAGCAGCGGAGGGTCCTGAGAGTGAGCGCACCGCTGCATGTGTGTGGGATGAATAAGAAAGCAGAAAGAGAGGCGCAAACAGTCATGGCGAATGTAAACAAAGCTAATGTGAATGAGGAAATTAATACAAAACGTTTTCTTAAAATCTTGCAAAGTCATCTTTGTTTTTACAAAATATACCTGATATTAGAGTACGTCTTTTTTTCTGTCACTAAGGGGATACAAATACGTTTATGTATCCTGATTACGTAATGCTCTTACATGCATTCCATTTCTCCCAAGCCTGCATGGCAGTGAACCCTAGGTATGGATTCCACTATGTAAAAGAAATACCAATTTCTCGACCAATGATTTTTATGAAAAATAACATTGGTATGATAATAGTCCATGTATGATGGCCTAGTGTTTTGAATCAATGTGTGTTTTTTTTTTTTACCAAATTATTATTTTTAGTACCACACGGAGGCACTAAAGATTACATACTGTGCCTTTAACCGTATGAAACAGTGGTTCTCAACTTGTCTGACTTTACGACACACCACCGCACCCTAATTACAAGTCTTGACACAAATAAAAAAAAAATTCCACATCCACTTCTCAAATTCATGAAATGGAAGGAATAGGCAGTTTAAAGCATATATAGTTGTAAATATTCTATTTACCTTAAAAAAAGACCAGCAGAACCAAAAAGACTTCAAGTAACGTATACTGCCATATAAAGATACGTCGCATATAAGCTACCTCATAAAAGTGCTTCAAAATAGCCACATATTAAAATAAATGCTTAACTTAATATAACATTTACCTAAACTTTTTAAAATTTTAAATTTTAAATATGTATATCATAATTAATAATCTAATGGTTGATAGCTGGGCAGCATGGAAGCTGAGTGGTTAGCACATCTGCGGCACAGTTCTGAGGTCTTGGGTTTAAATCCAAAATCAAATATATGACCATATTTTTTAAAACATCGCCTCAACACAAACCAACCAAATGTGTTGCAAACAAAGTATAAAAAGCCCATTTGTCAAATTAGTGTAAAAATAAAAATGTTTAATTCATTTCAATTCTAAATATATGAAAGATATAATAGCCTTTATGTCCTGATTAATTTTTCACACTAATTTGAATCATGCTTATGTAAGAAGTAACACAAAAAGGTTTTGTTGTCTGTCCTTAAAGAAAATGTGTCAAAAATGTGTATGAAAATAAAGCTTCAGCAAAAAATGAAACACAACAGTATTTCAAATATTCTTAAACGCGCAACAAACCCCGTCCTCGCCACACTTTAATGCCACCACCACCAGTCACCACTCACCACATCCCAGTTGTTGGCAACACAAAATCCCCTCTATAAAACTGCTGCATAATGATACAGGAAGTGGTTCAGATATTTTAGGGTGATTTGAAAACTGACCAAGGTGCAATTTGGCCACATTCTTTCCAAACCTTACTGTTGTTTTTCAACTCTAACTTTAGCCCATTACATAACCATCCATGTTTTTGACAACATCGCAAACCAGCACCATAGTACAGGCCTCATTGAAGTATTCTTATCCAACTTCACAGTAGACTGGATTACCAATGAAATAATTCACATGCAAATTATCATTTCTCCATACATCTGTAAAGTTTGTGTGCTCCTCACCTAACGTTAATTAACAGTGGCTGTGATGGTTTTGGACTCTTATAACTGGAAGTGCTTTTCTGGATGGATGCTGCGATGAGTTTATGAGACGTCGTTGTCTCAAACAACCCAAATAATTGGTTTCATTGCTCGTGTATTACGCTGAAAGTGAAACTTGTCCACATAAATTTATCTCTAAAAGTAATGTTGCATGGCCATTTTTTCACAGACAAGTGCACCTATAACTAATACAAGTGTTTTTACTAGGTTGGAAAACTGATGATCAGTCAATGAAAAATGTCAAGTTGGCAACACATGAGTCATAGCAAATATATGACTCCAAAGCAACCAAAAAGACCGAATGTTAAGGAAAAGGCGCTTTTACCCAAGGGAGTAGTTATAGCATGGACCGAAGGGACTTGTGCCCGAGATTATTGAGCAATCATTATTTTGTCCCCTCCTACAAGGGATGAAATAGCATACATGATTTATTGTATCTAAAAAAAACGTTTTTTTTAGCTCTTTTCATTAGGAAATGTTCAATTGGGTGTGTTGTTTTTCACTGCATTAGACTGACAGTGCCGGATCATTTACACGCTACTTCACTTTCACTGCAGCGAGAATGCAAAACCATGGCTTCCTTGACTCACATTATCTTGGCCCGTGTAGGAGGCCGTTAGCTGCATTGTGTGTTTGTGTTTGTTAACAAAAGGGTATAAACAGAATGTGGAATTCAGACGTGTGGGTGTGGGCGGTAAGCTGTGGTTGGTGGTGGATTCCCCTTCTGTAGTTACTGTGACAAAAGTGGGCTGCCCTTAAACCACTGTGAAGCTTGCTGGCCATTGCACACACAAAAGCCAGTTTTTTATTGTCCCTGCTTGCCTAATATCCTGTCTGGCATGTGACTGAAGGTGGATTTTGTCACTTCCTCACGTATTGTAAACCTTAAAGGTCATTTTGCCTTGATTAACTGCATTCAAATCATTTGAGTAACATGGTAGCTTCTAATATACAGTGCAATTTGATTTACTTTACTGTCATCCTCCAACTTGCATCGGTAAAGAGTGGCCTAAATCAGAGTGTTTTGTTTCACGCAGTTGTCTCTGAACTATTACTGACAGGCATCCCGTCCCATCGCTGGCATTTACACTCACTGTGCACCACACTGTCACCTGACAGACCCTGAGACTGCACAGCACCCAGGCCCAAATGTCAAAATGCCGCCTTCTCTGCTAAGGTGAAACAGCGTGGCAGCATAAGTGCTGTGTAACCCACTCACCTTTTAAAACTGCCCATAAAATCCTATTGGATTTGTTTGTACTATGTTCCTGGCAGGCAGCACGGCGGCGCAGTGGTTAGCGCATGTGCGGCACAGTTCAAGTCATGGGAACCTCCTGTGTGGGTTCAAATCCAGCTCCAGACTTCCTGTGAGGAGTTTGTATGTTCTCCCCGTGCTTACGTGGGTTTCCTCCTGGCACTCCGGTTTCCTCCCACATTCCAAAAACATGCATTTCAGGTGAATTGGCTGGTCAGAATCGTCCATAGGTGTGAATGAGCGAGTCAGTTGTCTGTCCCCGTGTGCCCTGCGATTGTCTGGCAACCAGTTCAGGGTGTCCCCTGCCCACTGCCCGATGATTGCTGGGATGGGCTTCAGCACCCCCGCGACCCTACTGAGGATAAGCGGTGCAGCTAATGAGATGAGAATGAGATGTTCCTGGCAGCCCTTGTTTTTTTCTGAAATGTGGTCGAACAGAGGAAGTGTTTAAAAGTCCTCCAACTAAGACTTCCTAAAAATGACAGGCTATCAAAATATTTTTCAAAGGCACCCCTCAAACATCTTTTGAACATTGGATTTGGGACTTGTATTTTTTGAAATTAATCCCAAGATAAACGTCTAAAACGGGGTAATCCAAACATAGTCCAAATTTTTTGTTTTTTTTTAAAGTTATTTTTTGTTTTTTTCTCCCAGTGCTTGCGTGAGTTTCCTCCCACATTGCATGTCAGGTGAATTTGCGCGCTCAAATTCTCCCTGGGTGTAAATGTGTAAATGAGCGAGTGAGTTGTTTCTGTGTGCTGGCAACAAGTTCAGTTCTTCCTTCTGCCAGGACACAGCTGGGATGGGCTCACGCACCCCCGCGACCCTACTGAGGATAAGCGGTGCAGTTAATGGATGGACGGAAGTTATTGTCATGTTGACAACATCCATTTACAGTCCAAGTTAAGAACCCAAAATGTCGTCTTAACATTTAAACCAAAAAAGTCTAATTTTATCGTTTAGTAAACACTTCAAATAAGGTCAGAAGACATCAATGAATTTTAAACCTCCAAGGAGAACAGAAATGGACAGTATAAAAAAAAAACACTCAGGATGTAAAACTATGAATCTTGTCTAAAGGTCCTCCCCTGAGCCCTTTATTTTTATTAAATCTCCTAGGTTACAAAAAGCAGTTCAGCTAATGGGCGTCGAAATTCAAAGAACTGCATCAGAATTATTGGCTGATAGTGACAATGATGTAAACAGTGCAGGATAGTAAAACTAACAAACAAATAATAATTTACATATCAAACTGGAATCATATGCAGTGTTTTTGCAAGTGTCCAATATTAAATACACAAAAAATAATAAACATATCATTAAGAAACCATGGTGCCTGTCAAATGTCTTGTAACCAGTTTTTGTATGGTGGGAAATAAACCCCCAAATTATGTAAATATCGATTTTTTACATTTATAGTAAATCAGTACATTCAAATATTAAGTAAAACCAACAGATTCCTTATCCGACACCAACCACCTAGCTGTAAAAAAGAGCATGTTTAATCTTAAACACAGTTAAGTCCTGAGTGTTTATCTGTACAGAGATGGCAATGTCATCAGAAATTTTACACAGTATTGTACAGTATTTCATATATTATTTATAATATTACACTGCTGTTGCCGCAGTGGAGAGAAGAAAGGCCGATGAAGAATCATAACCAGGTGCATTGGGTAAAGAAAAAAGAGAACGACGTAATAATGAATATTTTTATCACTCATTTAATTGATTTATCAAAGGACATTATAAAATTCGGTTTCACGTTTAGCTAGCTGAAGTTGATCAATATAAACACGTCTTGTGAAGGCGTGATTCCTTCTATTTGCATTCTCTGATGGTTTTGTTTGAAAGCAGTAAAACCCAAGTCAACATCCATATTGCAATGTGTAGCAATTAAATAGTCCTCAAATTCATGGGGAAGTTCCTCCAGAGTCTCATCTTCTGGGGTACTTCAAATGTCAGCATATTTGAACGAATGAATGAATGAATGAATGAATGAATGAATGAATGGAGTGCGTAGACCCAAAACCTGGAGATTGACGCACCCTCAGATACCTTTATTATTCACCACAGCTTTACAAAAAGATCTTGAGTCTCCATATGAGGCGATAAGTACAACATATTGTGTTATTTATGGCTTAGAGCAAGGGCCTCCGAAATGATGCCAGCAGGCACCAGCGTGCCCCCAAAGAACAGGTGAGGTGCCCACAGACCCGTTCTGAAAAAAAGTTTACCAGTGCTGGGTCATTGTCATTTTAAAAGGTTGATTAAGTCTATTTGACCAAAGAAATAATACAGTTGTTGGCAATCACCGGGCTATGGACTAGTATTGGGAAGTGGGTCGTTTGGTACTGGGCTGCACAGACAAAAATTAAAAAAGTAATTTTTTGCCTACACCATATTTATTTGTGCATACAATCATTTTTTTCCACCTAAAAAGTTTATGTGTGCATAAACCTCGGTTTTGCAGTGATAATGTATATCAATGTAATTGAGCAATCATTGATCAGTCAACATTATTGCTGAACTTATTGGTTCAGCAATGGATTCAAAGGAAATTTAACCAAGATTGCCATGGTGAGAGCACCCAATCCAAACCACTAGGCCATCATGATTCTAGTTGACCAATAAAAGTTTTATCTCAACATCACACTATTTTTACTTACGGTGCCCCTTTGTACAGCATTGGGGCGGCAGTAGCTCAGGAGGTAGAGCGCTCGTCTTGGGATCAAGGGATCCCAGTTCAAATCCTGGCTTGTCCGTGTTACATGTCAAAGTGTCCTTGGGTAAGACACTGAACCCCCCCAATACCTCCAATAAGCAGGTTAGTGCCTTACATGGCTGCAATACAAGGCCGCTATTGGGAAATGTGAAGCACACTGTAAAGCGCTTTGGTAAGTCATTGACTTGAAAAGCACTATATAAATGCAGATCATTTCATTTCATTTCATTGTAATGGAGCATTAGGGAAAAGATTTTAGCCAAAACAATGTTGTACATCATCGTATCGCGAGTAAAAATAGTGGGATGATGAGATAAAATATAATGCCTTTTCCTATGTCATCTAAATCTCTTGTTGTCTAGTGATAACACAGTGGATTTGGACTAATTGGACTGGAGGATGCTGCGTGGGAGGGTGGGATGCCATCCCACTTGAGAAGACAGAGCCCTTTACACATTGGATAACTGCTGTTAAAAGTGTCGATAAAAATTGTTCAAACCTCATATAGTTAAAATATGATATAATGAGATTGTGAATATATTTAATTGCTGTTAAAAGTGTCGATAAAAACTCATATTGTTGGGATATGATATAATGAAATTGTGTGTTTAATTGCTGTTAAAAATGTCGGAAAAAAATGGTTAAAACGTCATATTGTCAGATATAACGAAATTGTGAATAAGCTTAATTGCTGTTGAAATTGTCGAGAAAAATTGTTCAAACCTCACATTGTTTATTTGCTGTTAATAGTGTCGGTAAAATTGTTCAAACCCAAAAAATTGTTGTTATTCTTATTACTGTTATTATCATTACTGATGTTATAATTGGGCCAGGCCGAGAGAATATAGTCAGACATTAAACTGGTCCGTTGTACAGAAAAAGTTGCTGACCACTGAAATAATACAAAGTTTGTTTAAAATTGATGTTCAATACTTAAAACTAGATCATACAAACAATAAAAAGATTCAACCATAGTGCACACTCTTTCAATTTATCTGTATAGCCGTTAATCACAAAATGCCTCAAAGGACTGCACAGGTTACAATTGCACCATCCCCTGATCTTATTGTTAATTGCGTATCCTGGAATGAGGTTCCTACCCGGCGGTGACAACACTTTTAGCCAATAATGTTTCCTAAAGCAAAAAATAAATAAATAAAACACCACCTTTAAATTAAGGTGAACTAAACTGCTCCCCTATCCATCATTTCAAAATGGACCTGATGAAACCAGTGCATAATTGTTTAGAGGTGGCATGATTGGCAATTGGCGAGTTCTTTCATCAGCAGGTCGACATCGCCTGAGCAATGCCGCAGGACTAAATGGAATAATTTTATTGCTGACTTTGAAGTGTAAAATAGGAGTGCAAGAGAGGAGCTTTGAGAAAAGGTCAACGCCACGAGCCATTGTGGCTAAACTCTTTTGCTTCTTTGTTCTGTTTGGGAATTGCTCACAAAGGCATCCTTTTGATTTCCCTTTGATTCATTACAAAAGCTGCATTTGCGGTCACAGTTTTCGATAATTTGCTCAAACTGAAAAACCTCTGTTGACCGTCTTTGAAGCCTCCTCAAAGCATATCACAGTTCACTTTTCAAAGACCAGATATGCTTTTCAGGTTTCATATACTAAAATATATCTGAACTTCATAAACAATTAGATAAAGTTACTTCTCAGATATGCAAATGAGTGTCAAATGGAAAAGTTAGTAACCAAAGCGACGATTTAATTGGATTGCAGCCATGAACAATGAATTGTGTTGTGACAGGATAATGAAAGTTTATGGGTCCTCTCTGAGGCTTTAAATCCAGATTCAAATCTGCATCTATAAAGGCAACAACGAAGCAAGATCTTTCCAAACCTTACTGTAAGAGTATACAAGGCACAGAACAAACAGGGGAAATTTGTTTGCAAATATTTTTTCCTTGAGGTTGCAATTTTTATTTAAAAAAAAATTCTGATTTTACCTTCATATTAAAACATATTAACTCACAAATGTTTTTGTATTGGGCTGAGCCACTGTATTATACTCAGACATTAAACTGGTCCATGGTACCGAAAATGTTACAGAATACTGACCCAACGAATGAGTCTGATTCCATGACTTGGATTCCTTAATATCCTCACCAGGAATTTGTTTTTTGAAATCCGACCGGCTTTTCTCTACTGATTAGAAAAAGAGTGGCAGCATTTCCGGTCTTTTTTTTTTTTTTTGAAAGAAGAAAAAAATAAAGGAAAAAATAAATCAGTTGGCGAAACTATTTATTCTAAAAAACATTTGCAGAAAAATTTAAGGAAACCATGAGCCATGTTATTTCCTTATATACGAAAGGGATCAATTATGTCAATTGCATATATGAGTATTGGAATTTTGAATCACAAATTTGCATCATGGATATATAAATCCATAACCCATAATGAATTTATTATTTTGTTACAGAGTAGCAATAATTTGAGTCATTATCTAAAAATTATTAAAACATAAATACATCTTACCTTATTGGCATAACGATTTGTCCATTTTGAATATAGTTTTTCTTATTTTGGGTACTTTATCTTTGTTAATGATGTTCATAAGTACAGTATTAATGCAAAAAATAAGTAAAGGAGACAAAATAGAATAAGAAAAAAATGATAATATGCATACAGAAGCCTGCTAACAAAACAACAAATTCAACTTTTGAGGGCAATATTCTTCTCATCAAATGTGAAAAATGTAAAGGGGTGGGATACACATTGTTAACATTGCTGAATTGCAAAACCAGCTCTAGCGTATTCATGTTGAGTTGTTGCTAGTGAGCAGGAACAAAATGCTATCCAGCTAGCATGCAGTCCAAATTGTTTATCAACCAATGTAAATTAAAAACGAAATTCAGCTAACCCTGTAGTGTCTTTTTCATGCAGTATTACCACATTTTAACCACATAAAAGTCAAGTCCTCTTTATTTTGTATAACCCTAAATTTCCAGCTGAAAGGAAAAATACACAGAGGAATAAATACAGACTTGAAGATTATCGGCTGCTCTCTGGCCAGTCTATAGGACATTGCCATCAACATTATGAATACCCCGGCCACCACCTCTTATATCTGTTGGCCTCTGGAAGGCGCTGCAGGTCCCTAAAAATAAGGACACACAGGCTCAGAGACAACTCCTCCCCCAGAGCCATCACCATCTTAAACAAGCATGCAAAGCTGTGAAAACATATTTTGTGACTTAACTTGTTTTTGTTTTGTTTCCGCTTAATGTTATTGCACAAAACTGCAAAAATATATACATTATTTTTGGGGAGTTTTGTTGCTGCTCAATGTTATTGCTCCTCTTTTCGTAGCACTACTGATACAATGCAAGCTTTTTCTCTTAAGCTCTATTCTCAAACATTACACTTTATGATTATAACTTGGGCCAGTCTTTAAGCACTTTGTTGGTCTATTGGATCCCCTAACCACCCGGGTCATTGGGGCACCATTTGTTGTGTATTGGTCAAGTACAGCCTTCTTGCACAAAGTCATATGTTTCCACCCAGTCTCGAACTGGGGAACCTTCGAATGATAGGCAAATTTGCTGACCACTGCACTATGGAAACACACTTCATTGAAAATCTTTTTTTCTGCCTTTTATCCTGATAGTCTATTATCATTTTTTTATCTCAAGTCTTTATTAGATATTTACCCTGGAGTTCCATGTTTTATCTTTTTGCATACAATGTTCCATAACCTATGATATCAATGGCAATAAAAACAACCTAATTCAATTCAAAACAGTCAAAAAAAGGTTTGGTTGCAATGTATTTTCTTCATATTAAAATTTCGGTTTTCTTGTATTTTGGCAGGTGTTTTGAACAAAATGCTCTCAATCCTTTTTATTAGGAAACCTCTAAGCTGTTGTGTAGTTGTAACAACCAACTTGCACTAAGCAGCTGTCGAATCGTAGGCAAAAACGTAAACAATACTCATATGATTAAAAAGTACTCACAAAAATGATCAGTACCTATATCAACAATGGAGTACCACACCTTCGTGGATTTAAAAAAAACAGTGTGACTTAACAATTGTGTCCATTCTCTAAAAGAGCTACTGAGAAAGTTGCAAAACACAGTGAGAAATCCCTCCTCGTTCCGCATCTCATCATTTTGGCTGATCGCCTGTCAGACATCCCTTCAGATGAAATCTCTTTTATCCGTCCGACATTTGCCACGGCAAATCCGAAACATGTTCCCCGATGCTTGGTAGCTGATGGATTTCGGATGGAATCGGCTTTATCCGCACTGTGCGGTATTCACCAGATTGACGGAAGCGCTCGTTCCAGCCGGGACGCGGTTAGTAGGGCTGAATGGAAAACAACAACAATCAAATCGATATTGTGGGAGCAGACTGAAGGTCATTGAGAGCAAGTTAATTTCAACTCATCGCAAATAGCTTTGTTGTATCCTGAGGGGACAAAAAACAACACAAACGAGCAATTTTAGCAATTCACTCCGCTGCCAAAGCCCCGTGCACGGTGTACTCTGTGTCAGCGCTCTTCAGCGTCAGCTCCTTGCCTAAAGTTACCATCAGCATCAGTCAACGTCACCATAGCAATTTTTCTTTTTTATTTCTCTTCTATTTCCATCTCTTTCACTTTCATCAGCCAGCCTGTCACTCATATAACTGCTCAATAATTCACAACTATATTCTTTCTTTTCCATCCGACAGAGAGAAACTACTGCCGATGCCGGTTTGAGTGAGACAGCACTGTGAAATTGGTATTGCCAGGCGAACATTAACCTGACTGGCTATGTACATATTAATACTCTCATTATCTCCGAGGTGAGTGGTGGTGCACCAGTGACATTCAGGAGGACACCAACTGTAATGGTTCTACTGAGCTAAAAACACACAACTTCAGCTTTCTGACTCTCGGAATCCCAGGCCCCTGGACGACCCTCAATCATTCTCAGATACCCACATTCAGTTTCACCTTATTCTACTAATTGCCTGAGCAGAAGGTACCAAACAGACAGGATCATTACTCATTAGCAGCTCCTAGCTAAAAAGCCAAAAGCCAAAATATCAGGAAATTTTTAGCAGCATGTTGTTGCTACACAGTAGATAGATAGATAGATACTTTATTCATCCCCGAAGGGAAATTCACATTTCCAGCAGCATCCCTGAGCTGAGAACAGTACAATAATAAAGCCAAAAGAATACAATATACAAATACCCAGTGTGACGTGCAAATGCCCACTGTAGCGTGTTATATAGAATAACTAAATAGTGCTACACAGAATACATATTGCAGTAGGATTCGGTAATATCCCATGTAGGTGGTGTGGTTTAATGTGGGCCTTTACTCTGCCGGGTGGAGTTAAAGAGCCTCATGGCATGAGGAAGAAAAGATCTCTTCAGTCTGTCCGTAGTACAAGACAGTGACAGCAGTCTGTCGCTGAAACTGCTCTTCTGTCTGGAGATAATGCTGTGTAGTGGATGCGATGGATTGTCCATGATTGACCTCAGCTTTTTCAGTGCTCGTCTCTCAGCTACTGTTGTTAGGCTGTCCAGCTCTGCCCACAACAGAGCTCGCTTTCCTAGCCAGTTTATTGAGACGAGAGGCATCCTTCTTCTTGACGCTGCCTCCCCAACACGCTGCCGCATAGAAGAGGGCGCTTGCCACTACTGTCTCATAGAATATTTTCAGGAGCTTTTTGCAGATGTTGAAGGATGCCAGCCTTCTGAGGAAGTAAAGTCGGCTTTGCCCTTTCCTACATAGAGCTTCTGTGTTGGCAGTCCAGTCCAGTTTGTTGTCCAGCTGCACACCCAGGTATTTGTAGGTCTGGACAAATTCTACACATTCTCCCTTGATGGTTACAGGAACCGGGTGAGTTCTGGTTCTCCTGAAGTCCACCACCATCTCTCTGGTCTTGGTGGTGTTTAGGTGCAGGTGGTTTGCGTCGCTCCATCGGACAAAGTCCTGAATCAATCAATTTCCTGTACTATATAAATATATATATATATATATATATATATATATACATATATATATATATATATATATATATATATATATATATATATATATATATATATATATATATATATATATATATATATATATATATATATATATATATATATATATATATATATATTGGACTGGACAGACTTTGCTTTACTAAAAGTAAAGGGGCTGAATAATTTTGCACACCCACTTTTTCATTTTTTATTTGTTAAAAAAGTTTAAAATATCCATTAAAGTGTGTTCCACTTCATGACTTTTTGGGCTAACATCAAGTGTAGTATCTGTTCTTATCAGTTTAATATCTGATACGTCCATACATTAAATTGATTTTTGAAACGGGGAGATGGAATAGGGCTTGCTCCGTCCACTCCACGCATCGACCCGGTATTGCAGTATCTCCTCTACCAAATTTTCAGACCAGCTCGGTAGCCTAGATGGTATGGCGCCCGCTCCGAGACTGGGAGGTCGCTGGTTGAAGCCTCGGCCGAGTCATACCTAAGACTTACAACATTGGTACTCATTGCCTCCCTGTTTGGCGCTCGGCATTTAGGGTTGGAATTGGGGGGTTTGGTCACCCAATGACTCCCAACACAGCAGTTGGGTCTAAAATGGCAGCGCCCTGTTTGGCTGCGGCTACATTGGCTCGCTACAGTCTAACTGTACGGGTCAGGTGTATCGACATTTCATTCTGTGTGCATGGTTACAAAGAATGACAACAAAGCTAAATTTTATTCTATTCTATTAGAATATATGATTGTGTCCCACTTATTGTTGATGCTTCACAAGAAATTACAGTTTTATATCTTTTTGTTTGAAGTCTGAAATGTGGCAAAACGTCACAAAGTTGAAGGGGGCCAAATACTTTCTCAAGCCACTGTAAGTGAACCGTATTTCCAGGTAATGGTGAAATTACATTAATGTGAAGGGTTTGCATCTGAAAATTTCTGCTCATGTCAGCCTAGACTCTGACTCATTACTCTCCTTCCCCTTCATTTGATAATGATCACTTCCCTAGATGAACATCATTTTATATTGGCTGACTAATTGCTCAGTCTATCACACTTCCTCCCGCAGGGCTGGAAGTAGGAGCATTTACTAAGTTCGCATGCCAGCTACGGGGAAGGAGGCCTGGAACTCAGGCATAAATATCCACCTTCAGGGGTAACATTCATCCCCAACAGTTTGCGGCATCTCCCACTGTGGGCAGAGCTCTGGCGGAAGGCAATCCCACCTTGGCATCTAATCCTACATTTGAGATCCTCTGCATTAATCCACTCTGTTGTGCATGAAATGTGTTTGCTCTATATTAGTCATAAAACATCAAATATGCAGTCAATGAATAGTCCATAAATCATGTCAAAATAATGAGTCAGAATGAGTGATGACTTTTCTGGGTTTCACTGCTGGCTGAAGTACTTATAACAGTATGAAATCTGGCTTGGAAGTAAAGATTAAAACAAATGGAGCTACCGTTGATTTTGTAGAAAACATATTTGCGTGCACATTAGCAAAAAAAAAAAAAAACAGCAAAAAAGCAACTCAAGGTGCAAGTTCTGTAGTACATCATTACTGGAGCTCTACATTAATTGCATTTCTGCAAAAAAGGAAACATGCACGTTTCCCTGAAGTCAGTAAAAGAAATTTGTGACTTTTCTCTCTGGCAGTATATATTATTTTACACACTTCTAGTTTTGCTTCAGTGATAACCAAACTTGTTAAAGCATTGGAGCAAAAACAGAATTGGTTGCTACTCGGTCCCAGGTCATTCAGGTGTAAGCCAACAGAGGAACTTTTTGCTTAACTCTTCCATTAATCCCCCAATAGTTACACACTGATTAACATCTTTTTTTCTTAACTTCCTGCCATTTACCAATTGTTTCTTTTTCAATGTCTTTAACATGTGGCGCCTTATCTTTTAAAAAAAAAAACAAGATTTTGAGTACCTATGAACTAGGAAAGGCTGTTATCCAATATTGTGTAGTATCATGTGAGCCAAGGATGCTGCCTCATTTGTTCCAACGTGGCCCGCTTCTCCGGATCCAGATTCAAGCAATTCCACAAGAAATCTTCGCATTCTGAAAAAACAAAGATAATCAAGAGATGTGATTGCTTTCAGAAGATAGAATAAACAATATGCTGTAAATAGTGTATACCTTCTGATAAAACCCGATTCAATCTTAGCATCTGGGACAGAAACATGACTGTATCAAAACGTTTAGTTCCAGCCATCAACTCAAAAAGAAGTGCACCCAGATGCCACACAGTGGTTGGGCCGGCACTGTATGTTTTCCTTAGCACATACTCTGGAGGAGCATAACATAAGGTACCTACATAGATAAGACACTCTTGGTTATACTAAGTAAAATTGAATGACTATATGTTGAGATCTACCGTCGTAGTCCCGGTATGGCTCGTTGCTCGCAAAGCAGCTACATCCAAAATCAATGATTCGCACTCGGGGGATACCGGAAGTGGCCTCCAAAAGAATGTTTTCTTGTTTTAAATCTCGATGGAACACATCCACAGCGTGCATGTTGATAGCTGCGACGACTAGCTGCTTCATGATGTTCTGGGAAATGGATACAGATATGAAGTAGTGCAAAGCAAATCTAGCAATTTTTTTCATATTAAATGATTAAGAGTGACCCTCATCAAGTGTACATATTTTAGATAAATACTTTGGTTTAGTTGGATTAAGTGTACAGGTATTTAACTGGCATGCAATATTTTTTCCATTAACAGCCTCAAGGATGATGACTACCCTTGTTTAGATGTCAGTACCATCCTTTAAATCATCTAGATCAAACAAATCCAGTCTTTGCTTGTCACAACTGATGTGTACAGGTACTTTTCGATACTACCGAAAATTGGAAAACGTTTGAATAAGTTTCAATGGAAATGTGGCTTCATTACAGTGTGCTCTGTGTATAATTTGTACCTTGGCCTCACACTCCGGCAGGGCACCAATCCTATATCTTGTAATGTAAGTGAACAGGTCCACAGATGGGACTGGCCTCTCCATGACAAGGACAATCTCGTGCTCCAGATCATATTTGTTCAACAGTGACACGACTGCGGATGTCCCGTCTGAGTTCTTTTTGATCGACGCTTGCAGCATTAGCAATGCTTCAATGGGGATGTCCTTTCTTAGTCCGTTGACGTTCTATCGGTTTAAAATGAAAACAATTTTATGCCAAGGCAATGTTCATCATGAATTAATTTCTCTTCATTTTTCTATCGTTAACAAAAAAAAAATGTCACTCTCCCAAAGAGTCTCATGAACACCACTCACCAATGGAATACTCTTAACCCCTTTTGGAATGTACTTAATCGCCACCTATTGAAGAAAGCCATTGGTGTTTTATTATAACTGCAATCACAATAGTTGGGAAGAAAAGGCCTTGACTACTTACTGGAAAACAATCACTTTTCCTGTACCCGGCATAGACAGATCCAAAGCCTCCTTCACCAAGCTTATTAACCTGCTGATATTTCTGTGCAAACAAGGCTACAGAGACACAAGGACTGATATAATTTATTAACCAAGATCTTGGTTTCCAGTTCAGCTTTCTGGAATAGCGTAGCATTCAATTTAACTAGACTTTTAAATGAGGCATATACAGCCATATTTTTTTGTTAAGCGTATTTGGGCATCTATAAAGGCCAGTTTCTCACGTGTGCATAAAAATAACTTGTATTCGATAAGACGCATCCCCACTGCGTTCACAGTAAGATATGACTATTTCATGCCAATAGTTTAAAGTGAAATTACTTAATTTATAAAAACATTTCCCCTTTGATAATTTATGAAATTAGAATTTGACATTTTACCTCGATTGTTTGCAGCATGCTGAGAGGTTACTAAACCTATGCACCACAATGGAGTATTACTGCTCCTCTCCATCAATATCATCTGTTCCCTGTCCTCTTTGTTGGGTTCCCCAAAAAAGACCAATGAAAGCTTGTTGAATATTTCATGCTCCCTTTCTGAGAGGCTCTGTTGCAGTGAGTTTGGCTTTGACATTGTTTTGTTTGATTTTCTTCCTATCAGTATGTCTTTTTTTGACAAATTACTAGACTCAGTTTTTTCCTTAGAAGTCTGTTGTTTTGTATTACATGTTCTTTTGGTGGCTTTAGGTGATGTGGTATCCACTTGTCCTTCACTTAGTTTACTTGGCTTTTTCCCAAAGGGGCTGAGCTCTGTGTTTGATTCTCTCCTTGTCCTTGCCGGTTGCACAGCCTTCTTTGAAGCCTCGGGATATTTAGCCTTCTGCCTTTGTGTAAGACTCTCTGGTCTTAACCTAAACTTTCTCCTGTTCCCTTTAGAGAGTACAGACTTTAAAAAGTCTTGATTATTTTTACCCTTCAGGTACTTCGTTGGAGACTCTGCAAAATTGCTGGACTTTGTCCTGCTGCCTTTTGTTGGAACGGCCTTGACTGACCCTTGGGATGGTTTTCCTCTCTGCTTTGTTCGTATCCTAGTTTCTATGGTACACTTTCGCCTAGTCCTTTGACCAGTCTTCAAGCATCCCCCAGGAGGTTTCCAACTCCGCTTTCTTTTACTGTGCTCTGGTTCAACATTAAACATTGTCCTTTTTTGTTTTGCTTTCTTACACCTGTCAGGCTTGTCTGAAAATGTCGCTAATCTTTTGTTGGACTTTGTTGTGGTTCCTTTAGATGATGCAACTCTCCCAGGTTCAATATGTTGTTTGAGTCTCTGCTTGCTTGAAAGAATACCTGTGTTCAAGTTTCTCATTAACCCTCTTGCTGTCTTGTGAAGGCAGTGCCAGCTCAGTTTTTTGGTGAGGATCTTTAATTCATTTTCAACACTACATTTGGTATTGTTTACAGCCAAAGAATCAACTTTTTGAGGTTTTCTAGGTTTTGGGATCATGTCACAACACCTATTTGTGGGTGAGGTGCCATGACTGCAGGCCTTAATTTTTGGTGTCCACGAAGCCAAGTCTTCCAAAAAGGAGCTGATTCCTTTGCTTTCTATAATTGAGAGATACTGTAAGTAGTTGGTAGGTAGATCAATAAGACAAGTAATGAGACTACAACAACATTACATCATCTATTAATTTATGTACGTACGTATTTATTTAATCAGATTCTATTCTGTTGAGTTTCCATCTGTAATACCTTTCTTTACTTTGATTTGGGTTCAGTTGTGCTTTTAATTTTGTCTACCTTCCACATTACACTTTTACATCCATTCCATCATTTTTCCTCTACAACAATTAAGTTTAGCAATACCACCTCCTCCCTAATAGTAGCGCAAATTAGGTATCTTAATAATTTTTAATTGCTCTGTGAAGTGCACACGTCTAGCAAAGCTTCAGCCGGTTACGGGCATCCTGAATTCTATATACAAGAATAAGGATTGCTAAATGGCTCTTGAAAAGATCAGAGAAATCGGGTAACTGAAACTTTTGTGTTTTGTGAAAAACATGACTATTAAAACTATGTAGAGACAATGTGTCCTTACTATCTATTGATGATTGATGCACAGAATATTATGAAAATACTTAACTGAATGCATATAAGGCAGAAATAATGTAAAATCACAATAATAATAATACAACCATTGCTGACACGGTATAAAATATTTAGCATATTGGTAAATTGGAGGCAGTGTGTGCTAAAGTAAAGCCAGCTGTAATAGTGGGCTTACATTAAATTTCGAGGTTATTCGTAAACTTACAAATTTGAAAATTTGTTTACAGGAGGCAGTTTTTTACAAGGTCTTTTTACTTTTAGTTCAGCATGGTTAGAAAAATCACATTTGTCAATAGAAAAGAAAAATAAAAGAATTGTGATAAATTCGCATGAGCAATTTGTTTTGAAAAATAATTATGTTCTTTTTCAATACCCTATCGGCCACCCCTAACTGTAAGTAGTCATCGATTTTTTTATAATGAAGACATGTGTATAAAAAACCCTAATGATTATTTATTACTTATTTTTAGAACATCACTATAGCCAAAGCCATTGAGGTGTTCCAGTTGCATTAAAGTCGGTGTGGTTCACACAGGTGACTGCCTTGGCCTGCCGGCAAATGTCACATTGAGAGGGAAGATCCAGATCTGAGGAAAATAAAGCTCAGCCAGGGGAAACAAATTAATGGCCATAGAAAAACGTTTAGCAATGGAGGAATGATAGATTGTTGTATTTCAAGGATACCTCAAAGAACTACATTGACGACACGACAAGTAGTGCACATGAACAACACTAACACACTTTGGGCGAGTCTGTATCTTTGATTATTTTGCAGGAAAAGGGCAGGGGACACCCTGAACTGGTTGCCAGCCAGTCACAGGGCACACATAGACAGACAACCATTCACTCGCTCATTCACACCTAGAGACAATTTGAACCAACATGCATGTTTTGGAACGTGGAAGGAAACCAGAGTGCCCGAAAGAAACCCTGAACCTTCTGCACAGAGAGGCTGTGCACTAACCACCATTTTAATGCTGGCCAAAGGCCAGGCCTTGAAAATATTGTTAGACATTAAACCAGTACTTGGAATAGAAGTGGTCGGGGACCCTGATCCATAAGATTCACAGGCATTGAGATCACGGAGAGGTATTTGTTGGCAAAATTAATCAACTAAAGCCCTATGTTATTTATATGCAGATATACTGTATTTTCTTCAATATGACTGGACTTATTTAGAAGAAATGCTACTAAAATTGTGAGATTTTTACTCAGTAAATGTTACCGCGATAGATAACATGGGCCCCACTTTTATAAAACATTCATGTTTTTCTTTGTTAGCATGCACTTGATCATTCCCTACAAGAATTAAGGCATCGACGCACAACAAACGCACGGAACTAACGCAATGAAATCAATTAATTATCAAGGAATTAATATTGTTGTTAGTTTGCTATCAAATTTAGCATGGCCTTACAGCATTCATTTCTAATTGATTAAAACATTGGTTTACATGACAACCTTGCAAGGTGTAGCAACTTACCTGAGTGGCTGTCAGAGGACAGAGGCTCTAAAAGTTGGAGCCTCTTATCATCCATGTTGTTCCATGGTGCTTGTTCCGAAGGGCACACTAACTTTTTAGTGGGAATAGTTTCATCAGTTTCCAAAATTTAGTGAAAAACAAAAAAAGTGTGCACTAATTATATAAAATAAAGGGTACCATTCTTAAGCGTCAGCATAATAACATCAATGTAACCGCAACTCCAGGATGATGTCATCAAAGGCGGATAAAGTAATGTACAAATTGCACTGGCTTAAAACCACTGATGACAACATAAAGAATGACTAACGTTTAAGAAGTTCAGCCAGCAAGTCCCACCACTTTTCTGGAAACTATCATTATTGAGACTCACCTCACGATTTTAAAAGCTTATTTTGTATAAATGCTGTTAAAAATGTCGATAAAACCTCATTTTGTTAGAATATGATATAATAAAATTGTGAATGTGTTTAATTGCTGTTAAAAGTGTCGACAAAAATTGTTCAAACCTCATATTGTTAGAAAATGATATAATGAAATTGTGAATGTGCTTAATTGCTGTTAAAAGTGTCGATGAAAATTGTTCAAACTCATTTTGTATAAATTATGTTTGTTGATTTTTGTTATGTGTTTAATAACCTAGGTGTCTGGTTAGCACGTCCATTACACATTTTAAAGGCCTGGGTGCCGACTGTTTCAATCAACCTTTCTATGTGCAGTTTGCATGGTTTACCAAGCCTGAATGTTTTCACTGCAGCATTTTTGGTCTTGACTCAACCTTTTACAACTCCTCCACACAACACAAATCACAACACTTAATTCATATGTATTTGATCATTCAAAGGAAAATGCATAACATTTGACCACTAAATGTCCCTTTATTGATTGCAGGGTCTCCAATGTGGTGCCTGTGCCCCCTAAGAACACCTGAGTAGCATGCGGACAGCTTCTGTGGATAGTGATGAGTCTTTGTTATTTTCCAGGAAATGTAATCCATAACTGGTGGTTGACGAAGCCTATTTTAACCCATCTTCCAAAAATTATAACCTGGTAATAACATAGAAATAACAAGATATGTTGTCATTTTATATAATCAAACTGGTAGCACTTTGTGCCAATCAGGAACAAATAGTAGTTTACAGCTTCGAAAAAGGTTAGTGAAAATGAATGCCAAAAAGTACCACACAACCTAAAGAGACTCAAAGTGTCTCTTTCTTTTTCCCCAGCCTTGTTTCAGGTTTTTGGGTACCTGTAGTAGCAAGATGTTTGACAATTTGTCAGTTCCATTTAGGTGAGGCTCATTCTATGTAAAATAAATGCCAATTTCTGGACTTTTGAGTATTAAAAAGCATGCATGTTTATAGATAGTTTATGTATCTTTTCTTCTTATTCAAATCAATTGTATTTTTTTAAAATGTATTAAGGTTTTTTTTTTTACCTCTGGAAGGCTCTAAATAATACACATTGTCCCTTTAAAGATGGCATCAAACAAAGGCAGTTAATTAGTTTGTCACTGTATGATACAGCACACGTCCGGTGTGTTTGCAACTTGCAGCTAACAGGAGTGGAAACATTGGCAGTGTCGGATGAGGTGTGAGATGCTTGCAAATGCTTGAATGTTCTCCTGCAACAAATTGGTCAAACAAATCCAAAATAGATTCCAACTCTATTTATTTTTGACTTTCTCAAGCAACAACATTGCAACACAAGCCTGATAAATACAGCTTTTCCATGGTGTAACTGTTCATGTTCTGAGTACTTTTTTATATCAGAGGGGAATCGGCGCAAAGTATATAGTCTATTAGGCTTTATATAGCGCAGCACAATCTCAAGATAGTTTTAAAAACACCAGTTCCACTTATATATATTTCGCTAGACCTGTCAATTCTGAACAGTTTAAAGCAGGATAGGTCATATAGCCTCATTGAAACATTTAAGTTGGCATGGCACAAATACATACCACAGAATCAATGGCTGTAGAGACACATTCCCTTAAAAAAGTCTGTTTACTGAATGATTGCTGCTGTGACATGAGGGCAGTGTAACTTTCTGCAGCCTTGTCTGCCCTGTAATCACTGGCCATTGCATAACCTTAGGGCTGTTTGCTTTCACCCAACAACAAGCACAGTAGATGATCCAAGCTGGACTGGCACAAAAAGGGAAGATAAATATAGCAAAAGAACACACAAAAAAAGATGAAAGAAATGCAACCTTGACTTTGACTTTTCCTTCAAGCTCTTGCAATTTGTATGGATCAAATCAATTGCTTTCAGATTTTTTTGTCTCAAGCCAGCTCACCAGCTTTTCCCATTTCCGTTCATTCCATGATACAGGCGCTCAGTTCAGAAACTTGGAATATGAAATTTCAAAGTATCAGCAAAGTCAGCAGAGTATACTTATTGCTGGAGTTTGCAGTTTTCTTGTTATTTCTCCTGGGTAAAGTGGAAATCAATGGGCTGATGGTGCGAGGGCATTCACCCTCAAATATAAATTGGTGCTCACCTGAGTTGACCAGGTGGGAGTTCACCACGCTTCATTAAAAATGAAAGTTCTGAGAATGTGACCCTGCCGAATGGTAAAATGTCAAACTCCAAAATTCTGTTAACTGAATTATTATTGTGTGAAATACAATTATATTAGTCAAGTATGCATTTGCACCATGGATGCTTGGAAAATGGTCTTAATCAACTATGATTTTGTAAAGAACTCAAATAACTTGTACTCTCATGGACATGGTGGTCTTGCAATCTTTTGGATTTCAGCAGTTTTTTAGTAAAGGATTGAGATCAGGAGCTTAATTCTTTTTGTCAATTACAAGGCAGAAGAAGGAAATGTTGAATGTTGGATGAATTTAGGCAACGCACGCTCAAACACAATATTTAAGGTATTTTGTATGTATTGTTTCACGTACCGTAAATTCCGGACTATAAGGCGCTCCTGATTATAAGCCGCACCCACTACATTTTAAGAGGGAAACCGATTTTGTACTTACACAAGCCGCAGCTGTGTATAAGCCGCATGCGCCCACATTAAAAAATGTAACACAAACACAAAATCAACCCAAACCCGATTTTACGTCCCGCGATTGAAACTGAATGTCCTTCATTAAAGTACACAGTCCAAAAATCACAGCTGGCAAAAAGAACGGATAATGATACCGGTACTTAAGTTTTGATGCAAACCTGCAGAGTCCGGGTCCGGTTAAAAGTAATCCAAGCAAAAAAGTGTATATTTCCAACAGTAGGGGTGGGAAAGATATATATCCACCATTGTCCGCCGCGTCCACAAACAGGCCTGTCTGTTCCTCACCTTTACCGGTCCCCGTTTCCCGTCACCCTGCGTTTGTTCCGCCCCTTCTTTTTCATTCACCCGTGCAAAACATTTTAGAATAAGAGTCTCAAATAAATACATTACAAAAATATACAGTTGCAAATAAATATTATACATGGTTACACATATTTACAAAGAAAGACGGTACACCGAGAGAGTTTTCAAAGCTTTAATAATAATAATATAACTTTCATCCCAAACGGTGCCCGTGACAGGGCAGTTAATGGTAGCAACACGCTAGCAACACGCTCGCAACACAGTAAACAGGTCTGTTAAAAAAACATACCGCAACCGTCTTCATCTTCCTCCTTAAAACTGAAGCCATCAAAGTCGTCTTCCTCAGTGTCGGAAAGAAACTTTGTCATATAGACGTCGTCCCACGCTCCCGTAGCCTCCCTCGCGCTGTCACTGTCGCTGGAAGTCTCATCCACTCCTGATTCTGTGCCCTCCTCTCCATCACGCAGCAGACCAGCTTTTCGGAACCCGTTGGTGATGGTGGATTTTTTGATGTGCCTTTCTTTTTGCATTTTGCATAATGAGGGTATGTTTACGGTAATTTAATTTATGCACAAGCCAAGAAGTTGCAGTCTTCCTCGGCGCATATATTCCACCGGTCTAAATCTTACCTTTTGTACTCGAGCGCCACTGGCGGCCATTAGCCGAAGGGTTGAAAGTTTGGGAGAAAAAGTAGCGACTTATAGTCCGGAATTTACGGTAGTTAGGTTTGTTTTTGCCAGTTGTGCTGGGAGGGCTGTGGTTTATTTCTCACATATCCATACCTTGAGTCCTCATTATCACGACCAGAACGGAATTAGGACCCAGATGCGTAACGTTAACCAGGAGTTTATTGAGATAGAGAGGAAAGGCAGCAACAGCGATCCGGTGCTCGCTGGATGCGGGAAGCTCACAGAACCGGAACGTGTTCCGAATGTGGAAGTGGATCTTCCGGAGCGTGAGATCGTGGTGTCGAAGACGGAAAAAACAGGTCGATAGCCGGGACACGAGGGGAAAACGTGGTCGGGATCAAAAACGGGACGTAGGCAAGGACAGGAGAGCAAAATGTGGTCGTGGTCACAAAACAGGTCGTAGCCGGAGACAAACTGGGAAATCAGGAACGGACGGCTGGAAAACAGGTACAAAAAGCGGACCGACCGGAGTCAGAGTCAAAGTGCCTGCCTTGTAGAAACAGAGGTTCGCTGACGGTCTGACAACAGGCAAGTGAAAGGACTGAGCTTAAGTAGGACGGGGAACCAATCAGGAAGCCTGCAGCGACTGGCGCCAAATGAGCGGGCACAGGTGAAACTAATCTGTAATCATGAAACTCATCAAATGTCATGGAGTTTTAGGGGAGCCTTTTTGTGAAAGAGATTGCCAATGCTATGCAAAAATGAAAGATAGTACTCTTTTAGCAAAATCAGGCAGTACTTACAATCAATGTTCCCTCTAAGCTGTGTGTGTGCACAATTGCGCACTACCCACAGATTTTGCGGGCACAAGAAAATCTAGCCAGTTCACAAAATGAGGGCTCAAAATTGCTAATTAAAAAGCGAATTAAGTCAGAGTTACAGTGCATGAAGGTAAAAATACACAGGTTCCCCCGACTTTGTGTTCTAAATGCAGTATTTTGATGTCAAGGTCGAAGTAGAACGAAGTTGAGTAAAGTCAGTAGAGTTTTCCGAGAACCAGCTTCTTTGGCTCGGCTCACTAAAAAGAACCGGCTCTTTCGGGTCCCAAACGGCTCTTCAGATTGTTTTTGCTTCTTTAATCCCTACACGACCAAATATTATGTAAAATTGTGCACAAAATGACTTAAGAGAAGGAAGTAAATAGAACAAAAAAGAAAAAAAAAATACCAAAATGAAAAAGTAGTGAAAAGCTGAGGAAAAAAGAAACAAAAGGAAGAAAAAAAAGGGAAAAATTCAGAAAAAAAAGCCAGAAAAAAAGAAAAGAAAGAAACAAAGGAAAAAAAGTAAATAGAGAACAAAAAGAAAAAAAATAACAGCTACGAAAAAATATACACAATGGGATTTGTTTTAAATGAACTTAAAAAAAATAGAAAAAACAGAGAAAAAGAGGAAAAGGTTTGTGTTGCATTCAAATAATTTCAAATTATACCAAGTCAATCTTGTTGCCAACATTGTACTTCCACTAAAAAGTTTAATTAAATACAGTTCTGTATCGAGCAACCGACTAATTAAGCCCCCAAAAATGTTAGTATTATGCGACAAAAGATACCAGGAAAAAAAAAGAAATGGAAATCTTGTGAAGGAATTGTTGTAAAAACAAATGACGTTTGTAGGCCGTACAATCTTTGCAATTCATTTAAAAGTGATTTTTTTTTTTTTTTGCATTGCCGGAAACTCAGCAAAATGTAACGTGATGTTAAGTTTTGGACATGTTTGATAATGGATTACCACACTTGGAGTTGCTGTTGCTTACTGTTGTTTCAAGCGTTGCTCACTGACTTTGTGTGAACGCTCAGACCCGTGGAAAATTAGAGGGAACATTGCTTACAATATAAAAAAAAACTATCACTACAGTATGTATGCACATTATTATTATTAATGTTATTATTATTATTATTATTATTATTATTATTATTATTCATAATAATGTATTAGTATATGTATTTACTTTAATCATCATACTTCACACTAGATTATAAAACCTAACCAGAGAATACACCGTTGATGTATTTAATCTGTAGTTTAAGGTATGCAATTTTGGGGGAATATTTCTGTGTGTTTCATGGGTTGAGATAACAAAGATTGGTTAGGAGTTAAATGATTAATTAATTCTTTAATTCAATAAATGTAATTTTATACCCATGAAAAGTGAGATTTTTTTTGTTGGTATTTTGATATGTATTATAGAAGGCACTTATGTCTTTAACTGACTAAGCAAATTGTGCATTGTGCTAGCTAAATAGTGTCGCCCTGAGAAAGCCCGATCTAGGGAACCTAAAGAGGGTCGGGTCTGGTTAGTACTTGGGTTGGAGAGAAGTCTGGGAAAATACTGAGTGCAGTAAATTGATCATTTGGCGCACGCTCTGCTGCGACAACACTAACTTTACCCCCGGTATAGTCGGTGAAAATTTTCCTAAGAGGACCAAATAATAAAATCACTAGCTGAAAATATGTTTTATTGGTAAAAATCAATGCATCTCTTGCAACTGAATTGAAAAAAAAGTATTCCTGAAATGAAGTGATATTCTTATCGTGTGTTTGGAATTACAGATTGGGATCAAATGTGACACCTAGATTTTTGACTGGGTCACTTGGGTGATTTTGTATTTGTCAATATTCAGAGCAGTATTTGAGAACAAGTCCAATAATTAACATTTCGGTCTTTTCAGGGTTGAGGCACAAAAAGTTGAGTGACATCTATCTTTTTATCTCAGTGAGGGAGGCCTCCAAATTTCCACAGTTTAGTGTGGCAGATTCTTCCATCGAAAGATATAGTTGAGTGTCATCTGCGTGGCAATGGAAACTGATATCATACTTGCGAATTATATCACCTAACGGAAGCATGTGAATGCTGAAAAGAAGGAGGCCAAGTACACCACATGTGTCAGATGTCATTTCACCATATTTAACACAATCTGTCCTATCTGAGAGGTAGGATTTTAAGCATAAAATGACGCTTCCTGAGAGACCAATTCATTTTTCCTGCTGGTCAAGTGAATAAGGTCCAGTAGCAGCAACAGTGATGAAGCCCTGGAATCCATTGCCAGTAGAAAATCATTGGTTACCTTAACCAGGCCTGTCTCAGTACAGTGGTTAGCCCTGAATCCTGATTGCATAGATTTAAAAAGATTATTTTCAGATTTCCTACCACATTCCAAAGACATGCATTTCAGGTGGATTGGCTGGTCCAAATTAATAATAATAATAATAATAATTTCCTTTGTATTGTCATACTGTGTAACAATGTACACAGAACGAAATGTCGATACACCTGACCCGTTGTAGCGAGCCGATGCAGCCGCAGCCAACAGAGGGCGCCGCCATTTTATCAAAGTTATAAGTCTTTGGTATGACTCGGCCGAGGCGCGAACCAGCGACCTCCCAGTCTCAAAGCGGGCGCCTTACCATCTAGGCTACTGAGTTGTCCCTAGTTGTGAATGAGCGAGCAAGTTGTCTGTCCGTGTGTGGCCTGTGATTGGCTGGCAACCAGTTCAGGGTGTCCCCTGCCCATTGCCTGATGATTGCTGGGATGGGCTCCAGCACTCCCGCGACCCTACTGAGGATAAGCGGTGCAGCTAATGAGATAAGATGAGATGAGATAAAATAAGTTTTAGATAGTGCTCCATTCAATTATAGGATCACTTTGATCTTTGTTTAACTGTGTAACAGATTTACAATTGAATAATGAGTTGGCCTTTTTATATAAGAATTATGGTGAACCATCTCGGCCTTTTTGTTTGTGTATATTCTCTAATAAAACTTCAAACTTTTAATAACTGCTTATCTCCACCCCTTACTGACCAACCTAAAAAGCAATATACAGTAAATAAAAACATGCGGAGAAAACCAATGCCTTAATTGAATTGTAACCAAAGTGCAGAAATATTCAACTTTTCATTTTTGGTTAAATTAAACAAAGGAGCAATCATTGCACCAAACTGTCTTTCCATTATGCCATCTCTAATAGGTAGTATTATCTCTTGTGCCTGACTATTTTTTTAATATGATAAACATGAGAGGGAAATGTAGTTATCTTAAAAACTCTGAATTGCGCTATTACTTCTTCTTTGCTGAGTAACTACGATGCAATAATGCTGTAAAAGCATCCTTTTGCGCTTACTTCTTAAAAGAGATTGTCCTAATTAAATCTACAAATCGTGATGTCATCAAACTGATGTCATTGTGTATTTATGACATACTAAAAATGTATATGAATCATTATCAAACTTGAGTGAAGGACGCATTTTAAATGTGTCTTCTTCAACTGCAACTGTAAGATTCTACTGTTTAATTTTGGCATATTCGATTACCCCCAAAAGATGACTGTGAGCCATGATTTCAACCCCAAACTCCTTTGCAGATTGATTGAGAACAAAATAAAAAGCACCTAGAACCTGTTTGTCATGGGTGACCCTACCAGGGGCTTAGAGGTGACAACATAGCTCCTGGGATCATTGGGACACATAAACTCCCCCACCTCGGTAATGTAGCAGATCATGGAGGAACAGCTAGTATTTCAACTCATTCAAATAAAATAAAAATGTCTATCCATCTATCCATCCATTGTCTTCCGCTTATCTGGGGTCGGGTCGCGGGGACTGCAGGAACTGTAGGAACGTAGACCGACCGGTAGATTGCAAAATTTGCCTTTCGGCTTAGCTCCCTCTTCACCACGACGGACCAGTACAGGGTCCGAATGATGCTGCACCGACCTGTCTGTTGATTTCTCGTTCCATCCTACTTTCACTCGTGAGCAAGACCCCAAGATACTTGAACTCCTCCACTTGGGGCAAGATCTCATCCCCCAAACGGGAGGGAGCATGCCACCCTTTTCTTGCTTTACAGTTGGCTACGAATCGCTCCAGTAAGAGCTGAAGATCACGGCCTGAGGAAGCTGACAGCACCACATCAACTGCAAAAAGCAGTGATGCAATGCAGAGGCCCAGACTCCTTCCCCACCAAAGCTCTGCCTAGAAATTCTGTCCATAAAGTTATGAACAGAATCGGTGACAAAGCCCTGGCGGAATCCAACTCTCATCGGAAACGAATCCAACCTACGAATCCGACATACTGCCGGCATTGCGGACCAGACTATGGCACTGGGCAACCAGGGCCCGCACAGCCCCATACTCACGAAACAGCCCCCACAGGGCCTCCTTAGGAACACAGTCAAATACCTTCTCAAAGTCCATAAAACACATGTAGACCAGATAGGCAAACTCCCATGCACCCTCGAGGACCCTGCAGAGGGTATAGAGCTGGTCCAGTGTTGCACGGCCGGGACGAAAATCACACTGTTCCTCCTGAATCCGAAATTTGACCCTCCACTCCAGTAACCCTGAATAGACCTTACCAGGGAGGCTGAGAAGTGTGAATCCCCAGTAGTAGGAACACACTCTCCGGCCCCCCTTCTTAAACAGGGGAACCACCACCCCAGTCTGTTAGTCGAGAGGTACTGTCCTGATGTCCATGCGATGTTGCAGAGGCGTGTCAACCATGACACGCCCACAATATCCAGAGCCTTAATGAACTCCGGGCGGATCTAATGGACCCCTGGGGCCCTACCACAGAGGAGATTTTTGACCACCTCAGTGACCTCAACCTCAGAGACACGAGAGCCCAACTCAGAGTCCTCCGGCTCTGCTTCCCCAGAGGAAGATGTGTCGGTGGGATTGAGGAGGTCTTTGAAGTACTCTGCCCACCGATTCACAGCGTCCCGGGTCGAGGTCAGCAGCCCCCCATTGTCACTGTACATGGTGTTGATGGCAACTCTTCCCGTGCCTGAGTTTTTGCCTCAGCAACCGCCGAAGCCGCATTCCGCTTGGCCAGCCGATATCTGCCAGCTGCTTCCAGAGACCCACAGGACAGGAAGGTCCGATAAAACTCTTTCTTCAGCTTGACGGCATCCCTCACTGCCGGTGACCACCAACGGGTCTGATAGTTGCCACCGCGGAAGGCACCGACTACCTTACGGCCACAGATCTGATCAGCCGTTCCAATGATGGAGGCACAGAACAGTCCCCTGCCTCCCTCGGGACATGGGCAAAGTTCTGCCGGAAGTGTAAATTGAAACTTCTTCTTACAGGAGATTCTGCTAGCCGTTCCCAACAGACCCTCACAACACGCTTGGGTCTACCGGGTTGAACCCGCATCTCCCCCACCATCTGAGCCAACACACCACCAGGTGGTGATCAGTTGACAGTTCGGCCCTCTCTTAACCCGAGTGTCCAGAACATGCGGCTGCAGGTCCGAAGAAACGACAACAAAGTCGATCATCGAACTACAGCCTAGGATGTAATGGTACCAAGTGCACATATGGTCACCCTTATGTCTAAACATGGTGTTTGTTATGGAAAAAAACATTACGAGTACAAAAGTCCAATAACCATACATCACTTGGGTTTAGGTCAGGGGGCTGTTCTTCCCAATCACGCCCCTCCAGGTCTCACTGTCATTGCCCACGTGAGCGTTGAAGTCTTCCAGCAGTACGAGGGAGGCCCCAGGAGGTGTGCTCTCAAGCACACCCTCCAAGGACTCCAAGAAGGGTGGATACTCTGGACTGCTATTTGGTGCATAAACACAAACAACAGCCAGGAACCAAAGGCGAAGGGAGGCTACCCTCTCGTCTACCAGGGTGAACCCCAACGTACAGGAGCTGAGCTGTGGAGCAACTAATATGCCCACACCGGCTCTACGCCTCTCACCACGGGCAACTCCGGAGTGGAAGAGAGTTCAACCCCTCTCCAGATGAATGGTACCAGAGCCCAAGCTGTGTGTGGAGGTGAGTCCGACTAAATCGAGTCGGAACTTCTCAACGTCACACACCAACTCAGGATCCTCCCATGCCAGAGAGGTCACATTTCATGTCCCAAAAGCCAGTTTCTGTAGCCGGGGATTGGCAAGCCAAAGACCCCTCCCTTTGCTGCTAACCAGCTCTCTTTAGGCACCCGACTCCTTTTGCCCATCCCACAGGTGGTGAGCCCATGGGAAGAGAAACCCACGTCGTCCCTTTGGGGTGTGCCCAGCTGGACCTCGTGAGCTTAGGCCCGGCCACTATGCGCTTGCCAGCATATCTCACCTCCGGGCCAGGCTACAGAAGGAGGCCCAGGTAACCCACGTCCAGGCGAGGGAAATTTCTGACCAACATTTTTTCTCTTCATAAGGGGTCTTCCTATCTGCATTTTGTCCGACCCCTCACCCAGAACTTGTTTGCCATGGGTGACCCTACCAGGGGTTAAAGCCCCCAACAACATCTTCTAGGATCATTAGGCCACACAAACTCCTCCACCACGAATATCCACATCAACAAAATTATCAATTATGAGGGAAGGCAAATCATTTTACTCATTTTAGATATTAGTTTTCTTATTTGATAAGTTTTTTAAACTATTATTTTAGCTACAGTTGATAATTAATCATTGGGTTGAGGGATGGGTGCCACCAGGCTGCACTTGCCCCAGACACACTACAGGAAATAGTGCCCGTACCACCCTAATGGTTAAGGGATCCCCCCAAGCGACCAACCAACCAACCGACCGACCAATCAACCAACCAACCAACCGACCGACCGACCAACCAACCAACCAACCAACCAACCAACAAATTGTTTGAATTTTTTTCAGCAAAATAAGAAAAACAATTTGATTATTGTTTGGAATTTCTACAAAAAAAATCTACTTTTTTTTTTGTTGCAATCAAAGTTAAAGTAAAAAAATATAAACAACAGATACAGTGTGTAAACGAGGGCATACTGTCATTGCAATTTAGATATTGATGTATTAATTGGTTGATTGGTTGGTTGCTTGGCCTTCAAGGTATATACCTCACTGTCAAAATCAAATCAAAATGATCTCACGATTATCATCACATTAACATCATATTTTTTACTCAATAAGTGAACATTTATGCCATCAATAGGCAATTACTTGAGTCTAATTATACATGAGTCATTTGCCCCTATGATCAATAAGGGCCATTTGGTTTAATCGGAGGAAATTTTTCATCAGAGACAAGCAGAGGTTGGGAAGCTATAATTAAACCTCTGTTCTCTGTCTCGAGGTTAAAAAAAGAGAAGAAAAACAGGTCGACGAACTTCCACTCCTTAACCTCATCCTTCCTTGGCAGCATGTTCAGCACTTGCCTAATTATGTGACTGCAGGATGAAAACTCCCGGCCAACAAGACAGGCTGTCCCGCAAGGACATTGGCTGTATAACGAGGAGCCAAATGTCAGCCTGCTTGTGCAGCCTGATGAGCTGCTCCCAACTTTTTGTTTCTGTTTGTGCGCCTGCCACCTTGCTTTAGGTCTTGCTGTTTGGAGGTGCAGCCAATGACCCGTGTGTCAACAAGTGGGAGCAGTATGTGCAAAGAGGACGCGGCCCGTGGGGGACGCGGCGGCAGCTGTGTCCGAGTCTCGTGGAACAAAAGCAATATCTGCGTCGCAGTGGAGGAGAGGAGTTGGCCTGCCCCAATTAATGTATATAGGAAATGCAGAGCTAGGCTGTCAGGGTCTGCAAGGCCTTCTCTGCTGGCCTGAAAAATGTCTAAATCGTGTAATCAATTCCGCCATAAATACTCAAGTCATGTTTATTTGTATAGCCCTTAATCAGAGAGTCTCAAAGGGCTTCACAGATCAAAGACTATTGCAAGTTACAGACTATTATGACAACATCCCCTCTTCTAAAACCTACATGAGGGCAAATAATACACATATTATCAACGTAAGATATAGGATATTCATATGCTATAGAGTATAAGTCTGTTTTAAGCTTAGATTTAAATATTTCCACTGAGGTTGCGAATCTCAGAGGGTAAAGGATTCCACAGCACCGGGGCCCAGATGGAGAATGCTCTTGAACCTGCGGATCTCTTCTTGGCTCTTAGGATCAATAGTTGACCAGCGTATTCAGTGCGAAGGCTCCAGTCCTTGCTTTCCCTCTGGTTGCACTGATTCCAGATGTGTGCTTTTACATTTAAGCATTAACCAATTTCATTTCAGCTATTTCTTGGATACAAATATGGAGGCCTTGCCAATCAATTTTGCAGCCCCTGTAGTTTAAAATAAATATTGACAAAGGTGTGTCTTTATCCAATTAGATTTAAAGTGGGCGAAACCTGGGCCTTCTAGCAGGCACAGGATAAAGTCAGTATTTTCACAAACTATGATCGGCTTCAACTTGAAGAAGGCAATGAAGAATAATTGGCTGATGATTCATTATACTAGCCAGAGCTAGCAAACCATATCTGTAGCAAGCAGCACAATAAAGTACATTTTGCTGATTTAATAGCTGATTTGTCAACCCACAATGGCTGAAAGAGGAGAAAAAATGATTATTTGCAGAAATACTGTCAAAGCCATTTTCACGATAGACTTTTCAAGAGGTCGGACAACTCCAAAGCTACCAGGCCTGTCACAACCAGATCAAGCAGGAACTTTCATTTCATTGACACGATGAAAGCCCTGCATCCAAAAACAAGGGAAACTGTATGGAGCTCCTTTCTTTTCTATTATGAGAGACACAGATTTACAGTACCACCTGTCAACGAATAAGTGGAGAAAAGGGATACATTTTGCTTTTTTTATATGTGTCACAGCTGTATTTTCAGTAAAGTTTTATAGCTATAAAATAGTTATAGAGGGTTGGATTGATTCAGACACAGCACTTCTGAAGGTTTGGGTGTAAAATGCACGGCCCGCAACTGATGAAATGTATCACTCATGTATCTTATGTACAGTACTGTATCTCAAGCTCAGTATTCATTTGATACATTACATTTTATCTCAAAGTAGAAAAAGGCTTAAAATGTGAGTACAAATCTATAAAAGAGGATTTGTTAAAGTTGGAATGGATGGTACTCATGATTTGACAAATTATTTGAGATTTTAATGTGTGAAACAGTGACGCGGATCCCTGGTGAGACACAGTCAGATTAACAAATAAATAAACCGACATCGTATTCCACATTTGTTTGGCAAAGCAGTAAGGTAATATATAAACTGTAGCATAGAAAAAAAAACATTTGATTGATTATGAATTGATTTCTTGATGTTATATGTACCTCGTTATATTTAAAGGAAATTGATAGGATCGTTTTTCTTTTAGTTCATATAGGTTTTCTTACACCCCTACTCAACATTATCGTATATTGAACTAAATGGAGATCATGAGTGGGACTCATCTTCGGATCTCAACGAATTTGATGACAGGTTGACTACAGAGTGGCCCCCTCAGTGTACACGTGAGTGTACCGCCTTCAAGTACAAGTACTGCAGCATTTTTTGTGACCCCTGTATGTCATGCTAACCTGCCACAGGGTTATCATAACCAAACAAGCACAATGATCAGCTCACAGTTTGTGTCTTTCATCACTACTACAGAGGCAACTCTTTTTATATGTATGGCACTCAATTCAACTGTTTTTTTTTCACAAGCTGCGGGTTATAATGACATACACTCCATAGGACGTCCTTTTGAAACATGGCAGTGGTCATCAGACCAACGTCTGTTTATGGAAAAGGCAAGGATGCAATACTAAGCCAGGTACTGCCTTGAAAAAAAGAAATTACAAATAACTACTCGGTTCAGCAGCACGGCGGCGCAGTGGCTAGCGCGTGTGCGGCACAGTTCTGAGGTCATGGGTTCAAATCCAGCTACCAACCTTCCTGTGCGGAGTTGCAGGTTCTCTCCGTGATTGCGTGGGTTTCCTCTGGGCACTCCGGTTTCCTCCCACATTCCAAGAACATGCATGTCAGGTTAATTGACCAATCCAAATTGTCCCTAGGTATGAATGAATTGTCTGTCCCTGTGTGCCCTGCGACTGGCTGGCAACCAGTTCAGGGTGTCCCCTGCCCACTGCCCGGAGATGGCTGGGATGGGCTCCAGCACCCCCGCGACCCTACTGAGGATAAGCGGTACAGATAATGGATGGATGGATGGATGGATGGATACACGGTTCAGTTCATGAATCTTTTAACCGCCTGGGTCGTAGGGGCACTGCTTCCAGTGGTGTGTGCAAAACAAAACTCAATAATATATGAAATAAAATAATCTTTACAAATATTTTATCATTGATTTCATGGATAATTTTGCCATTTTACCCATTTAACGCAAGAAGTTTTTCTCAAACGGGTAGTGCTGGGGCAAGACAATTTTTCCCATGTTGACTCATTTTTGAAGGCTTATAGAAAATTGAGTTCTGTTGCTATATAGGCTTAGGAAATATAAAATGAAGCTTAACAATCCTCATCTTTCATTTGAAATTATAAGTTTCTATTATATATATATATATATATATATATATATATATATATATATATATATATATATATATATATATATATATATATATATATATATATATATATATATGTGTGAGTGTCTGTGTTTGTGCATGTACAAAACATCTCCCCTCTCTATCCCGACGATAAAGAAAAGTTTTGTAATTTTTTGGGGGGGACAGAATAAAGCTTTGAAACGTTAACTGTGCTTACATTTTTACTTAACTCACCACACTGCGTGTACTCCGCATACAGGCCGCCTACACAGTGCCTTTCTGAGTTATACGTTGGAGACAGGAAGCAAAACTAGGCAATAAGTGTGTTGACAAAGACCAGATCAACACTATTTGTGCCTTATGGTGGTGATTTTTCATACCAAAATAATTCCCAGAGGCTTCATACTTACTGATTAAGCGCCAAACTCTTTATAACATGTTTTTAAATAAAACAACCAAAAATAACATATTTTTATGTTGTGGCAGTCTGTCACAATGCATCTGAAAAAGTAATGGCACTGAATGAGTTAAGTATTTTTTATAAGATATTTTTCCTTTAGTTTTGTTTTTTGAGGAAAAAAATTGTTATTCCATGTAATTCAAAACACAAAAATGATTAAAATGATCTGATATGAAAAACTTCAGAATACTGCACAATAAGGGAAATGTGTCCAGTCTACTAAAATGTTGGACTTTTGCCTACGAGGGCAAAGGTGAGCTCATTGAGCAAAAAGCAATCATTCTGCCTCTTCATTCATCAACAATGCTCCCTTTGTGTGTTTGCGATGTTGTCACTATCCGTGAAAATCTTATCATTGCAATTTCTATTTGCTGATTTCTATTTTTTTTACATCATTTCAAAACCAATGCCGTTACTGTGAGGCCTTGCTTATTATTTTTATGTATCTATTTTAGGGTCGGAGGGAATATCTATTGACGCGTTATTGAAAGTGACACATGGCCAACTTAATGCTAATTCTCGCATTGTTTGAAAGGAATTGAGCGTGGGGTATATACTGTGCATCACCTCCCCGAGGCATCCCGCTCTGACATGGCCGCAGCTAATATGACATCATATTACTGATGCGGACCGGCTTACCAATAACCTTGGCGCAGTGTGAGATTGTTTTTTTCTTGTGTGGCCGCAGCTCATGTAGCCGCTCTCAATGTTTGTCAGATCTCCACATACGGCTAATGCAACATTGCAGTCTGCTAGAGTTCATCTTCTGTATTGTTGTGTCTATCTGGTGTAAAATGCAGTAATAAATCACTGTCTACTGCTTTAAGTCAGTGGAATTGTTTTATGTGCCTTTAGGCAGCCTTGTTTTTATGTTCTCAACCAATAATACTTAATGATGTTATAACAAAAACTATTTTAAACTAGTTTTTTTTTAACGATGCGTATGCATTCAATTGTGAACAAGAGTGATTTCATGCTTGTTCCTAGGTTTTTTGTTCGTGTAGCCTGAAAATGTTTCAAAAACAGTCCAAACGCTAACCCAAACCACCAAAAAGTGGAAAAAATAAAAGTTTATTCGTACTTGAGGAATGAGCTGAGATCATGACTTCAAAGATGGTGTTTTACCTCTCCTTTTTTAATCTTTTTTGGGGTTTGAATTGGCATTTGCACTGTATTTGAAACAGTTCTTTTTTGTTTTCAACTTTTTCATCCTTGAATAAATGAAAACAACCAGCACACGTGTGATATCACTCAAACACGCACCACCCTCCACTCCGCCTCCTTTCGTCAATCCTAATCCACTGAGTGACCAGAAAACCGATAAGACAAAGTAAAATAAAAGCAGATAGGCATGGTGAAAATAAGGCATAAAGTAGCTTTGAGCTCAGTTGGGCATGGTTAACACATACGTAATAGAGACAATATTTAATTTTAAACATTTAAAGGACACTTCAAACTACGAACCCCACCTCCAAGCCAGGAAATGGCGGCAGAGTGGCAAAATTTCAAATAGCGGACACCACGTTTAGTTGTAAAACACATTCTATTCCATGTCCCTAGCAGCCTGGTGGTTAAGATATAATGCTCTTACCTTTACGATTAGGTTTGATCCCCGTTGCCACCATTGTTATGCAAGTGTTAGTAATAAAATGTATAAACTGAACAATGTTTGCACAAATATGATAACACGTTTTGGCTGCATGTAAGGACCACTGGATTTTAAAGGTGCATGTTAAATTTCTGTCCAATTTGGGGGGTTTGCATTTGCCTTGTTGTCAGGAAAACCAGGTAAGATCAGTGCAGGCTTTATTGCATTAATCTTAATACTGCATAACTAAAATAATTGAATTACTCAAGAAAAAAGCTCATTCTGACAAATATTTGAAACCTCATGGACATCCTGCCAGTTATTACACCCCAACACACTTTACCTCCATTCCACATTCTTGTGTTAAAAATGGTGTAGTCGAGGAGAGAATATAGGGGTTTTATTTATCTCGGGCCTCTAAAGTGCAGTGTACAAGGCAGTCGAGGTAGAGAAGATTAAAATTGTCCTATACGGAGTACTTATTTTACTCCCAAATCAGGGCTTTTCTTCCGAGTGCTTCAGCTTCCTTTACCAGCCCTTCACATTCCGTTTGTCATTCTCTTTCAACCATTAACTCATTAGTCCTCTCTCTTTTACTCCTTCCCAGGGCTCCCGTTTGACCACTGAACCGCTTCCATTCGATGTCCCATGGTCCAATTAAATAGATAAACCTAAAAAATGTATTGTATTAATGGTAACTATTCAATAAGGTTTTACCCAATTTAGTTTTCCAATGACCATGAAGTAATAAATGAAAGAAAACACATTAAAAAGCTAAGAAAAAAAAACATAATTAAAGGGACACTGTACAACATTTGACCACTAGATGTGGCTTTAATTTAAAATGCAAAGGGAAACGAGTACTACAAAGCACTAGATTACTATGGTACTCAAAGTAACCAATATCGCACTATTTCCTTCTCCTTTTTTTGCCCAGCCTTTAAAAAGGTTTTTTTTTTTAAGTACCCTTATACTCCCTGTAGGTGAGGCTAATGTCATGTAAAACAAGAACAAATCTATTACTTGGGAGTATATTGACAATATGCATGTTTATGCAATAGTTTATGTATGTTTTGCTTATTATTTAAATATGTCGTTTTTACAAGTAGGAGGTGCTATGAATAATACACAATGACCCTTTAAACAGTTTGGAACTACCACTAACGACGTTAACAAAAAAACACAGGGTAAACACCCAATTTTGGACCTCCTCATTAATGTCGTTCATGTGAAGATCTGGTACGCCATTTTCCACCAGAGAGTGCCAACCGGCTTTGGAACTGGGACATACTTGTCCCTAATGATACTGACCCATTAGGATGACATTTTCATTTATCATTTTATATTCCAATGTCATTGCTACATCGGATTTGGTTTCTATTACTTGCTAGGTTCACACTGCAGATCTTAACTCTCAATTCCAAATTTTGGGTGAAACCTGGTGATTTTTGTGAGATCATTCCCATTTCCAACTAAATGCGACTCATATGCGACTTCATCTACTTTGTGAATGCCACAATTGGTCCGCATGAACGGAGGAGAACATTTGCGCAAGTACTCATGGATGTTAACAGCTGATCAATTCCCTTATAATATCAATTAAGGCCATTCATTAATAATTCGCCGTGAAGGGCCATGTTCAACCAGTACATTTTAGTACTGTAATATTTGCACTATAGGCCGTAATTATTTTTCTAAGCTTGCAACCCTGCGGCATATGTTATTTTTCCAACGGCCGAGCAGTAAAGGTTAGAGTGAGAAATGTGGAATATTTGTGTTAAGGAAGAGACAAGTTTAATATAACATCGAGCTTTGTGCATGAATAAAACTAGCATGAAAAAGGAGTCACTCAAAAAGGGAGGTGGTAACCATATCGGGAATACATTTGATAGTGTTAATTTGTAAATGGAAATAATGTGGCAAAATGTATGGAATGCAAGAAGCGGCGTCCAACGAAGCAGAAATGTTTCAGGCGGATTCCAGTTTATTTGTCAGCATTATCGTGTGTTTCGGAAAAAATATTTTACACAGTTGGATTCTATGGATTATCCTTGATGTAACAAAGTTGAAGACGGCCAAGTGACGGATCAATGAGTTATCGCGGCTTTATAGTTTTCGCGTATCTTGTTTCAGGCTGATCATGATATTCCTCTGATGAGTATATTTGGAAGATCTTGAATCCTAAGAGATCAAGCTTTTCAATGACATGTGGCGAGACGTATTTCAGTGACTGGTGACACGTATTAGTTTATCAAAATTCTGACGGCCGGCGGAACGTTAAGGGGTTAAGGTGCTGGGAATTATTTAAAATCTTTCTGTGTACTGTCTTTCTTTGTAAATATATCATGTTTAAAGAAGGGGTCATGCGGCTTTTAGTCAGGTGCAACTTATATAGGTACAAAATGTTTTTTCCTTGAAAAATATTCTCGGTGGGGCTTATGATCAGGTCCGAATTTTACGCTAAGTGTTATTTTGCAGTTTATTATCCGTCATTGTATCATTAGGATTTGTTTTTGTTCATCTTTGCAGAAGGAATGTCTCATAAAAGACAAATGCCTCCCAGCTGACATACATGCCTGTTTTAAGGTAATTAAAATCTCGCTTTCCAAACACTTAAAACCAGTCCAAAAAGAGCACTCGCTCATCTCCCTCAAACAAGCGTCTCAACTTTCAAGGTCACCCTTCACTTGCACCTAATTGAAAACCCCGGAGCTCAATTTAGCGTGTGAGCATCGGAGATAAAGTGATCAACGCAGCGGGACCGCCACAAATGCGGCACGTCCTGCCACTCGTCTCATTATTGCAAAACTGCATCTCGCCGATGTTGGCAATATCAAACGCTAATGCTGTTCATCTGACACTTTCGCTTTACAAATTCTCATTATGTGTTAAACGACTATGAGCAACTGCAGTGATATTGGTTGCAAATTCCCTTTTCAAACCCCAGAACCCACTAATTGAAACTGAAAAATGTAAGCCATTTTTACCCTGTACCAAAAAATGTTTGTGGGGGATCATTCTGCTTCATTCCTCCATTATCTGCACCGCTTATCCTCAGTAGGGTCGTGGGGGTGCCGGAGCCCTTCCCAGCTATCTCCGGGCAGTGGGCAGGGGAATCCCTGAACTGGTTGTCAGCCAGTCACAGGGCACACATAGACTGAGATCTCACTCGTTCATCCACACCTAGAGACAATTTGGACCGGCCAATTAACCTGACATGCATATTTTTGGAAAGTGGGAGGAAACCGGAGTGCCCGGAAACCCACGCAGACACAAGGGTAACCTGCAAACTCCACACGGTTGGGCTGCACGCTAACCACCCAGGTGCTGCTCATCTTACGTAATATTTAATTATTTAATGAGAAAAGTCATTTTTTTTTCAATTTTAGCAAAATTAAATTTAAAGATCCTGCACAGGATTTGAAACTTTTTTACTCTCTGACGCCATCTTCTAGCTTATTCCATCATTCCAGCCTCTGTCAATCTCCTTGTGTTGCGTGTGCAAGTACATGCTTTTCTTAGACATGCTCAGACAAACTCTACTTTTTAGATATTTTTGGGGGTTTGGGTTGTCGTTGGGACCTTTTCTTACAATTTACTCGTTTCGTACCACACTAACTAAATCTGCGGGGAAGCGCATAAAGTAACTCTCCAACACACACACCCTCACCAATCTTTGTGTTCCACGGCCAGAACAAATTAAATAAAAGTAATAATAAAAGCAAGTAGGCACGGTTGAAAAAAAAAAATAAGCTTCCTGAACTTAGTGGGGCATAGTTACCACACACTTGAATGGACGAAATATTCTACTTTCAGCTTTTTAAGGACACTTCAAACAATGGCTGGAATCAAACGTTGGACTTCCACACCCATCCACTGTGGCACCGCTAACAATTTAATTTAGCTAAACTATCTGTCAACATGAAAATCTATTTCCTCAATATTAACCGTTTTAGTTATTATTTTTCTTTATTTTTAACTATTAAAATTTGAACAATAATATACAAAATAATAACTATGTTTAGCCAATAAACAAAAAACGTTTGTTCGTCTATTTTCTTAACTCATTCACCCTTTTGTAATGTTTATGCCATCATTACTCAGCCAGTGTTTGTGGGTATGACGGACCTGCTGAATTTTGTGGCTTTCAATTCTGCACAATCAAACACCTTATCCCTATTTCAATGACAGTATAAAATATTTATATCGTTAAATTTTGCCTTTTGCCTTTGTGAGTTTAAATGTATAATTTATTATTTTAAACCTAATTAAGAAAATAAATTGAAATCAAGATATGAGTGGAAACAAATTTACAAGTGACAAAAATAATCACTTACATTTCTTTGAACTTTTAAGCATTGT
Organism: Urocampus carinirostris; assembly: GCF_059441175.1. Taxonomy (NCBI): domain Eukaryota; kingdom Metazoa; phylum Chordata; class Actinopteri; order Syngnathiformes; family Syngnathidae; genus Urocampus; species Urocampus carinirostris. The sequence continues at coordinate 41,029,828 of NC_142349.1, read as the reverse complement.
ACAACACAAGCTGACAACATGACCAAAAAGGTCAGTCAAAACAACACACAAGCCCCATTCTACACATGGCCTTTAGCCACTAGCCTTTTGTATACTGGTACAGCATACTGGTCAAAAGAATTATCACTTGTGATGTTGTGTCCAAAGCGGCACGGCAGCTGAGTGGTTAGCACGTCCACGGCACAGTTCTGAGGTCATGGCTTCAAATCCAGCTACTAGCCCTTCTGTGCAGAGTTTGCATGTTCTCCCTGTGCTCGTGTGGGTTTCCTCTGGGCTCTCTGGTTTCCTCCCACAAAAACATGCATGTCAGGTTGGTGGGCTGATTGGGTTGGTTAGGTTTGGTTCGTAGGGGCACCATTTCCTGTGGTGTGTCTTTTGCAAGTACAGCCTAGTGGCGGCCAATACATGTGTGTTGATTATATTTTTCGGTCTTATCCTTCCTCCATTGGCGGGCTTTATGTTCATCCCCTATTTTTCCCCATTAAAAAGAACTCTCAAAAGTAAGGTTGTGTCTGTGTCTAAGCGCAATCCCTAACAATATGTTCCTTTTCAAGGATTTGGTAACATGTGTGTGACCGAGCAACTCTAGACATGCAATGTGTTGATATTTTATTTCTTGATTTTTTTCCTGTGTTCAACATCATTTCCAGCTGCCAAGTTAAGACCCCCGCTCAAATGTACAAGCTGACTTTCTCCTTTGTGTCAGACTAGCAGGCAACACGGATGCCACCATTTCCTCTTTCTGCGGGTCAAGTGAATGCAGCGATGGGCCGTTTCTCAAAGAAAATGTTCATTGCTGTTGCCAAGTTCTAATGATTGCAGCATTATGACTTGTGCGTTTCTGGCGTGCACTTCTCCATTTGCCTCTCAATTTAGAATTAGCTGTTCACAAATCACACAGCTCATCAGAGTGCCTATTGGGGCTTGAATATTCTGAATTTTATGGAAGCCCTTAATGAGAGATTATTTTTCCTCTCAAAAATAGAATTTTATTTAACTGTGTTCAGAAAAAAATCTTCAGCCTGTTTCATTTTTGATGACTATAATAAGATCCAAGCAGTCATCATTTAAAATTGTTTTAAACAATTGCTATCAAATAGGCAAGCTGGTTAGTATATACTAAGAAATTGTGTTTTTCATGAACTGCTGGTTTCTATATTTTTTATGTTCGGGTTTTTTTGGGAGGGGGGTTGGTGGGTAGCAGCAACATCAGGTAGCAATATTAAACGGATATATTATTTCCAGTTTTAGGCATGTAACTTTAAAAATTGCTACTTTACTCGATACTTCATTTAAAGTAATTCATTTAAGCCCCCCAGAATAATGACACCAAAAAGTAACGCGTTACACTAAAAATGATCATCTACTTACAGATTACCGTTTATACTCTCATAGAAGTCAACCCCCTTAAACTATGTTAGAACAGCCACATAATACAAGGAACAGAAGACAATGTGTACACCACACTGTGGTACCAGTGAAGCCTTTATATTTCCTGGCTTGTGCAGTCTGAAGAGCTTGCAAACAAACACTTAGGCAAGACACTCCATACACATTTCGTCTCTGGGCTTCAAAACACTCAAAAATCTCATTCTTCACTTTAGGGTATGGCCAAGATATTTGACTTTTTTTCTCCAGGCATGGTGTATAGGAAAAATAATTTTACAAATAACAAGACCAAAATTCAGCACACTTTTACCTTAAATGCTGTGCTCACATTTGCCCCATTTGTTTTTGTTGCATTGTTGTTCCTTTGTGAGTCACTCCCGCTTGTTTTTTGTTGATAATATAAACACCCTTCGGGCTACCTAATTGGGGGATGCATGTAAAAACATTAATAAAGCAGGAGTAGTCAACAACCAGATGACACTAAGCAAAAATATCTGAATTCATGAAGTAGCAGAGTAACACTTTAAGTACAGTAATGATACAACATTTTAGTTATAACACGCTACAGTATTTGTTACGAAGAAAATAGTGCTCCAGAAACGTGTCCCTTTGTAGAGCGTTAGTCCCAAAATCGCTTCTTTCTAGGTTCAAACCAGTATTTAAGATTCGTACAACCAGGAAATGGAAAGTAACACAAGACAACATTAAATTTCATTTAATTCAGTTTGGAAGATGTTAAATAATCTTCCATTGAGTTTTACAAAACTATTGGAAGTGGTATCATTCAAGAATTGTAGTACAGAGCATCATATTGGTACAATTAGCTCGAATCAATGACACAATCAACAAGATACGCTTCTTAGCTTTGAAATGTTTCTTTGTTTGAGTTGCAGATGAAATGTAAACTGATTGTGGGGTGACATTGTTTGAGCCTTGAAGGTTTGATTGAAGCAATCTGACTTTCAACAGGAAGGAACTTATCATCATACTCAGGGGCATCAACATTATTTTGACAGTATGTTTTGTCCTTATTCGACCAGGAGTCTAATTTATTACCACTGGCTATTTGGAAATTCATTTGAGAAGAAAACTCGAACCGAGTTACAATTTCCAGATTTGTTTTTTTAATGATTTGATTTTTTGTAGTTATTGTTATATATCAAACATCTACTTTGTATAATGAGCAATTTAAAATACAAACACAATACGGTCAATCTCCTGTTTTTTTCAAAATCCTTTTTTCAGTGTTGACAAGTGACAACATATTGTAACAACATATTGGTTAACATTATTAAATTAGAAATTTGTAACTCAAAGCACTTGCATGTCATAGCCAAGCCATCTTTCACTATTGATATGTACCTCATTTTGCTGAAGACATTTGCAGTCTGCAATGTTGTTATAAAACATTCACTTTCATAAGCAAATTCAACACGTATAATTAATTAAACATCCTTTCCATCATTATTATTCATTTTTGAGTTATTTTTGGAATGTCTGACTTACAATCTTCATGCAGAACAGTCACAGAAAGACAGCTCAAAAATAGTTTGACCATAACCAAAGTTTGGAATTTTTAGTACTTTAGTAACATTTGATGTTTGTGCTACTTACATTTTTCATATTAAGGTGACATGATTAAAATAGTAGATTATTTTCTCAAGTCCTGTTTATTATCACAACTAGTAGTTAATATTTGCTCTAAAGCGGAGGGTTGTAATAATCTACCACGCAAATAATTACTCTGTCGAATCCAAACAAATACAGTGGTACCTCTTTATACGACCACCTTTAAACCCAAATTTCAGAATCTTTTTTTTTTTCAATCAATAATCATAATAGTCTGTGGTTTGCAATCATCGGTGGTCTGTGCAGCCCTTTGAGACTCCTTGGGAGTAAGGGGCTATACAAGTAAACATTAATTGACTTGACTTGCTCGTTGTTCAAAAAACAAATCCAGTTCACGGGCCATCCCAAAGGTTACCACTAGGGACCGCTCACCGCTTGGGATTGCTTATCGCCAGCATCAGCACTTCCAGTCCGGGCATGCATACTAAAACAGGCAAAAAATGAATAATTCTGTAAAAAAAAAATTGTGTGCAAGTTAATTTCAAGTCACCTTATTTTTAATTGTACAATAGGTGCTTACGTATCAACAGTCTCCCGATCTCACACCGATCAGCCTTAACGAATTGCTCCCCTTTTTAATGATTGCAAATCCTCCTTATTACACTATAATAAACCTTAAAAACATAACGTAGCACCTCCTCACAGCAAAACAGACGATGTAGAATAACGGAACAGTATTACAATCTACAATTACATCGTCTGCTACCAGTGACCGAGACGATTCATATTAGAGCTTTTTTTTAATAATGTTCCATTAAAAAATGTTATACAGCATACACGATGTAAATATTAAAAAAATGGGGAACACATATACATTGAAAGGTATTAATTCTCAGTAATTCCTCCTTGCAACTCCCCCGCCCCTTCCTCCACAGCACACATTCATTACGGTGTGCATAATAAACTTGCATTATTATTATTTGTATATCTTCTTATTTATCTTCTCCTGTATTGTTTGATAACTATTTCAATTTGATTTTTGTCATCTGGAAGATGTCTTTCATCCTATAGCTGTTTAGAATTCACTTGTACTCTTTTAGGAGGACGGGAGCGGGCTCAATTATTTTTTCATGATTTCACAATGGGAAAATCCGCTCTTTACACTTGCAATTTGAGCTAGGAACACCATCATGGAACGAATTAAGCTCGTAAGAAGAGGTGCCACACTTACAGGACTAGACTGGACTTATCAACGTTGTCACGAGCGTGTCAGCACCCTCTGTTGGCGACTCTTCGCATTGTAAACTGCACATCTTTTCTGTGTGGCAGCGTTTATGTGAGAGGCGCGGCGACACTCGCTTGTGCAGCCAATCACTTCCTCGTGACGCCACCGAGGTTAGACTCCACGGGGCTTCGATTCTGTTAGTCCACACATCCGCGGAGGACGCACACTTGGAAGGGAGACAAGGCAGTAGGAAGACTTCAAGCGTCTGCCGAGGGATGCTTGCACCTGACGGCTGGCCGCTCTATGCACCGCTGACTACAGCCAATCCTGCAAATGCGCAGCGTCTGAGCGTTTCGGCTCTTGTTTGTTTCGGATTCTAAAATTGTTTTTATCGTTTACTGGAAGACTTTTTTTTCTGGACGTTATTACTGCCTTGGCATGTTGTTTTTTCATGCGCAATGGATTAATATAACATTAAAAATGTGACTGCGCATGCATCACGATGTCCCGGACCGTTCACCTGTTTAGTCAAACCTACTTGGACTTTTTGAAATCTAAAACAAATATGGACTTTTAGCCAAAGCAAAAAGCACAGTTGATGCCCAAGGTGTGCGTTAAACTGAATCGCAGTAGACCAAAACAACAAAGGATGATCATGTTTCGCAAATTCAGAGTCTTGCTCCTCACTGTGTTCTTTGTGGCTTGCACGGTGCACATAATGATAGACTTGCTGCCCAAACTGGAGAAGAGCACGTCGGGAGCGGAAAGCGTGGACGGCGGCTGCCAGTGCGCCCACCACGCCGGGGTCGAGTCGCCGGCGTGGGCTAAGCAGCAGCGCGCCAGGTCGGCAGCCGACGCCGGCGCTTGGCCCAACAAGCATACGCTGCGAATTCTGCAGGATTTCAGCAGCGAGCCCAATTCCAACCACACCACCTTGCAGTCCCGAGAGAAGAGCACTTCGACTGGCCGGCGAAAAGCAGAGGTGCACCTGAGGAACAACGACGCCGAGGCGTCGGCGGACAAACACAAGCCACTCATCGGCGAGGCGAGCGGGGGACGGGTGGCGACTGGACGCGGTGCATCCCGACTCGCGGCTCTCTTTCAGCATCCCTTGTATCAGATTGGACTTCCGCCTCTGACGGAGCAGGACGCTTTGTTCAACGTCAACTCAGATATCAGGCTATATCCGAAAGCGACCGACACACAAGGATGGTAATTTTCCTTTATTAACTTTCATTTATTCCCCTTTTCTTTCATTTTCTTTACCTGCTCATGTGTCCTCCTTGCCACCTATCGCTCTATCATGTAAGTGAATCATCCATTATTTGTTCTTTCCCTCCAGCCATCCCGCAATCATGTCCGTGGGTCATTTGCTACCAAGCTGCTCAGAAAGGATACAAATGGCTTATTATTTGCTTATACCTTCTTTATTTGTGTTTACACGCATTCTATTTCACCCCAAAAAACACAAAGTTAAGGGTGCACGTTATTCCGAGTTTTTACGGTAATATATTACGATATTTTAGCAACGAACAATCAGTCGGCATATATTGCCTACGACATTTGCTTGGCATTGAATGTAATGGAAATCAAACCGGGATCATGGTGATGAGGGTGACTAGGATTATAAATGACAGAGGTAAAGGCATTTTATTTGATCTCATAATCACGATATTCATACTCTCAGTGTCACATTGTAAAATGTTGTAATGGAGCATTATGGGAAATAGTTCAACCAGCCAAAACAATGATGTACAACGTGGTACCGTGAGAAAAGATGGTGTGATTATAGGATAAAATCGAATGCCTTTTCCTATGCCCCCTTCGTCCCTCGTGGTTTAGTGTTTACCCAGTGGATTTTAGATTATTACTATTGTTACTATGATTGTTGATGTTATTATTATTGATGTTATTATTGGGCCGGGCAAATAAAATATGATCAGACATTAAACCGATTCATGGTACAGAAAATGTTGCCAACCACTGATAGAAATCCCTCTTTCATGTATTCATCAATCCAACCGAAAAACAGTCAATGCATCCTCTCATCCATCAGCCCCTTCATTCACTTATCCGTCTGTCGGTCTGTTCATCCGTCAGTCTATCAAACACACGAGGTAAAATTGTTTTAATAAGTCTTCCATCGAGGGGCCATGAGGAAACAAAGCCTATAAAGGCTATTTTGTTAAAAGGAGAGCCCTTTTTTGATTTTTTTTATCTTATTGAATAACCTGCTAAGGATGCAAATTGCACTTGACTGAGTTATTACATTGGCTATTTTGAGATTCCCCGGCAAATTCTTTGTGATGTAACCTCTTTCGTACATCCTTGTTACAGTGTATATTACGAAGTTTAATGGCGAAATACTCAAGGAAACCACAATGAGAGTTGTGTAATACAGTTGCATACGTTCATTTTCATATGTTGTCTTATACATAACTGTGTCATTTCTTTACAGGCACCCAACCTGATTAATTAATCACCTTGGATTCATATATTTCAATGCTTGTTCTGTGGAAGTATGACAGAATACCGAAAATTAAATGAAAAGTCTGACTTGTCTGTTCGTACTATTTCAGGCCCTCTGAGGATGGCATCGTACAAGACGAGGAGAGCGCCCGTGTGGCGGAGGCAACAACCGAGTCGTACCCCAACTGGCTACGCTTCCACATTGGCATCAATCGCTACGAGCTTTATGCCAGGCACAACTCGGCTGTTGACTCTCTGCTCCAAGACCTGGTGACGCAGGAGATCACCAGCGTGGGTGAGTCTGGCGGTGACAGTCAAATGTTTCCAGGCTGCGCAAGCCGCCATAACAGGATGCTGTTGTGTCAAATTATTGGAGCAATTCGACTTGATTTTGAGCAACACTGGCAGGGAGCGACGCTTGCATGCGAGTAAAACAATCGCAATCTTGTGACATCCTTTACTGTGGATGTGGGTGGGCTTTATAGATAACTGACTGTCTGATGCTCAATGTTAATAGCACTTGCAATGATGATTTAGATTTGGGACAAGACTTCAGACTTTACCTTTCCAAAGAGACCCAAACTGTCTATATTCTCCGAAAGGTTCGAGAACAGAATTGAATTTATATTGGGTATGTCTTGGATTGGCATTTAAGGTGATATTTACAGGATTATTAACAGGCTAAGCCTCATGTCAGTTAAAAATCAAAGTTACTAGATAATCACAATGACCTATTATGAGTGAGCTAATTTCGCAACTGAGGTTTTTTAAGAAAGAAACCATTTTGGTGACCCTTCATCCAAAATCATCTCTTGGTGGTTGAGTTATTTAAAGAGTAAAAATGTTGAATGTATCCTTGTTTTAATTTAATAAAATCTCCCAAATGATATTTTTGGGGATTATTACTGTTTTTAAAACTCCTGAAAAAAATTACTTGAAAGTATTTTTTATTTTTATTTTTTTGGATGACAGCGACAATCTTTTTCAACATTTTATAAAGATATGGTTCTAGTTTGTGTTGTATATAAATAAACACATGCTTTTTCTAAAATTCCAATCTGATTTTGAAACAATAGATTGATATCTTTTGGTTTAAGTTTGAGGCACGACAAAAAGCAAAGATTATTGAAGTCATGTATATATATATATTATGTTTATGAAGCAAATTGTATTTCTTTTTTGTGGGGACAATGCAAGGCTTGACACTGACTAATTCACCCACTGACTCAACGAGAAAATATTTAGTCCCTCTCAGCAGTTGTAAGCCACTACGTAAATGAAATACTCTTTTTTTTTTTTATCCGTGTTGTTACTTTACCTGCATATTTTGAATCACAATACATATGTTAAATATACCTATCAATTATGTATCTAATGATAATGTTGAGCTTTATAGGGAAAATAAGCAAATAATACAATATTAATATGAATAAAAATCATACATGCAACCCTCACTAAGGTTGCAGGGGTGCTGGAGCACATACCAGCCGTCTTCATACTGAGAACACCCTGAACAGGCGGCCAGCCAGTCACATAGAGATTGACAACCATCCACGCTTAATCATAGACAATTCAAACCATCAATTGACTTATATGTTTTGGAATGTGGGAGGAAACCGGAGTGCTAGGAGAAAACCCACATGGTTACTGGGAGAACCTACAAGCTACACACAGAGAGGCCCGTAGCTGAAATTGAACCCAGGACCTCAGAAGTGTGAGCCTCAGAACTGTGAGGCAGAAGTGCAAACAAGTCTACCACTGAGCCACCCATAAATAATATACATGGTATATAAATACAAAGTAGTCACATCTGTGCTACCTCTACACGTTACTGTAGAGCCTTGCCTTAGAAACCAACACAACTCAAATTCTATTGCTCATCACAAAAGAACACAGCAGTCTAGAATATCTTTATACATTGTATAACTTGTTACAAAACACATTTTTGGGGTGAAAAATGCTGAGTTATCACTGTCAAAATCAAACGATCTTTTTGATGTAGTAGATTTTCAATCACATTAACATACGTCAAATATCTTCATTAGTCAACTCAAATAAATTGGTCACATCATCACATTCTGCCTGTCCTTTCATGCATGAACATAAAAAAAAAAACTTCCAATCTATCAATTTGTAATGTTGCCATAAACGTTTCAAACTGCCTCGTTTTTTCCAGGCGCATTTGTTTTATTGCACATAAAAAACATCAATTTGTCTGGAATCACACCAATACAGAATTCAGTCAATTGAATGCCTGTCAGCTATTATTTCCAGCGACTTCACCCCCTAATTTCACATGCACTGACGCTCAACACTTATCTGTCTGGTTGACACCGCAAAGCAAAGAGAGTACAAGGCTCTGGCATCTCCCGAGGCCGACGTTGCTTTATCTGCCCTCGAGTCGATTCGTCTCAGCTTCATCCTTTTGTTCCGGCTCGTTCGAGGCTCATAAATCATTTGCGCTCTTTCGTGACGCGACACAGGTAGAAGCGAGCCGGATTTATCATCGCAACGTGAATCTGATTGCGGTAGGGAGGCGAGGCCCGCAGCCTCCCGAAAGGCCAGACAACAGCGGTGTTGCCGAGGAAGGCGACCGTGATTAATATGTAGACAGGCGTAGCCGAAGATGGATAGCAGGTCATTGGAAACGTGTATTATCCCTTTGGTACGAAGACAGATGGTCCTTGGAGTGAAGTTTACTGATGTTGTCATGTCATGACATGACATTGCATGTCAGTACACAAACAATACATTAAGCTGATCTTTGGTGGGATTTTTGACTGCAAGAAGGATTACTTACTTGTTTTGTTTTATGGAGTTCTTTCTTTTCGATTAAAGAAGAGCAGTTCAGAACATTGAATTGAGGTCACCCTTCCTTCGGGGATTGTGGATTCCAATCGCAGCTCTGGTTACACCGTCCCAATACACATGTGAAATCGCTCTCTCAAGGGTTTATAGATCTAAGAGTGTAATCTTCAGTCTTGATGACGCCACATGAGGGCACCGTCTACTTGACCTGTTGGCTTGGATGAGATGAATAACATTTAAGGATGCTCCAGTGTCCGAAAGGTTTTGACCAAAGACACGTTTGTTCTAGGCTTGACTAGTGTTAATAATGCAAACATGATAGAATATTTTTTTGAACTAAATGTTTACTGTATATAGTAAGGAGGGGAGAATACGCTATTCCCGGCTAAACCACTCTTGTTTAATGAATGTTTACATTTAAATGTTTTAAGTTTGGAAACATGCTCGCATTTTTAGTGAGGTGCTTGTGAATGCTTGGAATTGTTGCCATGTTTCTCAACAAGTCTGCTTTAAAACAACACCAACACTGCTCTTTTGTGTCTTTGCTTTGCCATTGAATTGTTTTCTTCTCTCGCTGTCAACGGCAGCTGGTATTAGTTCGTATGACATTGTTCTATAAAGTGTCTTCGCCCCTTATGTTTCGCGCCCAAGAGGACTGGTGCATGCTACACCTCAACATGTCACTATGAAATGCGTATTATTGCAAGGATTTCAATTATGGATCTTAAGGAAGGACCATTAAAAATATTAAGGTAGTTTCCCAGGAGTAAATTGTGATGGGAAGAACTTCCTGCAACTGAAAATGTAAGCTACATATTACATGTATTCATTCACAGTCATTTTACCTAACTAGTATATGGGGAGAGATTTGTCTAAACAATATTCATACACATGTTTGTTCAGATCCACAAATAAATTCATGCTTTACTCAAGATCTAAAAATGCTATATGTTGATTGCAAATGTATTTGTGGCTCTGAAAAATAAACAATTCACACAGGATTTTTTATTTTAATGGTACTGAAGAAATTGGAAAATTGGCTTTGAAAGTCCTTAGAGATGGCTTGAATTTGGCCATGAAAAAGGTGTATGAACCCTGTCTTTCAATAATATTTCTTTAGGGGAAAAAAGCTCTTACAACTTAAAACGGACCCCCGATAGCTGACTGCAGTCATGGTGCAAATTATTCATAGTGGTTATAATCAGCAGTTATGCATTGACATTAGGTGGACTGTTTGCTGGCCAGGACACGTGTCACGTGGGCCCACCAATTTAAGGGGGCTTTTTTAAATGTTAGAGTTGGCCAGTAGGTCAATTTCATGAGATGAGATGCACGGGTTAATGAATGGGCAAATCCCTCCAAAGCCTGACCATTAAGTCCCAAATATGTTGGCTTGATGCTGAGGTGGGAATGAGCTCCTTTTATATTATGAATGTTGTTTTCACTTACAGTATGTTAAATGACTCCCTACAAAAGTGTAGTTGTTGTGATTTATGTGGTGTAGGAGAGTAATTCTACTTTTGATATGGTCCAGTTAGTATTCCTTGTTCTCTTTATGTATATATTTAATAAGCAAACATAATTTTTACAGTGCTTGTAGTCAAGACCACATGATTATGAAGTTTAGCATGAAGTGGAACTTAAAGGGCATCTTGCAAATGAGCAAGTGTTTCTTTTTTTATCAACTAAAGTGTCAATTTGCTCACTTTGGTGTTTTTTTTTTAAAACAACAAACCTTTATTCACGTTGAGTTGTTGCTTTTTTTCCAAACTGCTTCCTCCGCCTGTCCTACCAAATCACTCAATCCACTTGTACCCGCTGATTACTTTCATACCGCGCGTCAAAAGTGTGCTCAGTTCTGTTTTAGTTGCTTATCTTGGCCATTGTATGATTTGATTGAGCTTCACATTCATGCCAAATTACTTTTACAATTTCAATGTAACCACAATGAACTGTGACTTTTATGTTTGACTGTTATGTACAATTGTTTTTTTTTTCTTCTTCCTTGTCAGCCATGAAATCTGGAGGCACCCAACTCAAGTTAATCATGACCTTCCACAACTATGGGCAAGCACTGTTCAAACCCATGAAGTAAGTGAATCACAGAATACTGTTCCAAACATTTGCACTTGGACTTTTTGATATAATAGTGAAGAGGCAAAATCTTTGTCTAATGAGCCCACTTGTAATTATGAATGCTTTAAATAAATCACCAGTGATTTCGTTTTTCGAGCAATGCCGCTACATCTCGAGAAATGCAGCCTCCCCCCATGTGATCTTTTTCTGATGTCGGCCTTCTTTTTAATGAACATCAACAGGCGTGCGCGCTAATTAACACCAGCATCGTCCTTAGGGAGGCTTTTTTGCTGGCGGAAGCGCGTCGCACATGAAAAAGGAATAGCCATACTCTCAGCCGTGCCGTCAAATTCCCTCGCCAACGCGGATAAACAGCGTCCAAGCCAACTGGGCTATGATCAAAAGTAATTGCTCTGAAGCTTGCTTTAATGGCTGGGAAATGCAGAATGGTTTTCGACAGCGAGTCTCGCCAGAATGTACAAGATTCTACAAGCGAGTGGAAATAGAGGGGGTTTTTTTTCCATCGAGACAAGTGTGCGCAGCTTGAGGTGCGTTCGCAATAGCATAATAGTGCCAAGTTTATTTTGTTGACATGATCATCAGAATATCTATGAAGAGGTAGCCCAACCTGACCTACCTTTAATCCGTAATACCATACTGCAAGGTGTACAATTGATCTTCATCAACTACAGAAGATGCTAATGCAGTGCTTCCTTGACTGCTTTGTTTTCATTTGATTTTACCTGTAATTTGGTGACTGAAAAATTTCCCATAAGTATATCGCAAACTCAATTTTGTATTTTTACAAGCCGCAGCAGATTTTAAACAGCAGGCTTCAACATCCATTTAATGTCACATCCATTTCTTACATTTTAAGGCACAAACCTGGCACCAATGCCTTTGGCTGCAGAAGCTAACTGCGCTGTGCCACGTACACCCAACGCTGTTTTCAGCTGCGTCTTTCAGATTTGCCCCGAGTTGTTCACGCTCTTTGTTTTCAGATCAAGTGACTTTTTAAGATGGCGATTACAAAGACGAGTACATATTCACTACTCTGCAGAAAGAAAATGCGACTAGGGGTCACGTAAAATGTAAGCCATATAATCCTAGATGATGGAGTCAGAGCCCCATACTATGAAAAATGGTGTCAGATTGCAACCTAGACATGTTTTTTGTGCTGTTGTCATTTGTGGCTGCTACAGTGGGGGCTTATTTGCATTCGATTGTCACTGTTCCTTGAGGATTGGAAGAAAGACCTGATAATGATGCAGATGATACGGAAAGAAAGATGTGGCGTTTTTGACGGATAAATTTCATTTCTGTTCAATTTAGATGTACAGTACATATTGAAGACTATATTTTTAGGTGAGAAAGTTCATATATCGTTACTACATTTGGAATAAAGAACAAAATACCATACAGTTAAACCTCCCGTTTTACTGCTGTTGTGTATCATATAAAAAACGTCCGCAAAAATACGGAATCATTTCTCTCAACGGGTGTCATAAATATTTCCAGACATCACCTCGGTTCATTGCATTTTAAGCTCATGCGTACTGGAAAACAGCAGATTACTCTTTTGCTTGAGGCCATCACGAAACACAAAGAGAAACGCCGCAGTTTTTAAAGCCACAGTGTTTAAAATGTTGCGAAAAGGTAGCAGCTTGTTATCTGAAATTTATAGTACAGTGCAGGTGTACTGTACACTGTAAAGCATAGGCTCACAAGTTTGACGTCATTAGTGGTAGAGGGGGACTGCTGGGATGGAGATTAAATGCATTCCCGGGAAAAACTGGGTTGGATGGAATTGAGGTGAGTAGGGCAGGGTATATACTGTCTGTGGAACAGAGGCCAAATGGGTCTGTCAATGGACTAGTTGCGGAATTGCAAAGAGGCAAGGCAGAACAGATAAGAAGCAAACAGAGTCCCCTGTGGAAGGGTTCTAGGGACAGCACGGTGAGCTACAGTTCCTTCCAGCTGGAACCTGCTCACAGGACAACTCCAAAGCCTCTGTGCTGGTCTGGCTCTTCTCTACGATGCCCAGCCAAGATTTTAAACATGGTGTGTGTGCACACAAATAAGACCACTAATTGGATAACACCAGTGGGCAGAGACATCTTCTTCATGCTCTTGTAATCCCACATGTTCATTTTTTTGGTTATATTTTTACCCGGATTTGTCACTGCTGTGATTTGTTACGTCATCTTGCTTACATGTCGATTGCCAAAGCAAATGTGTTAAGGCACACACCAACCTCCATCAGACATGTGCTGTTGAATTAAAAAAAAGAGTGTGTTCTTCTCATTTTCTTCAGTCTCTTGTGCATTGAGACAATTGCTTTTGACAAGCTTGACCCATGCCGCAAGTTGTGGTGGGGGAAGCAAAATCTAAAGCGTTGCTTTATTTTTGTAGCGAGGGATAGATTCAATTGGATTTGGGTTTCTTTGTCTGTCTTTTGGGTTTCATAAGCGTGGTTTACATCCTTATTTAGATCAACTTGGTTTTCCACAGTACTTGCAATTTCTGTTTGAGCTACAAGTGGAAGTGAAGAACCCCTCTTATTGTTGGGCTTGTGCAAACACAGCTAAAACACTCCATATGCATTTTGTTTTGAAACCACTCGAATATTTCCTTCTCCGTTTTTTGGTATTGTCCAAAATATTTTCTTTTTTTCTCAAGGCATGGTATATTGCAAAAATAATTTCGCAAATAAGATGACCTTTTACTCCATTAATTAATGTTTTGGATAAAATTGTTTAATAATTATGTGTTTAATGTAAATGGTCTGCATTTATATAGCGCTTTTCAAGTCAATGCAGATCTCCCAAAGCGCTTTACAATGTGCTTCACACTTACCTTTTTACACAAACTAACTAACCGATAGCAGCGTCAGCCCTGCAAGGCAACGATCTTCTCATCGGGGGCATTAGTGATTCAGTGTCTTGCCCAAGGACACTTCGAAATATAACACGGAAAAGCCAGAAATCGGACCTGCGACCTTTCGATCCCAAGACGAGCACTTTACCTCCTGAGCTACTGCCGCCACAGTAATCGTTACAGAGAAAAGTAACTATGTTCCAGGAATGCATTCCTTTACAACACGTTACTCCCAACACTGTTCATGACTGAATGTTCAAAATCAACTCACTCGATCAATCCCAAAGTGCATCTAATAGTGACCTGTGAATGATGAAGAACTGCAACAAAGCCGGGCAATAATAGCATCAAATTCATTACGCTGAGGAGGAGAAAATCCAAACTGCCCGCGTTGATAGGAGCTTAGGATATGCGGGCAACTGTGCACAAACATATAGAAATGCGCTGCACTGTATTTTGACGACATGTAAATATATGCATTGGTGAAATGCCACATACATGCATAAGCGCAACTCCCCTCTAGAAATCTTCACCATAGCACATCGAAGATCATATCCTCAATACATAAAACTGATTTTTCTTTCTCTTTTCTTCCCCACTGCTCCTTCTCTTTATATATCGACGTTTATTTAATCGCGTTTCCTCAAAGAGATTAGCCAGAGCCCTTGAAAAACTGATAACTTCATAGGATTTGGAATCAATTCCCACACTGGAATCTAATTGAATTATAAATAATCTTTTCGTTTTTCCAGTCTCTGAATGCCTTTCTGCAATTTAAAAATAAGCTGTTACACTACACCGGAGAAGAAGAGTGTTCTCAAAGACCTTAATGCAGTATTAGTTTGAAAAACATTTTTTTAATGGGTAGGGCCTCAAAAATTGGAATAATCAATAATCACTGTTCTCAAATGCTAATTATCTTTACTTTTTCACTAAGGAATCGTCTCACGCCTCCACATCCCTAATATATTCCCTTCGGGATTTTGCGGGCTTTTTTGAGATTGTTGTGAGCTTTTGGAACAGCTGTTGTAAAAGATGTCTTTGATTTGTGTTGTACCTTTGTTGCTGGAGGTAGTCAATGTTACAATGAATTATTGAATTTTAAAAATATGAGATATGTTCCATATTATTGCAATTTTTATCAGGGATAAGTGGGGGTTACATTAATTTCTTGATGTTTTGTTTTTGTTTTTTTGCTTGGGATTGAAATGACTAATTACGTCTGAATGGTGGCTTCCTGAAGTCAATGTTTACTCTTTTTGTTAAAGACTAGCAAACACAGGAGACTTATGGCCTCTCATATAGTGACCGACTAACGAGTTGTTTATTATTGAATACCAAGGAAATATAACTATTGTTTACATTATTCAAGTTGTGTAAACACACACAGAAAAATGATTAAGGTTTCAGTCTGACCGTGAGTAGTCCGTTTTAAATGGTTGGCTTACTGCTGTAATTTTCTTTTTTGATTATTCGTGCATCTATACCCTAAACAAGCTTGGTACTTTGTGGAGTTTTATAAGTGACGTGAATTAATACTTATACTTAAATTAAAATGTTGAATGTAGCAGCAATGTCTCTTTGTGTAATTATGTCGCCTGTACTTGCTCCCCTAAACAGATAGCTCACAAATGGCATGTATCAGTGGCTATTTCTATGTCACTAGGCATTTAAACAATTCATTGGCATTGGTCTAAAAGTGCATTCTGATCCCAGTTGGACTATTCTATGCATGTAAACATAGTGTGTGATTTTGGTTTGATGTTGTGTTGTATAGAAGTCACAAGAGGAACAGTCAAACTATCAGCCTGAAGCCAGGAAGCTCAATGCAAAGAGTTCAGGCTGCAATTAATTAGTTACTCACATTTACATGTATGCATTAGTTAGAGGGATTTTCTTTTGAAGTAGGCTTGAGCAGCGGATTTTGCGGACGATGTACCACCCTCACAGCGGTGCTTTATTTACTAGATCACAACCCAAGAAGCAGTTACATAAGTCAATAAATCTGAACCTTGTGTCCGTGCAACCAGATCAAATATTTACCGGCAAAGGCTGCAGAGTTGGCCACATTTGAATCAATATTGATTGGGTATGGTTACTTACTGTATGTTGATTTGCATTCTGTTGCTCCGTCGTCAATAAATATTCCGATTTTGAAGCGATTGGTTAAATTTTCAACTCTGCAATAAATTTGGAAGAATGGCTCAGGCGTTCCAAGTCTCGTGGCTCTGGGGTGGCTGAGCCCCAAGCCTGGGGACCTCGGTTGGCCATCTTAGTCTCGACCCGCCTGACCACCTCCCAAGGGGGGAGCTTCTAGGAAGCTGGAGTACAGGTAGAAGAGTGCTGGAAAGCTGTTTACATTTCCCTTTTTAAATAGATCGTGTCATGGTCACTGGCGATGGGTCCTGTGACCGGTGAGTTCCTGTTTATGCTTTTCAAGATAAAGTTCTCCAATTGGCAGATGATAACTATTATAATGATTACAATTGTTGATAATAGGCAGAATTTGACTGAATTTGATGATGAAATTAATCATCTGTCATGAAACTTGACACTTTTTGACAAATCCTTTGATTACATTTGAACACTTTGGGGTTTCAAATCTTTGTTATACAGCTGGAGAGTCTGGTCACTTCCTGCTGATGATTGTCGGGTCTTTTGGGGTGTTGTTGGTTGGAAAAATGTTAGGCGAAATGGTTTTGTGGCAGTGTAGTTCCTCTAAAACAGTGTCACATGAAATAAAAAAGCAGACATTTTCTGTTAATTGTTATTCCCAGGGAATATTTTAGAGTGTGTATACAGTTAGCTTTTTCTAAATTTGATTATGTAGTGACACAGATAAAATAAATTCTAATCATTAAAAACACTCTTTTTAGTGACTGAGTCCCCCTAAAACATACATCAAATTCCAAAATTTCCTATCATCTGAAGCCTTCAATGTTACACCATCAAGTGATTTATATTACATCCATCACTTGTGCCGTAGTGTGTGGGTCGAGTTGGATGAAGGCCTGAACTTAGGACAGCTGTGCTCAACTGCAGGTGTCAACAAATTCACTTAAGAGTGAGTGTTTTCCGAGGTTGAAAGAGTTCGGTAACCCATTGTCATCTACAAGTGTTGCCGGAGGATTGGCGAGAATCGGCAAGCCAGGCACCAGCTGCGTCCTCCATCAGAGATTTAGATGAATTACGCGGGAGGTGTTAACACAGTGTCAACACACTGCACACAATTTCATAAACGCCTGACCTGCCTGGGATCACAAGACACTAGGTTTGTGTTCGCCCAACAAATAGCAATATGGTCCTAATGCCAGAATGTTCCCAGTTGTAACCCAAAAACCAACCAACCCTCCTCTGCAATGGTTTCCCCGAGTCTAGGTTGGGCAGAGAGGCGACAGTAAAACGGGCCAAATTCCAAGTATCAAGAGGTGAACCGGATCCAAAGTCACCCTGCATTCTTGTTGTGCTTTGACAAAATGTAAACCAGCGACGTTGTTTGCTGCTCACTATTTATTTAGATCTCATGCTCACAGTCAGCATAAAACAAATGTACAAACAGATTTGCATAAAAGTGGACCCAAAATCTTTTGTAACTTAAAAAAAAAATAGGAGCCCAAGAATGTACGTGTATGCCACATAGGTCAAAATGAAGTCTATTTATTAGGGGCCACTTAAGTTATTAAAGAGCTGGTGATCTTTAAATTTTCACAATTTTAGGATTGTTATAAATATTACGTATTAATATTTTTTTCATTTGGAAGGTAGCACTTCGTTTGGGATAAACACATAAATTAGTCAAATAAAAAATGAAGATCTCAAAAAATATGAAACTTAAATAATGATTTATTATTATACCATTATATTTGAATAATAAATTCAACAGAATTCCGCAATAAAGGACTTTGTTCTTGTGTTTATTTTTGTCAGATTTGAATCTGAAGGAACAGTGTTATTTAACCACCATATGTAGTTGTCTTATTTAGTTGAAAACAAGTGTTAAAAAGCACAAGGAATAATACAAACTACAGGGACTCAAAGTGAAGGATATACTTCTCGTTTTTGCCCAGCCTTTTTGAGGTTTTTGGGTACTCGTAGCGGTAAGATTGGGGAAAATTATGTTAGCTCCCATTATGTGAGGCTTATATCATGTCGAATAAATGAAAATCTCTGGACCTATGAGTATTCATATAAACGTACATTTATACCAGGGAAGGCAAACGTGCGGCTCTTGGCCAATAAGAATGCGGCTCTTTGCCTCATCATATTTTCTATATAATGTGGCTCTTTGCCCCATTTCTTGTTTAGTTTTTGTTCCCCTCTTAAAACACAATTGAATCCATCAGAGTTAATAACATATAATAGATAATATTTTGAAATTAATTTGGCAGATTTGTTGTTTTTATGCTGCTCCGGACACATAACTGACTGCCAATCATCTGCGTAGGTTACGTCTAATCCCGGTCAGTGCGTGGCGTGGCTCTTTGACTCGCACAGTTACAAATTTCGGCTCTTTGTGGCAAACTTGTTCGCCACCCCTGCTTTATACGGTTGTTTGTGTATTTTTGCGTATTTCATAAACAAATATTGTTCATTCTAATACATTGAAATTTTGTTACCAGCGGAGCTAATAATACGTGTGTCTGTAAAGCTATCTCTGTAAACTAAAAGTGCTTTTAGATAAAGCTTACAACCTTTAAGAAAACATTAAGTGAAAACATAAATGCAAGTGTTGTTATAAATCAGTGTACTGAGTCTGCTTTTCTTCTTGTACGCCCATCACTGGGAGAGAACTGGGAGAGAAAATTGTGAATCGGTCTGGCACAATTCTCCTCAATGTGCAGTCAGACATCACCTCTTTCACACACAAGCACACACACAAGCAATCCCTCGCCTGGGGAAAGACAACCGAAAAGCTTCTCTGGACACAAGCAAGCAATTTGACTGGGCTGGCTTTCCAAATTGATGACAATATGGGGAGATCAAGTGGGCTTTGTTTGCAAGCGGGAAGGCAAAGAAAGGAAATCAAGAAACATGAGAAAAAATGATGTCCTGAAATACCTGGCCCTAACCCCGAATTCATTTCCTAGTGTGCTTATTATAGCAATGCAGCCTGGAGGAACAAAAGAAAAAACGTGTTCAGATTCAGAAGTCAAATGTTATTGTGTTTTTCTCTGATTGAATTCTAAACTTCTTGATGTTCTTCTTCGACTTTTTTAAATCCAAAAACTGGTTTCACTGTAGGAGATTCAACGACAAAATTTGGCAGACAATCAAACATCATCCTCCATGAAAAGTATTCAAATCACAGATCTCTTAACCGCCTGGTTTGTTGGGGCCCTACTAAGGACGGAAATCAGAGTGCTCCACCATTGACAGCTCCTAGCCTGTTTTTCGGGCGTCGCAAAGTTGGCACCTGTCCGTTCCTTGATGTTGTCGGCCCACTTTTTTCCACCTTCTCTTCCTGCATCCTTGGACTGTGCCCCGGAAAAGGAGCTTGGCCAGTCATGATGATCTTGTGACGTGACCGTACTATTGCAGTTTTCGTCAGCACACAGATGACCACAGTTCTTCGAAGTTTCAAATGTCCCTTCTGATGATGATGTGTACCGTTTTCTTTGTCACATGAGCTATGTATCTGATGCCTTGAAGTTCCCTGTGGCATCATATGTCCACGGATTTGATTTTTCTTTCCACCTTTGCTGTTAGAGTCTATGACTCACAAGCAGAGAAGAAGATGGAAGTACCACGCGCTTGAGTCTTATGTTTGATTTCACTGCTATGTCCTTGTCCCTCAAAATGGGTTTATGTCCTGCAAGTGTGGCAGAGGTTTGAGCTGTCATGGCCATGATTTCAGGTTTTGAACCCTCTTATGATATGACAGCTCCAAGATATTTAAATTTGGTGACACGTTTAAGGGCTTGGTGGTTGATAGGGATGTTTCTGGTGATACTTTGGGGGTGCTTGTCTTTTTTCTGTGCTGACATCTATTCTAAACTGGGTTGATGCTTTGTTCAGGCCATTGGCCAGGTCTCTGATTTCCTGTTCTTCTCTTGTCTGGCAATATCATCAGCAAAACTAGTTAGGTTAGTAACGCTGTGTCCCCCAAAGCTGACTGTACACTCAAGCTGATCCAGAGATTTGGTCATGATCAGTCAAATAATGGGTTATTTGCATCCCTTAACCATCAGGGTCATCATTTCCTGTGGTGTGTCATGGGAGACAGATGATTATCCAAGTGAAAAAAAAGAACAAGGGAACGTATTCCAATGGTGTGTTGAAAGAAAAATGCAGTTCTTGCAACAGTTTTATAATTTTCAACTGTGATGGATTAAAGGTGCCCAAGCGAATTTTTGACGAGTTCAACAAAAGCACTCCTTTACGTTCTAATTGTATAGCACTGCTACGAGTGTAACATGTTCTTCTTTTTCCCACTCATCTTTCAGTTCGGAATCATCGCTGGCGGTCTAAAAAAAACAATGTCTTTGTGTCTCTTTCTGCCGACCGACTTTTGTCTGCTTCATCCTCTCTTTAGCTCAAAGCCTGCACTCCATTTGGGAGGGTCGACAGTTTGGCGTGTGCCACTGAACGCCTCACGCTGTCATTTCAAATCTTTGATGAGTTCCCTTTGTGAGAGGCAAACTGCCAACTCAGAAACTACAAGAAAAAAAACATTAGACACAGGTCACTTTTCTTATTTTAGAATCCCAAGCTTTCAACTCCCCTTACGCACTTCACATGGAGACATCGCTCATGAATGTTTTACTAGGTCACCTCCTCAGCAAATGCAGGATTTTTTTAATCCCCTTCTCCCTCACTTCCTACACTGTATGCATTCTGCAAAGTCAGCCGATCTTGGCCTAAGCTAATAATACTAAATTCAAATGAAAGAACTTATATTTCACAACTTTTTTGGTTGTGCAGGGTATGGGGGGCTTACTTTAGGCAGCTGTACAAACGTCAGACCGATCACAAGATTCAAACCAGCAAGTTCTGTGATTCAGCCATGTAAGCCTTTGAGGACAACTCTTAAGTGTCCGTTTTTTTCATCACAATGTCAAATTGGGAATCAGTAGAGAGTTCTACAGTTTCATCTTTGAAAATCCACACAAAATCGGTATGCGTAGAAGGCTGCTCAGAAAATGTGTAAAAGTGGTTATGGCAAATGAACTTTTTTTTACTTTAAGCAGTTCAAACGTTTACATTTGTTATCATTCAATGACCGCCTAAGTCAAGTCAAATCAAGTCATGTTTATTTGTATAACCTTTTATCACAAGGAGTCTCAAAAGGCTGCACAGACTACAGACTATTCCAAACTGCAAACTATTATTATACCATCCCCTGATTTAAAATCTACATGAGGGCAAGGAAAAACCTCAACATGAGGAAAATAAAATAACCATGTGGTAATCCACCTTCCAGGATGACCAGGCTGCAACAGATCCACACACATAAAACAGGAGCAATCACCAGGTGTATCTAGTGGCCTGCAGCACCCTCACAGGATTTAGTGAAGGTTGTTCTTCTTACACTATCATGCTAGCCTTTAGAAAAAAAGGCTTCACTTTTCTCTCTCCTTGTCATGTGCACACATGCCGTATTTTCAGAAATTATATATTTCTTTTAATTGGAAATCTGCTGTTCTAAGCAGAAAACACATTTTTTTGTGCCTCAAACTATTAAACACAATGTGTCCAATGAAGTAATATACTGTTATGACATTCCGGGTGTAGCACAACTCATTTAATTGCGGCCATCACTCTCTTCGCTGCTGGTTCAAATGAAGTTTTTATTGCCAGGGCACAAATTTCACATTTTAAATAATGTTATCATATGACCTTATACACCCTGAATTGTGTGCAAGATGTTATAATTTCTCATTGGAATATTTACGAAGCAAAAAGGAAATGCAAGCATCAAAGTTTAGTTAAACACAAATTACAGTCAAAATGTTTGGCCTTGTGATTAATTTTTGGAAAAGGCACATTTCTATTTCAAGCGTATTCATTCTTCGTTTGATGTTTATATTTTTCATACTTGTCAAAATGAACCCGAAAACCTCCGTCTTTATGTCAGCTAGTTGTGTAATTACACCCGTGTGTTGTGGCAACCTCACAAGACTGTTACGATGCGACTCACTTGCACAGACATCCCAGCGTGTCATTATAACGTCTCATATGTGGGATGGGTGAATTCCCAGGCCACGGAATTTCGCTGGAGATTTTGTCTGGAATGCTGAAAATGTGCCTCCAGGAGATAGATTTTAGACAACCAAATTGACCGTGTCTTTTTATAAATGTGAGGAAAAGCAAAGCGGGCCTAATGTGATTTGGGGGCGGATACGTAAAGGGACGCAGTCAAAAACCGCACAAAACATTCTGAGCGTTCAAGTGCCGACAGTAATTGCCTTCAAGTTGAGAAAGGGTTCAAAGGGGCTGTGCCAACGCTACAAATCAACTGGCACTTGGAGACCAAAGACCACACCCAATTCTCCATTTCGAGCAGTAACCTTATATTCGAATATTTTAGAGGTTGCCTTTATATATGGCTGACTTAGAGTTCTAACCAAATTGTTACTCATAAGCAAATATGACATTTGAATGCCAAATTGTGGCAGTAGTCAGTAATTCTAAATACCTTTGTTTTGGAAACAAGTATTCAAACTCTTTAATTACACTCTCAGCTATAAAATACAATTAATTAGATACACATTTTGTATTTGAAGTGATTGTCAACTGCTTTACACTCTGCTTTAGGCTCTATGTCGCCCTCAAATGTTTATCTCATTCAGCGGCACCCATTTTCAGACCTTGTTGTTGCTCTATCACGTAAAAAAAAAATGGAAAAGAATCAAGTATCTGTGTTTATTAAATACAAACAAACACGCAGTTAGCAGAGCTTTGTGTTATTCATCTACTGGCTACAATGACTACTATTAGTGTCATAATGATAGACTAAGAGTGTTGAAAGATTATTCTATATTTGGGCTGTACTGATTATGTTTATTTTTACAGCTTGTGTTTGCATAACTAGTTTTATGAAAAAAAGTGAAATTTACTTTTTATTTAAGTTAATTTTATTGTTCATCGGAGCAGTAGATGAGTCTGGCTTTTTTAGACTGGTCCAGCAAAAAATAATGGGATCTGTGTGGGTAAAAAGATCTGTTTCTAGTGATTAGCCAACAGTTTATCCCCTTAAGGGCCCGGTCACACAGCCGTTTGCGTCTGTATCGCGGCTGAATCACGGCCAGAAATTTCTACCCGTGAAGCAGACGCTGTTGGACGCTTTGAGATCGCGATACAGACAAGATACAGCCGTGCTTTACACGCGGCAAGAAATTCACACGCGGTTGGCCGCGCGAAAAAGTTTTGCACTGCTCAAAACTTTAGACCACTGGTAACCGCGGGCGGCACACGTGGTACACACGAGGCAATGACGCGGTACAGACGCGGAACGACGTGCTACAGCCGCGGCCAGGGCGTGGTTACACGCGGGTAGGACGCGAAATTTTAGCGGGTAATCGCGGGTGGAGCACGGTCATAGCACGTTTGTTCTGTGCCTGTATAGCGGTGTTATCACGTGAATTAGCGTGTGTAACGCGTGTGACGGTCAAACGCCTTTCTCCGCGTATATACAGCGCGATTTGTCGAGCACACGTCAGTTGTGCTCAAGACGTCAAGGGGTGAACATGGATCCCCGTCACCGTAGTGACCTCGTCTTAATCCATTTTTATTTCTTGACATTTCTTTTCGTTTCATAACAAGATAATAAAATAAAAATGAAAAACTATTACAATAATAACATATTGGCTTCTTCTTCGGTGCTATAGCTTGAAATCTTTATCTTCACGGGACTGTGTCTTGAGCGGTAATGATTTCTACAGCCCGGCTCGGCAGCTTTTATACCCGTGGTCCACACGCGAATATGACGTGGAACTGACGCGATGAGGAAGTAGAACAGTCGCAGGCGCCTGTTTTGCAGGCATACCACGGATAAACAGCGGGTTAGCCAATTTTGCGCCTTTTCTACCGCAGGCAACCACGGGCAAAAAAAATCGCAAAATTTTACCTGCGATACAGACGCAAAAGGCTGTGTGACCGGGCCCTAAATTGGGATATATCAATCGATAATCAATATTCTTGTGGGATCCATGATAGGTCTGTGGAAGTAGACAAAATAGAAAGAAAGAAAGAAAGAAAGAAAGAAAGAAAGAAAGAAAGAAAGAAAGAAAGAAAGAAAGAAAGAAAGAAAGAAAGAAAGAAAGAAAGAAAGAAAGAAAGAAAGAAAGAAAGAAAGAAAGAAAGAAAGAAAGAAGTAAAAACTAGGGAGGTCACACAGATGACAAAATAGTAAATGGTAAATTGTCTGCATTTGTGTGATAAAAGTCAGAAGAATACAAGCATTGTTCATCAAGCAAATTTGTGCTGGACTCTCTGTAGCTATGCCCATTGTTTGGTCAGGAAGTGGGAGGACCTGCCTTGTTCAGGTCTGGTATCACCAGGTCAACAAGGCCCGAAACCTGATCTGGACTCTGACCTGGTTCCAACTCACCTATCCCACTTAGTGCTCTTTTGGCATCCTTGGATGGCAGGGATTCTAACACAAGGGCTTCTGTCGTGGTCCTGCTGGGAATATTTTTCAATGAATGTTTCTTTTTTTTTTCCTTTTCTTTGTACTCTACCGCAATTACCAGAACCATCAAAGACTGGAGAAGCAATATAAGTCAGATCAAGGATAAAAGAACGCTCACACCATTACACCAAAACCATCACTAGTCATAAATTCGGGTTGCTATTGAACAACTGTGTTGCATTTAGATCACACACTTACTGTTTATTTTATTTAAAGTTCTCAAATGGTCTGACTTCAGGTCCCACCATCCTACCCTAAGACAAGCTGCTAACCATATCAAGAATACAATTTAATTTCTCAAATGTATCAAATAAAAGGATCATGCAGTTTAAATCAGAGATAGTACAAAGGATTTACCAGTTTCAAAAAATAAAATGAGCAGCTAACTAAAATGTACTGTATATACTCGAATATAAGCCTACATAATATATTAGTGACCCCCTGATACTGCTTTAAAATAGCTAGATACTTCAAGAAATTCCTACTCAAAATATGTATAAAACATTTAGCTAAATGTCCATCCATCCACTATCTGCACCACTTATCCTCAGTAGGGTTGCGGGGGTGCTGGAGCCCATCCCAGCCATCTTCAGGCAGTGGGTAGGGGACACCCTGAACTGGTTGCCAGCCAGTTTCAGGGCACACAGAGACAGACAATTCGCTCACTCATTCACACCTAGGAACAATTTGGACCGGTCAATTAACCTAACATGCATGTATTTTGGAATGTGGGAGGAAACCGGAGTGCCCGGGAGAAACCCACGCAAGCACGGTGAGAACATGCAAACTTCACGCAGGAGGTTCGATCTCATGACCTCAGAACTGTGCCGCACACGCGCTAACCACTGCATCGCCGTGCTGCCCTACCTAAATGTCGATAATTAAAATTGAAACAATCAATATTAATACACTGTACTGGTAAAAGCTAAAAACATAATTTTCAAACCATTTACTTTCCAGCGGCACTTCAATAACAGACACTGGTACATCATTTTTGTATTTGGTTGGTTATTTGGTTTTCCTTCTTCCACTAAATTACTTTTGTCACTGTTTTCCACTTTTCCATTGCCCTATCTCTTACGGGCATAAAAGGAAAGAAAAAAATCATACTGAAATAAGGTATGGTCCCTTGGGCACAGATTGACTGAACAGGAATAAGAGATAAATCAGGGCACTGTCGCCATTTACTGTTAAGTAGTGTAATTGACCCTTCATTTTTTTCTCCTTTTAGCCTTGTTTTGCCAAGGCAAAGGCCTGTGACCCACTGAAAATGGGTGTGCGACACAGTTTCAGGTCCCACACCACCTGTTGAGAAACTCTCCTTAAGGCACCTTGTTTTTTCTCTTTTTGTTTGCCTCATGCACAACTCTCTGTTTATAATTCCACATGAGGTTAATGGTAAAATGCAGTACTAAGTTGAATTCTTCCCCAAAACATGTTCAATGGATACTCATAAGGGTTCCACATTTGCTCATCTGTTATGTTCTAATGTTTATTTGGAGGCATTTGGACTTAATGTCTCCTTAGCTGCTATATAGTTTGGTAATTTTCGAACACTTCCTCATTCGGAGCCATCACCCACCACTGACCACAATAACTTCTCCCAACCACTACTTAGTCTCTGATAGATGGTTTCTATTTGTGAAAGGCCAAGCGACCACAATTTGGGGAGGACACGATAAGGCTTGGCAGCTTCAAATAGGGGCACACTTCATGAGTACAAACACCTCCGTTAGCAGCCTCTCTCGCAGCAATCCCCTAAATAGGGTTAGGTGGTCTGTTTGCATTTTTGCAACTTGAATGTTATTCATTTTCAGTCGCCGCTGAGAAGTGAAAAGAACGCAGTGGTGGAAAATAACTAGCAGGCAGCAAGCAATGTGGCTTTTGGCTGCGGGGCCAGAGTTTGTGGTGGTACAAGTGCAGAAGTTTAAGAATTACACAACTTTGTTGTGATTGCCCATTCCCAAGAAGGCTGACAAAAATAACTGCACAAGTACATCTCGTTTCGTGTTTCAAAAGAACCGCATTAATGAGCAACTCTGAAAATGTATTGATCCATCACTGCCTAAATTACCTAAATACATACTTAGCTCTCCAAGTACTAAAACCATAACTGAGTGTAGAAGGTCAAAGTGTTTATCAATAATTAATCAGTATTCAAATCAAATCATGTTTATTTGTATAGCCCTTTATCACAAGGAGTCTCAAAGGGCTGCACAGACCACAGATTATTGCAAAGAGGAAGAAACCTTGAGAAGGGACCGCACATGAGGTAATCCCCCTTCCAGGATGACCAGGCTGCAACGGATGTTGCAATAACAAACAATACACAGATATTGTAAACAGGAAATATAGGCCATTCATGAGGTATTGAATAGAAGTGTGTTTGAAGCCTAGATTTAAACAGTTCCACTGAGGTTGCAGATCGAATCTCAGGGGGGCAAAGCATTCCAAAGCACTGGGGCTCGAATGGACCGGAAGATAGGGGGAAATTAAATCTGAAAGATTATTCCTACAATAATATATTCAGTGATTTTAGATGTCCTTTGACCGTTAACCTGAATGAGTTTCAAGCGATAAAGTTTAAATGCATTGCACTTAAAAATTATGTAAACAGTCATTACTGATTCAATGTTAATGTGTTGTACTTTAAAGTTATGTATTAGAGAAAATGTTGAATGCTTTTATTCAATGTTCATAACAAACACATTTCTTCTATAAATGTACTGAATGAGGCAAATAGGACGTCCTGTCCAAAGTCACATTTTTTTAGGAAGCACAGGATGAATCATATAACATCAGAATGGGGGAAACTCCAGTTGAGTTTATTCATATTTTGAAAAAATCCAGTTCAACCACAGCATCCGTTTATGGTTGTGTAGTCACATTTGATTAAGATGCTTTTGCTATCACTGCATTCCTCAGGTGACATTACAAAAAAATTGTCAAAGAAAAGGCAAAAAGCACCTTGAGGGGATCAGTATTTTCGCCCTTTTTTAAATATTACTATCAAAAACTCCAGATATCAGCATTGTGACAGATGTACGTAAGAGTATTTCTATGTAATGCATTCCGATGAATAGAACATAGAGGTTAAATTCTAATTTTGCCTTGAAAAATTCGGAAAAACACAAGATAAAGACTACAATCGGAAAGCCTACCACAATTATTTAGGGCAACCGAACACCCAAGGCACCCAGCTAAGTGGGCTTTGCATGAGCTACCATGAAGTGGCTCGCTGCTAGTAATAACTAGCAAGAATCAGTTGTAGTAGATAGCAAAAGAAGATGTGGAGCGCTGATGTTTTTAGGGTAGTTTTCATTTTTTGGTTAGTTTTTTTGCATGTTTTTTACATCGTTAACGTGTCGCCTGACACTTTGCTGGTTGATGTAATGTCCAACATGAAAATGTTGAATTGTCTTTCATCCACTTCAGAATTCAGACTTCCGCGTTGCACTAAATCATTTTTTTTAGTTTTACTCCCATTTACTGTACCACTCAAATTAATGATAGTCTTTAAATCTGTTTTGCCAAAGGGGCAGCTCTTTCTTTTTTTCCACTGGATTCTGAATTAATTTGAATCCAATTGTCTTTATTGTCATTGATTACAATGTAGAAAACATTGTATGCAACGAGATTAGATATGACACTCCAGGGTAAACATAAACGTAATAAAGACTTTGTTGAGCAGCGATGTCAAACTCAATTGCACAAGGGGCCAAAATTCAAAACACACTTAAGGTCGCGGGCCAACCAGGATAAACATTTATTGAACACACTTAAGCTGAATGTTTTTGGAACATAAATATGAATAAAAACAGAAGAGAATATTAAATTTAAACCTTAAATCACTTATACAGTATTTATTATTTTGCTGTAAATAAAAAGATCTTGTTAAATTATAGGTGGCAAGGTGCCCAACTTGTTTGGGTGTTTGGGCAATTGGGTTGGCCATGGTCCCAAAAATTTTGTGTGTGTGTTTTTTTTTTTTTGCTATTTTCTTCCCTTTTATTTTCTTTGTTATTGTATGTGTTTGTCTTGCAACCTTGTCAACCCTCTTGAGGAATATGACCAAGGTAGATAGACGGATAGAACTTAACTTAAACAACTTAACATCAAAAACCCATTCAAACTCCTTTGCTCCTATGTCAATGTATATATTAAAAAAAAACTTAAATATCCCAAAAGATTTTGCTCTCCTTAATACATCTCAAAAGTAGAAATGTGAAAATGCTACACAAATTATTTTGTAAAAACGTCACAACATTCTGAGAACAGGGAGCCTGATGAGCTTACCTTTGGCGCAGACGGAGTAGGCGAGAGATGGGAGGGAGTGCTTGCACTTTTTGCATAGCTCCACCATCCCTCCCACTCACCCAATCAAATAACATTAAGTTCTCTTCCGTTGTTTTGACGTATTTACAATTCGTTCTGTGGATTCATCAAAAGTATCTGAACACTGAACACAGATTATATAGTGAGCTTTTATATAAAGCATTCTTTAGCGCTGTGCAGCCAAAACTTTTTTTTTGTGTGACACCTTGACTGTAAATTGTAGTGAAAACCTGTCCTATATATTCGGAAATGTACTGCTTTGTAATTCAGTTTTGGATTGGCTTTGCGTGTATCTGACCAGGATCAATGTCTCAAATTTTGAACGAGATGGAGAAAATTTGCATGCAATCAAATTTGTCACTGAGCCACAGGTACTCATAGAAAGAGCCATATATGGCTCGCGAGCCATAGGTTACCGACCCCTGGTATATAGTATAGTATAAGGAATAGGTACAGTGACTAAAACGTCAGAATATGATGTCCAGGGATGAGACGGCGTTGTTTATATTGACGGGCCATTAATAACAATCATGTAAAATGGTCTTGCGGGCCGGATATGATTACACGGCGGGCCGGACGTGGCCCGAGGGCTGGGAGTTTGACACATGTGTGGTAGAGTAAAACTATATGAAAATAAAATATTGGATAAAAAAATTAAAAATAATCAAACATAGTGCTTAGAGACTGGCCTAAGTTATAATAGTACCTCAATGATTGGGAATGAAATAGAATAGTGTATTGTATGTCCACAAGAGGGTGCCGATTTAGTTTGTAAATGAGTCAGGTCTGTCCAATCACCCCACCTCTGTCCCTAATTAGCCTCACCCTTCATGAGGACATTTTGTTTTATGATTCAGACAGTTTTGGTGTTTTGACTGCTACTTTATTGAGAATTTTTGTGATTAAATACAATCATTTTTTTGAGTACAGACGCTGCCCTACTTACGAACGAGATTCCGAACGATCGTTCGTAAGTTGAATTTGTTCGTAAGTTGCTTCAGTGAAATATTTTGTATGTTTAAGGTATATATCAGTATGTTTAAGGCTGAAAAATAAACATTTCACAAAATACTACGCTCTATAGAGATAAATAAAGTGAGGTTTAACTTACTTTTGGACTTTAGGATTTAGGCGACCTCCTCCTCCGTGGGAAAAAGTGGCAGAAAAAAAGCGAGCCAATCATTTTCTCGACCACATCAAGCTTTCTTATTCCACTTTCATTTCAAAAGAAACGGCTCTCTTCTTCTTTTACACTTTACACAAACCATATTAAACAATAAATGCACATTAAACAATAAAAATGTCAAAGTTCTTAGCAATATGGACATACAGTATAGAATATTTCCACACAAACTAGGAAGAGGAAGCGGATTTCTTCTTCGGGGTGGATGCTGGTTGACCTCGCACAACACTAACACACGCCAGTAGCAATGGAAAGAAGCACTCCAGTAATTTCCTGTACTCTGAAAAAGGCGCACACAATACAAAATCTAGCTTACAGCAATTCCTGGATATTTTTCGACATCATGAAAACAATTATCGTATCGATCGTTTTTTGTAAGTCGAGTGGTCGTAAGTAGGGGAGCGTCTGTACTGCGAGCTTCCTGCTTCCTGCGTTTTGGTCAATCGAAAACCACAACACTGTAACGATGGAGCAATGAAAAATGTGCAATAAAATTTGGCAGCAGCAAAAAAAAACATGCAAATTATGTTTTCACATTTGTCGCTCATTCTCCTCTTTCGTTTGTTTACGCATCATTGTGAATGCTTCTGGATGACGCCTTCTCATTTTGTGTATAGGTACACATAAAAACACCCAGTAAAAGCTTTTACGTACCCAACGCGACCACTCCATTGGTTTTCATCATATATGATAAATGCTGTTCTAAGTGCACGCATGACATCCTTGAAGCCCTCTTGGTTATTTCCTCCGCATTACTCGGTTCAAGTCTTCTCATTTCGGTGCCATTGAGGTGATGCTCTGAACTCACTTCTACTTATCTCCCTTTGTATCTCGCAGATTTTAGGGCTCGAAGTCTCTTAAAGAGGAGGAATAGATTGCATGTGCAGTTAAAAAACAGCAATTGTACTTTCAGCTTGATTTGCTGTCCAAGTTGGCACTCGGGATGCAAAAATTTACAGTCGGTATTCAGTAAGGAGATAAGCGCTATGAAGCTTATTGTTAAATATTACAATCTGGAGATTTTCTGACATCTGATCACAGCTGACCCAAGAATACCCTCCATGTTACAGCAAAATATGCACAATTTGCAAACGGTATTCTATGATAAGCCGGTGGAGAAAATGCCAAGGATTTTCTCGCTATTGAAAACAGTTAATCCTCTGTGGATGGATATGTAAATATGACCAAGACTGGAACACTCATCTTGTTGAGAATAAACCAATATCCATGTTGTTTGCAAAAAAGAGCCAGCAAGAGCAGCTAGGAATCAGTCCTGTCCTTCATGCTTTTCATAACCGGCTAATCTATGCTCTTAGCATGCATGTCATTCAGGAGAGCAGGACATGAATGTGCAGTCCACCCTTTTCAGGTTTTAAATGGATGCACTCCGTAGGGATAAATGTGAATATGTTTCGCTTTAGAGATCACAACTGTTTTTAAGTCATAGTCGAAGATTAGGAGTGAATCTGGCCTTGTTTTGTCCATTATTAAGTTGATAGTGGAGTTTTGACAACCATCTTTTAATTTGTATAGAATACATAAAAATATCTATGAAAGTTTTGAAAAATTATTAAGATATGCATGAGTCTCAAAAGAAAAGTAATCACTGCTCTGAGGTGTTGGGCATTTACCTTGAAAAAGGTCATTCAGATTCAGATTCAGATTCAGATCTACTTTATTGTCATTCTAGTACACGTGTATACAGAACGAAATGTCGATGCATCTGACCCCCACAGTTTCCTTGAATGTACAGATATAAATAATGTTGTATTGTATTTTGGCTACGTATAGTATTTTACCATAGTTCCGATAGTGCAAGAAGAGTAGCTAACCAGATGCGCAAAATGGGCAGTCAGGTTAACAAGTCAGGTACACAGTAACATTAACACTGTAACAATAACGCTGTAATTACAATAGTGCAGAGAGCAATGTGCAGGAGTGGCAAGCTATAAAAAAAACTGCCAGTAGTGCAAAAGTCAGATTAGCAGCCGTTTAGATTTAAGTTAACTATATGTTAGATTGACCATTAGGTATAGTTACTCACTACTTCTTTCAAAAAGGAACTGAGTTGAATTACTCTGTCGTGAAACTAACTAGTTACCAAGTGTGAGTTCCCCCACTACCACGGGAACCATGCTGGCTTTGAATTTTCACATCTGTTCCACCTTTCAACCCTTAGTGTTTCTCCAGTTGTTTGTGTTTTTTCTTCTTGATTTCTGGTTCAGCTGGGATCGGCTCATCTCTTATCAACACCCTCTTTTGCCCTTTGTCCACCACCATGTCCATTGATTAGCCAGGAGCTTCTTGTCAGTCTGGAAGCTGAAGTCCCACAGTATCTTGGCTACTATCGCAGCTATGTTTGTTTCTGTCTGTCTCTGTCTGTCGGTCTGTTGGTCTGTTGTTCTGTCGGTCTGTCGGTCTGTCGGTCTGACGGTCTGTTGGTTTCGATCACTCTCTCTACTAAAGGACGCCAGGTTATATTTTTACTCTCGTGCAAACAACTGTGACGTCATATAAAGCTGTTAACAGTCCAATAACTGTAAGCTCAATAATTATTGGTATTTCGGAGCCCAATTGCTCACAAATAATATGTACAAATTCGAGTATTCTTCGGGCTTGGTCGGTCACATTTTTCACAGTTTTTAATACATATACAGTAGATATATATATTTTATATATATATATATATATATATATATATATATATATATATATATATATATATATATATATATATATATATATATATATATATAATCAAGGTTATTCTCACCCCAAATCTGGTGTTAATCTCAATTAAAACATTGATTTGGATTTTTTAAATGCATGTATTTAGACATATATTTAAAAAATAAAAATGCATTTTTGAGATTTTGACACATTACATGTTATTGAGAAAAGGAAATAAGACAAGCTATCTTTGGGCAGTGGGCAGAGGACACCCTGAACTGGTTGCCAGGGCACACAGGGACAGACAACTCACTCGCTCATCCACACCTAGGGACATTTTGGACCGACCAATTCACCTGAAATGCATGTTCTTGGAATGTGGGAGGAAACTGTAGTGCCCGGCAGAAACCTACGCATGCACGGGGAGAACATGCAAACTCCTCACAGGAAGGGTTGATCTCATGACCTCAGAACTGTGCCGCACACGCGCTAACCACTACGCAGCCATACTGCCCTTGATTCTTATAACCATGTTTATATTGTTAAAGACACAAAAAAGATACATGAATATACTTAAACAATAAATTTATAACATCAATAATAGTTTGAGACAATGATCGTGGTGTACTATTCTGAGGCAAGCCCTTTTTGCCTTAGTGGTTAGTACATTTGCCTAATACGCAAAACATCCGCGGTTCGAGACCGGATGGAAATATTTGTTGAAATTATCAGACAACCACTTAACTAGCACTAAGTAAAGATGTAAATTATCTATTTACCAAGTGTTTTTTCTTGTTTCCTTGTGCTAATATCCTCTTTTACTTCATCCTTCAGGCAGACGCGTGAGCAGCAAACGCCACCAGATTTTTTTTACTTCTCCGACTTTGAGAGACACAACGCAGAGGTTGCCGCATTCCACCTGGACAGGTGAGTCTGAGTCTCGCTCGTTGTTCTTAGATTGTCTGTGACTGAATGACACTTCTTTTTGGAGGTTAGTGCCCATTCAGCGGGCGTCGACAGCGGAAGAGTCAGAAGTGAGGTGCAATGTTAATCGACTTAAAATGCTGAATATTTGAATGGGATTTGTGAACATGAGGGATTAGATGAGCACACTGAGTGCAGGGATCATCTCGTCATAATCGCTGTTGAATTTGTGGATTTGAATATTATCCCTTTACGTGACAAGGTAAGACGACAGAAAGAAGAGAATCATTAGCCTATAGAACAGGGGCCGGGAACCTTTTTGACCCAAAGAGCCATTAAAGCAATTTTTTTTTTTTTTTTTTTTTTTTAGAGAGCCATACAAGACAAAGACAAAATTCATAAAAATGCCCAACCTGCTCTCTAGAGAAAAGCAAATTCTTTAGCACATGTTATTTCACCGTGAAAAAATGATAACGCCAGAGCCTGTCTCCTATATCAATATAATGTACCACTTAAAATTTGTCTCCCTACCGCAGTTAAAAGTGATGAGGTTCGTTTTGCCTGGCACTTTTGTCCTAAATTTAAAAAAAAAACAAGGTGCGAGCAAAGTTATTTTGTAAAAATGTCACAAAATACTGCAAACAAGTATACTACCCTTTGGTGCAGACGGCGTTGGGCAAGGGGAAGAAGGAGTGGAAGCACTGCGTGTATAGCTACACCCATTGCTACCGCTTACCCGATCAATCTGGGTGTTTTCCTGGAGTTTGGGGGTGTTTACAGTTGGTTTTCTCAAGAGGTGTTTCATGTTCTTCCAAAATGTAGTTAAAACTGCCCTAAATTTACTGGACCGAACCCTATGTTGTCTCAGTTTCAAATGTACCATTACAGTTCAAATTTGCGCAATTTCCATTTTATCTACTCATTAAAAGATCCACATATGGTTCGCAAGCCATAGTTTTCCGACCCCTGCTATAGGATAAATTCCTGCTTTTCACATCATTTCATTTATAAAGAAAAGTATCGCGTCAGCTATGCCTATAAAAATAAATTATTGATACTTTGTGCTTTTTTTGGGACTTGGAAACTCCTTGAATGTCAAAACAGAGCTAGTATGACTCCAAATGTTAGCTGATATTTCAATCTGTTTGAAGTCCTGAGGTTTCTTTCATGGACACACAAGGGCCGATACACAATGGTTAAGACAGGTGGTCCTTTGTCCCAAAAAGTCGACATGACGGTGCAGATTGCGGCTCCTGAATGCCGTCCTCTGTCAGATTTGGTTTCGTCAACTCTACTCGGATCAGCACGTCAGCTGGCATGTGTGCGTTTGAGTGCTAGCATGTGTGTGCTAAGCGTGTGTGTGTGTGTGTGTGTGTGTGTGTGTGTGTGTGTGTGTGTGTGTGTGTGTGTGTGTGTGTGTGTGTGTGTGTGCGCGTGTCTGCTCCCACGAGGCTTACTCTCAAATGGGTCACTTAGAAAAGTAAACAAGAGTGCGTGTTCTTTTATTTGAACAAAAACACAAGAAAGGACACGCACAGTGAAGATAAATTGCTTTTGCGTTACATCAATTGAGTAGAAGTCAATATTAAAGTGACAATTAGACCCTTAATTTAAAAAAATATTTTTGGGTAGAATGTATTAAAATATCTGTTTTAATCCATATTTTTTTTTTTTTAAATTTTAGTAGTAATTGCTGGGGCGGCAGAGCAGATGATTGGTTAGTGCGTCAGCCCCACGGTGCAGCAGTGCAGAGTTCAATACCAGCTACCGGCCTCACTGTGCAGAGTTTGCCCGTGCCTGTGTGGGTTTCCTTCACTCCGGTTTCCTCTCACATTCCAAATACATGCATGCCAAGTTGATTGATGGGTCAAAACTGTCCCTGTGCGTGAATAAACGGGTGAATTGTCTGTCTCTTTGAGCCCTGCGAGTGACTGGCAACTAGTTCAGGGTGTCCTCTGCCCAATGCCTGAAGATTGCTCGAAAAGGTTTTATTGAGATTAAAGAAAAAAAGAAAAAAATTAAAAATGCTTAAATGAGCACTATTTTTGTAAACATAAAAAACATATATTTTTTAAAAAATTGAAAAATTATTATTTCACTTTGATAGAGAAAAATTGTAAACATTACATTTATTACGAAGTGATGAGGATTATTTAGCACCTCCTAATGGTAAAAAAAAATCTTCATTCGCCAAAAAAAAACAATATTGATTCAAATAAAAATCAAAAATACATGAACTATCATAAGAACATGCATAATTTTGAATATTAGTACATTCAGAAATTTGAATTCACTTTACCTAACATGGGGCCCAACTAGTGGCAGCTGACATGATTGTCCGATATTTTGTTGCCAAAGGTACCAGAAAACCTCAAACAGGTTGGGCAAAAAATGAGTTAAGAGATGGTGCGTTTTGGTCATTTTTATCATCTGTAGTTTGTATTCTTCCTTGCACTTTTCAGCCCACGTTTTTGGTTGCACTACACTGCACAGTGACATCTATTGGTCAACTAATACAATGTCCCTTTAGAGAAGAAATCTGCTTGACGTTTGCCTCTTCTAACTTCACTTTGGTTTTTTTTTTGTTCACAGGGTCTTGGACTTCCGGAGAGTCCCTCCTGTGGCTGGGCGGCTGGTCAATATGACTCGAGAGATCCGAGACGTCACGCGTG
The DNA here is from genome assembly GCF_059441175.1 of Urocampus carinirostris. NCBI lineage: Eukaryota > Metazoa > Chordata > Actinopteri > Syngnathiformes > Syngnathidae > Urocampus > Urocampus carinirostris. The sequence goes on along the minus strand of NC_142349.1, from coordinate 40,993,001 downwards.
ATAAAAAATTATGGAGGACATTCTTCATCTCGCCTGGTAGGAAAAGCAGCAGCCTGAAATAAAACGTGATGGTCCATGCAAAGTCCCACCACAGTGAGGCGCTGTTTAACAGCACAAACATAAGAAAAAGTTTGCTGTAGCACAAATAGAGTCGAATACACTCTAGAGTTGAAAAAAAATGATTGTGTGTCGGTGGCATACAGTGTAGAAGTCACTTAGGAGAGAGAGATTTTTTCATTCCAGTATTTTTGTGATCTCGTTACAGCCAACAACGTGTGCTTCTACGGCGAATGCTCGTACTACTGCTCCACCGAGCACGCTCTGTGCGGCAAACCGGATCAGCTAGAGGGCTCCCTGGCTGCCTTCTTGCCTGACCTCAACTTGGCCAAACGCAAGACATGGAGGAACCCCTGGAGACGCTCCTACCACAAACGCAAGAAGGCAGAGTCAGTACAACACTTTATTGCTTCCTCATATTCTTTTCCTCTTTATTTTTTATGACCACCATTGTTTACAATGTGAGCAGGTGGGAGGTGGATCCAGATTACTGCGACGAGGTGAAGCAAACGCCTCCATACGACCGCGGTACACGACTCCTGGACGTTATGGACATGACCATCTTTGACTTCCTGATGGGTACGAGCCATGTCAGACTTTTGTTAACTTGGCTTCAACATTTCATAAGCAACGTTTCGAGAAGAATGTCAAATAATTGACATTGCTTCAAAGAAGTTGATTCTGCTGTTAAAAATGTCGGAAAAAAATTGTTAAAACGTCATATTGTCAGATATAACGAAATTGTTAATATGATTAAATGCTGTTAAAATTGTCGAGAAAAATTGTTCAAACCTCACATTGTTTATTTGCTGTTAGTAGTGTCAATAAAATTGTTCAAACCAAAAAGAATATTACTTTGTGACATCATGAAAATTAATTTAAGTGTGTCCCCTTTTGATGAGTCGATGTTTGGGTTTGCAGGTAATATGGATCGACATCACTACGAAACGTTCGAGAAGTTTGGAAATGACACATTTATTATTCACCTTGACAATGGAAGAGGGTAATGTTGTCTCCTTCACAAGATGAATTGGGTTGCTTTGCATGGACTGAGCGTTGATGGTCTACCACTATTGGATACATTTTAAAGATGTCCTTATTATTAGTAGTATTACTGTCATTATTACTAATGTTATAATTATTATTGTTATTATTATTAGTAGTAGTAGTAGTAGTCATAGTAGTAGTAGTAGTAGTAGTGGTAGTATCATTATTATTATCATCATAATCATCATTATTATCATAATTTTGTGTGGAGTTTTGTGTTTTCCTTTTTACTTGCAGTACCTTTTCCCAGCAACTCCGTTTTTATTTCAGGTGTCCAAAGTTAAAAAATCACAAAAATTGGAAACACTTTTAGTATTATACTGTAAAACGCAATCAGGACTCAATCAAACACAAGTCCAAAGACTGAGTCAATGTGGCACGCAATGACATTACAGGAAAAGGATAGCAACTCCTTGTTGATGTTTTGACCTCTGCCGTCCTCCCAATGTTTGAGAGAAACATGTTTACTATTAGGATGAAACATTTTAGCAATAAGTACAGTTGGGTTTAGATACATCTTTTAACTGTAAAAAATAATAAACATTTTAATTTATTTTAATAATTTCAATTATTTCAGTTTATCCAAAAAAAACTGGGTTTTTTTTGTAGTTTTTCTTCTTTTTTCATGTTTTGTCAATATTGGTCCAAACACAGAAAAGTAAGGTTCTGTCATGTCCTTCTTCTTCTTTTTTTTTTTTTTTTTGCTTATGTGTTGCTTTCTTAAAATGTTATCTGACTTTTTTATATTAACCTGCAGTGACTAGAGTGACTTTTTTGTCTTGTTGTCTTCAGGTTCGGGAAACACTCCCACGATGAGATGTCCATCTTGGTCCCACTTAGTCAGTGCTGCAAGTCAGTAGACCATAAACTTTTTTCTGCTGGATTTGAGATCTTGAAACTAAAAGGATGTGCTCTTTTGTTGCCAGGGTTAAGAAGTCCACCTTCCTGCGTCTCCAACTGCTGGCCAAAGACGACTACCAGCTTAGCACCCTGATGAAGGAGTCCCTCCTCCGAGACCGCCTGTCCCCAGTCCTCATCCAGCCCCACCTACAGGCCCTGGACCGCCGGCTGGGCTTGGTGCTAAAGGTCCTTGCTGACTGTGTGGAAAGGGAAGGCTATGGCAACGTAGTGGAGAAAGACATGGACGAAGAGTCGCAGCTAGCTCGCAGGTAGTGAGCAAGAACTGGGCGACGCCGGATGCCGGACAAGTTGGACGAGTCCCGCTTTTCATATTAACCTGAATTCAGTGAATTCCAAGAGATGTTATCTGTGAGAGCGCGTCAGCACAAGGACCTGTGGGTGCAGCAACAAACTTTGCAAAATTTTGGTTGGCCAGGGTCGTTTTGTGCACATGTTTTATTCCTTCATTAAGTAATCAAATGTACACTTTTGGGGCAGATCCAGTAAATCATTGATATTTGCTACAGATGGGGCGGAGTCCTGTCACAATTACATAGGTAACTGACAAAAGAGAGTTTGAATTGCCTATTGATGCCGCAAGGAACAGCATGGAACATTTTTCAATCCCTCAAGGCCTGACCATGCTCCTTACCTCAAGTTGATTGACACTATGTGGCACTTCCTCTCCATTTCGGTCAACTTTTTTGCTTTTTGGTGGGTTCTGAAGCCAATTGCTGCACTCATAATCACTCCCTCATTCGTAATCATATCGGAAAGGGCGTTTGAGCGAGCGTGTATGTACATGTCCTTTTTATTTTTATATGTGCTCCAGGCGCTGCTGGGACTTTGTAAACGCTTTACTGCATCGGTAAGAAAAGTGTCTGTGTGCAAATAAGGCATTATGGCAGGTCAATAAACGTTTTTCTCTGACCAATTGCATCTTTGAGATCAGGAGCTGATAATTCCCACCCTCTCAATGATTCACTCTCTGAATTCTACATTGCTCACATAATTTACAGTCCACTGTCAAGAGTATATAGTATTTTTTATTCCATATCTATGTTCTTTCTTGTCATCTCTGTCATGTAAAAACAAACATCTCCAAAAATGGTTTCTGTTCATTATCAAAGTTGTCTGTCTATATTAGGGGTCGGCAACCTATGACTCCTGGCCAGCAGTGGCACGTGAGCGCACGGCAAAATGATTATTTTTTTTTAAGCGCATTTACCTGAAATGTAGACGTATTCAGTTGGGCGCCGTGTTTTTTAGAGGCTTTAGGTTAGCGCCTTTCTTCCTCTGCTTCATGTGTGAGCGTGTGTTCGCGTGTCGACTCGCAGAGGAGAGCTCCGCGTTTTAACCCAGCCAACGAGACACACGCGCGCGATAAATGAACGAACCATGATGGCTCCTTGAGCGAAAACATGTCGTTCTTTCCAGCCAGCGTGGACAGACGAATGAGGCTTTGTGCAAAAAATGACCGTGCTGTATTGTGAATTATGCCCCGAAAGCGTTGTACCGCTCACAGCAAGTGCTAAATGTCATTACGAGACGAAACATGACTATGAATTCAAGGATGAGTCTAACATGGCGGAGACATTAAAACGCGCAGTGTCCAGGTACGACAACCAAACACAGACGCTGAAGACCTTTGTCACTGCTAAAAATACCACCACTGAAGCAAGCTATCACATTGCAAAGCACAAAAAAACGATTTACTGATGGTGAATATTTTAAAGAAGCGTGTGTGTGTGTGCGTGTATGCACAATACATTTAGTAACTTAATTTGTTTAACAAAGCTGTTTAAGATTGCGCTGTAAAAAATAAAGACATGAAGCACATTATTCTTTTTTATTTTAAGTATTATTTTCTTCTTTATATACACTAATTATCTGCTTATGAGGTAGTACAGTGAAACATTTGACATAACTTAATTTTCAAACATTTTCAACAGACGGTGTGTCTCTGAACTTTTTTTTATGAAAAAAGTGTACCTTGGTTCAAAAATGGTTGAAAAACACTGAGTTATACGATTAAAATGTATATCAATGTTGTATATTTGGACTGGTGTAAAATTACAGCTCTGTTAGATATTAGAAAAGTGTTGTGCGACTCATTGATCTTTGTGTGGCACACTGATGTACAAGGACATTTGAAAGTGGCACTCCACACTGAAAAGGTTGCTGACCCCTGGTCTATATCTTAGAGTTGTTTAACGAGTTACTGTTTTCTAAATCAACATGCAATGTATCATTCTGTTACAAACATTTTGATCGGTTTTATAACACAAGTTCTGAACAAGATATGCTACAATATGTCGTTTATACAAGGAGAAAGAAAACAAACAAAAACTTTCAAATTTTTCAATTTTGTCCTTCACGGTGTACTGAATTTTCTCTAGGCGTAGCGTGTCTGTCAATTCCTTCGGCCACCTTATCCTTGTGGTCACCTCTTTTCCTTTCCAACACATTAATATGAGGGTTTTTTTTGGGCTGTGGCGAATCCATAGGAAAGAAGCTGTTGCTGCGCCACTGTTAATACATAAAATACTTTTGATTTTCCAAAGATTATAATAAGCGGTTCAGGTTCGATCTGCCTGCCAAATATTCTTGAGAAAAAAAATAAAAATATAAACCCAAATAACTGTAAGTTTATTACAAAGTGGGAAGCTGTGCAACAGGTCGGCTTCGAAAGCCTTGCAATTCTCACATATGGGAGAGATGTCAGGAAAGATACTATGTAGTCTTACTTTCGAGTAATGAATCCTTAAATTGAATTAGGCGGTGTCTAGCATTTAAGGAGCTCCAGGCTGGATCCCTATATATTATCAGTAATGGACTGCCCCAATTCACTCTCCCATTCATCCTTTATCTTAGACATGTTTTGCTGGGAAACCCCTTACAATTTGTCGCAAAGAAAAGTCATTGAGTGGTCACCTGCGCACAGCTTTAAACACCCATCCAGCTTATCAGGGGTTGCATTCTCGTATCCAGTCAGATGTTCCCTCACATAGTTTCTAATTTGAAAGTACCTGAATCTGTGAGTAATTGGTAGGTCATATTTTTCCCAAAGGTGTTCAAAGGATGCAAAAGAGCCCTCTATATAAAGGTCTACAATGTTACTAATACCCATTTCCTTCCAACCGTTAAAAAAGCCATCCATATTAGAGGGGGCAAATGACGGATATGATGCAATAGGTAAAATAAAAATCCTTCTTGACATTTTTTTTCCAATATTCGTTGTTGGGGAATAGTCAGGAACAATTTTTGGGAGAAAAGTGTTTTGCATATGACAGTGTACGTGTTACTTTTGGGCCAATAGTTTAATCTTAGGGGGTTGTCTTTTGCATTGAAAACAGGATTCTAACTGTATTTGGTTGCAATTGGATATAACAGGAAAGCTATGAAAAGCTTTGAATTGATATCAGGAATGCAGTAAACAGCACCCTCTAAAAATTCTATGTGTGGGGTTCATTGTCTATCCTCAGCGGTGATTATGTTGTAGAAATATACGTCACCATGTGTTCCTTTGATTGCATTACCTTTGAACTGTTATAAATACTGTTGTAAATACTCAATCCAAAGCATAATTTACACGAAAGATGATTTTGTCTTTGATCGTTTTACGCACACAAAAAAACCCTCAATTTTTTGTTACTTGCCTTATTTCAGATGCTTCAAGTAGAGGACATTGAGGGGTTCTTAGTGCTTTATTTAGAAAAAATGCAGTATGACATCACAACTAAATATTGATTCACATCCAACCCCAAACTGAAGACCAGTTTGTATGAATTACATAAATGACTTTATTATTATTTTGTTAATTATTATTGCGCTTAGATTTTTAATGTCACCTAAAACATTTGTCTTCACTGGTTAAATGTTGGCCTGGAGAAGGATGGGCAGCATCAGGCTGTACTTGCCCAAGACACACCACAGGTAAATGGTTACACTACGACCCTATTGGTTAAAGGATCCAAACAAGCGGACAAACAAATTATAGTTTAATGAGACATGCCCACAAATATTGAAGTTATTCCATCAGTTTGTGCCATTAGCCCAAATCAGTATTTATTAGTGATCCACAAAGATCATCATGGTTGTTCAGTGAGTGGTGCATTAACATGTAATCTTTTTTTTTTCAAATTCCAGAAAGCCGTGATCATGACAAGAGGGTGGGCTAAGATTTTTAGTCCTTTGTTTTATATAATTGTGAATACAAAAACGGACCTTCTTGCCCCAACAAGCGCTGCTGCACAGTGATTGGCTGTTTTACATGATTGACAGTATAAGTGCAAGCTGCACCGCTGGGGATAATCTAAGCCTGGTTGTTAGACTGGTCTGGGGCGGGCTAGGTGTAGAGAATAAATGACCATAGTAACTGGCCCATGCTAAAATAAACCTGCTTTCAAGCAACTGAGTTGAGGCTCTTTTCAACCAAAATAACAAACGTATCCAGACTTAATCCCTCATCTTGGTTTCATGTAATATCCCAAAGTGTGGTGTGTGGTGTCTCCTGCAGATCACTAAAACACAGTGTGGGTCGAATTAGGTGAAACAGTGTACCAGACCATATTTCTTCCAGACCCTTATCACCTTTTTAACCCCTGACCCATTTTCATGCCGAATGCATGTTGTGATAAGAGAATGCCCAATTATATTTTATGTTTGAAAATACATTTGTCGCTTTCAGAAATATAGTTACACACATTTTTGCCATAAAGGCTTCTCAAAAGATTATTTAAAAAAATAATCCACGATGCTTTTTTTGTAGCTTCTGCTGCTGTTTCTGCTGTCCGTGGTGCTGAAGAAGCTTGCACGTGTATTCCTAACATCATCCAGCAGGAAGCGCCACTGCATCGTGGTTTCTCCAGGAAATTGTTTCAACAAATTCCCTTACAGAAAGCAATCACCAGGTGGCAATATTTTCTACGTTGAATGTTTTACGAGGCTATCTATCTACCCTGGTCATATCCCTCGAGAGGGGTGACCGACAACAGGTCAAACACATACAAAAACAAAGAAAATAAAAAGGGAAAAAGTTGCAAAAACACACACAAAATTTTTGGGGACCACGGCCAACCCAAATGCCCAAACCCCCAAACAAATTAAGCATCTCGGCACCCAAGTGGTTTAACAAGTAAACAACACAATTTGATGTAGTCGATCCAGTACGTGTTGTATTGTGTGGGGTTTCGTGCGCTGTATTGATGCCTTTAGTTTCTCAGTTTGAGATACTTCCATTTCCTTTCACGTCATACATCTTGTCATTATCAAACTCCAATTTAAATTAAATAATTGAAAAAAACGTTCGTGTAAAAATATTTCTTATCTTCCTCTACAATCCACGTCATTCAAAGGGAGCCATTCCTGCCCGGTAACATCACCGTCCCCGTCTCTATGGAAACACAGCATCTCGTGACACACAACCCTCCGTAGTGTCCGATTGATCCGAAGCGTGCGTGTGCTTTCGAGAACGTGAACCTCTCCCGTTACCCCCCACCCCTATTCTCCAGGACCCTGACCCCGGGATGCAAGTCCCTGGTCACAGCTCCCGGCAGCGTAGCCCCTCGGTGAACGTGAAGGGCGCCAACGCATTTCTATCTTCGCACCTGCACTGAATACAAAAAACGACAATTAGCTGCAAGCGAGAGAAAAAGTACCATCGGATGATGTCACAGGGTTGAAATTTACTAATACACACTTACCTACACTACCGTATAACCGCAGTGGTCGACAACCACTGGGTCGCGGTCCGTTTGATACCGGGCCATGGATTGCCCAGAAATAAAAATAATAATGACCTTATTTTCCCCTATTCCATATTCATTTGTGTATACATATTTTTTTTTACACCAAGTTGTCAAAGTTTAGGTGTTTGTAACACAAGGTACTATGGTAATATCTTACCGTTTTAGAGCAATGACTGATCAGTCGACAAATGCCAGTTACCACATTTGTTCAGCATTGGATGCAACAGGAATTGAACACGGTCGTGATAGCTCCAAAGCTTAATCACTAGAACAGGGGTGGGGAACTTTTTGACTTAAAAAGCCACAAAAGCAAAATTTTCCTTTTTTTTGTAGAGTGAACCACGTGTTTTAAGACAAAATTCAATTCTACAGACAAAAGCTAATTATTCAGGACATTTTATATCTTTGTGTGACAGTAATGATTTGATAAAATCTATCTTGGAGTTACTTAAGATCTTCGAAACTCGTTTTGACCATCATGTTTGCCCTAAAAAGTACTTTTGAAAAATCGGTGCTAGCAGAGTTCTTTTGTTATGTATGTAAATGTAAAAAACACTGCAATTTAGAAGGAAACCGATGTATTGAGGGCAGTGGTTCTCGTCTTGTTTGCCTTCAGGACCCACCATCGCACCCAAATTACAAGCAGCAACCCAAATCAAGAAAAAAACAATTCCACTTCTGAAATTAATTAAATGGAAGGATTGTGCAATTTGAACAGTATAATATCTTCACATTTTAAAAAGCGAAATGACAAGCAAAACCAGAATGACTGAGTAATAATATTTCATTTGATGCTAAAATAACAGCCTTTTTTTTGTGAATTTTAAAACGCTTCACTTCAGTGGCTTTGATAAAATTATTTGATAAGAAAATCCATGTGTTGTATGTTCTCAGTTGTATTTGCGTTTGGTCATTCTCAATATGTGTAAAAAACTGTATTTGTCTGTTTCTGTGTTGTTAAAGAGAGAGTGTCAACTCACATTTAGAGGGAATTATCCCCAGTTTAATGAGCTTCATTTTTTTTCTTCTCAGCATTATTTTGCTAAGACAGAGGCCCGTCGCCGACTGAAAATGGGTCGGTGAACTACTTTTGGGTCCTGACCCACAATTTGAGAAACTCTGATTTAGGAAAGCATTGTATACATGTAGAGACCCACCCACCCCACTTCTCAACCATTTAGATTGCTCTGGGTGTCTGGCTGGCATTTTGGGGTATTTTCAGTTTGTTCTGTGGGTTTTCATCAAAAAAATATCTTGGTGAACAGTCAACGTCGAGAGTTTAATGAGCTTGCCTATAAAGGATTCTTTAAAAATGTACAGCCAAAATGGTGTCCGTTGGTGTCACACTGTACTGTAATTGAAACTTTGCCCTGTATATTTTGGACTGAGCAATTGACTCTCCATACTGCTTCAGCTTCACATGCCCTAAAGAAGTTTACTATGGGCCTTATATTCATTTATTTTTTATCTCCGAACCAGATGTACTCATGAAATCTGGCTTGCAAACCATATGTTCCCGACCCATGGGTTATAATTTATCCCAATGAGTTTGATCGTTGAGAGGGTCGAAATGCTTGATAGAAAACGATGCAGTTTAGAACACATTTGCTGAAAAATTCCATCCCATGATTTGCTACTGCAAGGAAAAGTGTTTTGAATTTTGACTATCTATGAAGTCAATCAGGGTTGTCAATCAGCTCGTCTCACAAATCCAGAGCTGTCCCAGTGTTGGAAATAACGTTGTTATAAATAATGGTGTTACATAATGGTGTTACATAACAGCGTTATTTTTTATGAAACAGTGTGATCTAACCAATTGTTTTACCCGCCGTTACAATGCCGTTTCTGTTACTGATGGTCAAGAGCGGAGCATATAATACGATTTTGTGGGTGTTTACGTACGGTTTTATGTGTTTGTATACTGTACGTGCTGATTGTTATTTCGTGTTTTTTACTGTTTATTTTTGTTGCACTTCAATTGTACAATTGATCCTATAGGATAATTCTGGTGCTGGTGAGGGGTCAATAAATATTACAAGGTTCTATCATACAACTACCTGTCTGTTATTTTCTATCAGACCGACTCAAATAATGCTAAGACATTTTAATTTCTTTGACACACAACTACTTTTTTTTAGTAACAGAAATACTTACTTTGTCTCGTAACTAGAGACTTTTACCATATAGTAATTCAGTTACCAACTCTTTTGGAAAAAATAATAAGTTACAATATCTAATTACGTTAATAAAGTAACGATCCCAACACTGCACGTTCCCGACGGCTCGTTGAGATAAGAAGAGCGTTCAAACGCCCTTGTTCCTCGCAGCTCCACCGCTTGCACCCCAGGTCTGCCTCCAGTGATGTGAGAGCCGCTGGCGCTTTCATATCCTCGCTGATGAAAAGAAATCTGTCCCGTTGAGGGAAAGGCTCAGGCAAATAGTTCAAGCGCCACGTAGTCACGTCTTGCATCTTTACGCATTTTTGCTCGATTAGAATTGTAACTTTAGCTGATTTCTCAAAATGTATTACTCGTTTCTTTATTTCATTCTTGCTCATCTTTCGCGAGGGCGCCATGCAACACGGTAGCAATAAGCATACCGACAAGAGCAGGCGCCCTCCGCGTCTCAATTCATGAATTATTCAGGGTACGCTATCTCGCAGCCGCAGCTAAAATTAGGAAGCGCCGCATTCTGTCTATAATTAGAAGGCAGATGTAAAGCGCTCGTTTATTACGAGGAGGGGACTGGCGGGTTTCAGGTGATGCATGCGAGTGAGACACGACCTCTGACGCTTGGCTTCAAGGTCAGATGCAGCTCCTCCTCCAAAAGCGCCTCGGAGGATATTAAACGCCGAATCAATCGGCCGCTTACTCTAAAGTGCATCCGCTTGGCTGCCACGTGTGTGCGCTTATGACACGGGAAAAAAGCAGGTTTGCATGGGACATTCGGTGCGCTCGCATCAGTATTATTTATATTATATTCAATATTATAAAATGTCATGCGGTCTTCTTTGATACGTTAAACCAGAAACAATTTGAATAAGAGCAGGCTAAATGTTTTGTCCATATCCCCTCCCTCTCTTCTGCCCGCCCGGTTCAAGTCAACCAATTCCCCCACTTTTTAAAAGCATTTCTAAGAAATCATTTTGAACTTTGGTGCTAACAGCTAGAATAAAACGGTCTTCCATAACTGTCTATTATATTGAACTCTGGTGGTGATAACATGCACACCTCTTATAAATATTTGCACAAGTCATTTAAGTTTAAACTCATCAGATATTGCACATACTATGAGCTCCAGGGCTGTTTAGAAAATAGATGTCTTTTTTAGGCGCGTAAGCTATCTCAAAAAACTCAATATCTCAAACACATAATACAATCAATTTATCTTTGGTTTATCTTTGAGCAGTGGTAAATATCTTGGAGGGGCGTGTGATCGATAGTAACGGTTAAATGTATTTCTATTTTTTTAATATGAGTTGTACAATGCAATCTAAATATATATGACCAAGCCGAGTGAGTAAGATTTTACCAGCCATATTTTTGGACTGTGATTTTTTGTTTTTGACTTGATAGTTCTTCCATCGGAGCCCTTTGTGTTTACTTCCCCATCCCCAATTCAAAACTCTCTAATGTCTTCTTCTGTCCGCACTTATTTTCTACCATGCATTTCAACATTTAAGACAATGTGCACACCCTCTACACTACGAAAATAAAGTACAGAGGGGGTCGGTGTTTAGAATTAGCTATTTTTATGAAGTAATGAATGGATTCATTATTAATGTCGGATAGAAGTTCTGTTTGCCATATTTTGGTACTTTGTTTTTCACTTTTGTGTTTGGGTTGATTGCTCACCTTTCCACTCAGCCGCAAGTTATGGCACCGATGGCACACGGCAATGCAGAAGGTGAGCAATACAAATTAAATCAACTTTCCCACTTAAACACAAACATGCTATATATGACTGAAACGTTTAACTGAGAGATACTTTTGTTACTAATTAGCACAAAGTGCACCCAGTTTGATAGAGATTTCTAAAATAGTAACTTAGCTAGATGGCTTGCTAAATCGCCAAAAAGGTAAAGAGGTAAAAACAATAAAAGGGAGCTAGATCACTAGCTAAAAGTGTAAAATCCATCTAAATAGTCTGATAGGGATTCAAAAACCAAGTTAGATATCTAGATAGAAAGGAGCCTAATTTTTAGCCTGATAACTAGTAAAAAAGGTAAAATATTCACTAGATACCATGCATAAAATTGTAAAAAGCTGGAAAAAGGGTAGTTAGCTAGTATAAAGAGGTAAAAAACTAACAGGGAGCTAGCAAGCTAGCTAGCTAGCTAAAAGAGTTCAAAGCAATCTAAATACCCTGTTCAAAAGCTTAAGACAAAACTATATATCTAGCCAGAAAGGAGCCCGAAATGTAGTTCGATAACCGACATAAAAATGGTAAAATGTTAGCTAGATAGCATGCAAAAATATATAAGAAGCCAGTTAGTTTGCCAAATTGCTAAAACGTAGGAAGATAGCTCGCTAGCTGAAAATAATGTACATTTTTGCTCATTTGCTTTAGAAAACCCATAAACTGTCCCGCCACCCCAAGCACCCTCCAAGATAATTTCATTATATATGCCCGACTGGAAGGAAGAGGTGCTGTCCTCTAATTGCTTTATTATCCCCCAGAGTCCCTACCCCTTTGTCCAATTTGCTTTCACCATGGATGGGGTAAGGGCTGCGGAAAAGGAATAAGGGAGAGTGGATGAGGTAAAAAACAAGGGAGCAAGAAAGAGTAAGCAAGTGAAAAAAGAAGAGAAAAAGGATGGGCAAGTGAGTAAGAGTTTGAGTGTGAACGCAGATGAGACAAGAAAAGGGCATGTGAGTAATAGAGAGAGAAGAGGAGAGCTAGACTGATGAAGACTGATGTAAGAAAGAATATCTGGAGACCAGGTGCAAGAAAAATGACAGAAGAGAGAGAGAAGATCGGGTAAGAGAAAGAGAGGCAAAAAAAGAGGTGGAGACAGTAATTCCGAGAGAGAGGGGGAATGGAGTGTGGTAAAGACAGAGTGGGAGAGAGAGAGAAAGGGAGAGAGAAAGGGAGAGAGTACGACATAAAGGGAGAAAGACACACAGTGTGAGAGAAAGATGGGGTGAGGGAAAGAGACAGAAAGAAAAAGAGAGAGAAGAAAGTAAGAGATGAACAGAGAGATGAGAAGAAAAAAACGAGAGAGTGTGGGCTAGAGAGGCAGACAGAGAGTGAGAGAGAGAGCGAGAGAGAGAGAGAGCAGTGGTGGGAGAAAGAGAAAGATAGCAACGTAGGAAGAGAGGGGGAGAGCAGCGGAGGTAGTGAAAGATGGAGAAGTAGAGGGGGAGAGAGAGAGAAAGAGATAGCAGGAGAGGGAGCGCGAGCAGGGGAGGTAAAGGAAGAGCAACGGGGGGAGATAAAGGGAGGGAGCTGCAGAGGGAGAGAGAGCATCGGAGGGAGAGAGATAGAGAGCAGCGGAGGGAGACGGAGCAGCAGTGGGGGTCAGAGAGACAAAGAGAGAGATCAGTGGAGGGAGACAGAGTAGTGGATGAAGAGAGAGAGAGAGCAGAGAGAGAGAGAGGGAAAAGTGTGTGTGTGCGTGAGAGAGAGAGAGACGGAGGGAGAGAGAGCAGTGGTGGGAGAAAGAGAAAGATAACGACGTAGGGAGAGAGAGGGAGAGCAGCGGAGGTAGAGAAAGATGGAGAAGAAGAGGGGGAGAGAGAGAGAGAAAGAGATAGAAACAGAAGGAGAGCGAGGAGGGGAGGTAAAGAAAGAGCAACGGAGAGAGAGCATCGGAGGGAGAAAGATAGAGAGCAGTGGAGGGAGACGTAGCAGCTGTGGGGGTCAGAGAGACAGAGAGAGAGAGCAGTGGAGGGAGACAGAGCAGCGGATGAAGCGAGAGAGAGAAAGAGATAGAGAGAGAGAGAGAGAGAGAGAGAGAGAGAGAGAGAGAGAACAGTGGTAGGCGAGAGAAAGAGAGAGAGGGAGAGAGAGAGAGAGGGAGCAGAGGCTGGAAAAAGAGAGAGGGCAAGTGTGTGTGGGGGGTGAGAGAGAGAGGGAGAGAGAGAGAGAGAGGGGTAAGGTAGGGATAGAGAGACAGAGAGAGCAGCGGAGGGAGACGGAGTAGCGTAGCGTGCAAGACAGAGGGAGAGCAGCGGCGGGTGAGAGAGAGAGGGTGAGAGTGAGAGAAAGAGAGGGAGATAGCGGCAGAGAGGCAGATAGATTGAGAGCAGCGGAGAAGGAGAGAGTGGCGCACGCAGGCTCCGCCGCTTGATGCTCGATTCAGCTCATCGCAGTCTCAGCAGCGGACCTTGAAGGAAGCCCAACGCGAAAGCATCGCGGGAACATTTAAGGCTCTCGCTTTAAAGGTAGCAAACATGGTCATTCTTTCTGCTTCCTCCTGTTTGTTTTCTAAAATCTCTTTATCAGGCTACGATTTTGACCAAGCACGTGTGAGTGCGTTCGTGCGTCCTCCAGGTTGTGTCTCTCGGCTAACTCGAATTACTGCTCAGTGTTTTATTGCAATGTCACATACATCTGGATAAGTGAGATGTTCCTTACAACTTCTACCTTTGAGCTGCAGGCAAGCCCCTCCGTGCCAAATGCAACATTACTAGTGCGGCCATGTGTCATCAGAGCGCGTTTACGTTGCAATTGCATAAGGCGCAGGTTTGCGCACACCCATTTGCGGGGGAGATTCTTCCGTTATTGTGACTTTCTTGAAACTGCTCTCCCTGGAAGACTATTTATGAAATTTTGGAGCCTATTGGTGCTTGTTGTGCATGGTGCGTGCGAGAACGCAAATTGGTACGCGTTTTTGCGTTCATGTGGCAGTTAAGCTATTAAGGGAAGACTGCAGTGTAAGGGGTGGGCAAATCGATCCAAGTATCGATCTTATTGATACTTGGATCGATTTTATTAATACTACTCAAGTAATCGATTGAATAGATACTATTGTCCTGGTATCGATACTTCAGTCATCCACCGATTCTGTCAAAGCGCTGCTTCTATATGAAGTGATGGTAGTGCAGCACTTTTTTCTCCCACACCGCACCCGCGGCACACTTTTAACAACTCTCCCTATCTGGCCTGCAATTGCATCCTGCCTGCCAGACAGAAGAGAGGAACAAATCTATGTGCCCACCCCTACCATTGGCTAAAAATGCCAGAGGCAAACAGGAAGCACAGCCCTGAAAAATGTCACGTGTATTTTGTGTGGTAAAGTCGTGTGCAACTTGGGCAACACCACAAATGTACATAAATACATAAACAACTCACTATGCAGAGTTGCTGTTCCTGAACAAAACCCATGAATCAATTGTCACTATTGCAACATGGCCAATGGGAGACTCTTGACACTTTATTGGTATGACTTACTTCATTAAATATTGCGTAACGGAAGGTATGTTAGTTCTCTAGTTGTCATTGTCATACAGTAAAGTATTTGTGATTTTGTTATCTCATCTCATCTCATCAGCTGCACCGCTTATCCTCAGTAGGGTCCCGGGGATGCTGGAGCCCATCCCAGCAATCATCGGGCAGTGGGCAGGGGACACCCTGAACTGGTTGCCAGCCAGAGACAGACAATTCACTCGCTCATTCACACCTAAGGACAATTTGGACTGGGCAATTAACCTGACATGGAAGAACATACAAACTCCACACTGTGGTCGCTGGAATTGAACCGTGGACATCTGCCCCCGTGGGGCTGCGCACTAAACACCCATCCGCAGAGCCATCTTGTTCTGAAATATTTTTATTCATTTTTAACAATGTCAAACGTTTCCTATGCAGGGAGACGGAGTAGCGTAGTGTGCAAGACATATATATATATATATATATATATATATATATATATATATATATATATATATATATATATATATATATATATATATATATATATAATGAGTCTAATATCTTTGTGCTGTGTTCATCATAATTATAAACTAATCCAATGGGAGGGTTCCCTTATCCAAGATAAAGGATAGGCATCAGATGTGGTATCAGATCGATGTTGATCGATACTACCAGGTATTGACTTGGATTGGATTGATACCAAAATTCCAGTTATCGCCCACCCCTACTGCAGTGTCACCACTCACTTAAACGGATGCTTCCGACGTCCTCGCTCGCCTTGAGGACATTGAGAGGGCGTGTGCACTTGTGTGTGTCAGGGGTAGGAACAGATAGCACGATTTTGAGGGTTTTTGTGAGTTGCAACGTGGTGACAAGCGGGCAAAAGTGTAAAAGTGAGAGTCTGGTGTAAATTGAGAGTCTGAGACAGGTGAATCACACACAAAGACTTCAAGGACAGCTCACCTATGTAAGAATGGAAGTCCCATTTTTGCCTTGAATTGCCCTTGGGCTGGTGATGTTTTCAGATACTGAAGCAAATTTTTGTGCTGACTCAACTTTTCTTTCACTTTGTGTGTGTTTGCGTGTATGTGCACGTGGGTAGGGCTTGTGTATGTGTGTGTGAGACCCAGAACTATCTCTCCATTGTTTTTCTGTTCATGTCTTCGTCCCCTTTGTATGGAAGTGGGTTTCCACCATGATGCAACACAATGAAAGGGAGCTGATTTTGGGAGGGGAAGAATTCTGAAGTCGAGCAGCTTTAAAGGTAATCCCAAATTCTTCAACATGCAAAATGTGGGGAAATAAATCATGGTCTTAGCATGGAATTTCTATGCATTACATCTGTGTATGCCAATAATTTTCCGAGATATTGCATTTTAAAGACAACCTGTTTTGTCTTTGACAACCTGAGCTGTGATGTCATCAGAGTAACACCAGTATGCTTGCAAGCAGAGTTAAGATCTTGGGCCCGGATCCCGAATGCTGGTCAGGCCTAAAATGTAAATTATTTAGTTCGATTTCGGGCCGGGTTTCTCTCTCCATGAATTTTCTTTTTTATCTATCCTTCCTGTGGTGTGATTGAATGCAAGATTTGTTAACCACCACTAGATGTAGCTATTGCTCTACGAATGAGTGGCACTGCTTGTTTATGGCAGTGGTAAAATGTTATTGAAATCCAGTTCTATGTGTTGCCATGTTGGTTGTTCTGTAAGTTCAAAACAAACAAATGTTAATCTTTCATGAATCAGTGATTTAATGACACGCTCGTCATTGTTGTGTTTCTTTTTCTTCGGGGACAATCCGCGTGTCACTCTCGCAGTGGCACTCTGGGTTGCAGAGCCTGCCAAAATCACCCCTACTTCTCCCGAGTCCTCACAAATAAAATGTAAAAATGTGTATTTGCTTCGGGCTTGATCCTTCAAATCAAGTTAATTGGTTGGTCTCGGGCTAGGACGGGCTTTAATACCCAGCGGCCTGAGCGGGTGGGGCTCGTTTATTTAGGCCTGATCTTGCCTCTACTTGCAAGTCAGTTGCCATATTGTTTTACGGGTTAATTAGTCAAAGATGTTACCAGTGTTTTGAGCAAAGTTCAGTCATTTTTGTGGAGAATGCCAAAGCGTTGTATCGGATGTGGGTCGAATATGTGGATGCAGTAATGGTACGGCTCGCAGCGTTAGACCTTTTTGATAGCTGAACAATTACATTTGGCAAGAAATTGGTTAAAATTCATAAAGAACGCCCAAGTGTGGTCGTGGTCGTGCTCGGCGAATTTCGAGGAAGATTGCTTCAAGGAAATCTGCAGTCTTGAAAATGAGACGGGTTACAAGGCAAGACTGAAGCCTTTGGCTGTACTGACTGTAAAATCTCTCTGTGACTCGCATATTTGAGGAAATGACAAATTAGCCTCTTCTATTTTTGATAAATAACCTCAAAGAAAAAGGAATAGAAACTGGTAATTTGATCAAACACTATCGCAGAAGAAAGGTTTTTTACACAACCTACCGATCTTTGTTCAGAAACGATCACTCCTACTGCCCTCGTCGTAACGAATGCCAAGTCTGTCTTCGTCACTTGCCTTAACCACTGCTTCGAATTGGTACAGCGCCATATCTAATTCTCCTGCACTATAACTTTGTTTCCATGGACATATTTATCAGGAACATTCTTCGTCATAATCAGCCATGAAATTGGGGTCAGAGAAACTTTGTTCACTACAATCTGTGTCTCTTTTGGAGCTCGTCTCACATGATGTGTTAATGGGATTCGCCATTTTGAAAGTGCTTTTTAAATGACATCACAGCTCTACAGAAAACAACTCTGATGGGTCCACTCTAAGACTAAACTTTTTAATCCACGTGGAATATTTTGCATCATATTTGCATAAAAGGGGAGCACCATTACACGTTCTGTGCCCAAATGGAAAAACATCCTGTTTGGGAATCTCTATAAGTGATCTTTACTTTTCTTGGGATTTCACTCACGGCAATGCATGTTGGGCTATTGAGAAATAGGATCAAAAATGTTTCCTGCACTGGCCTATTAGACAGACTTTGCCTTCAGTGTGCACATTTATGTGTGTGTCTCAGTAAAGGGCAACCAAAATTGGCGTTTGCCGGCTGCACTTCCTTCGTTTAACTTTTCTTCACCTTTCCGTCACAGAAAGAAGACAGCTGAATAATTACCAAGACTCCCGTTATTATTCATCTTTCTTTTTTTTTTAGGTGATTGCTCTAAGCAGGCGAGATGGAGGATTGCAAAGCTAAAATAGGGGCTGGGGGTTGGGAAGAGGCTGTCTAATCTTGATTAGAGAAAAGCCTTGACGCAAACAGGGCCAATCAGGAGCACTGAAACATTTAGACGCAATGGAACAGAGGAAAATTTGATCTTATTTGCTGATCATCCCGCAAACGTCTTTAATTGGTTCATTCTGTTTTAAACGTCTGAAAACGTAGTGGACAGTCAGGGAAGTTGGAGGTTTTAAAATACAAATTATAGGTACATGCAGCCAGTAACCGATTGTGAAGAGAACATTGACAGCATTCTGATCATGTAAAGCCATGTTAATGCGCAGTAATTTAATTAAGGTGCCACGACACATGAGTTTTCTAATTGCAATGGTTAGGTTATTCCTAAAACAGGGTTCGTACGAGTGCTTAAAATCCTTGAAAATGCTTGAATTTTAATGTTATGTTTTTTGGGTTGATAAAATGCTTTAATTTTGAGCGAAGTGTTTGAAAATGCTTGAAATTGTTGGCATTGCCATGGTTCTTGGCAGTCCGACTGGATAAACCATGCACTTAAAAAAAGTGCGTAAAATGATGCTGACACGCCTGCTCTGTTGGCTTGTCATTATAGCGTTGTCATGTGAAGCGGCACCACCCGCTACTAGTAGCACCCAACAGGACAGCTCCATTTACAAAACCCTCTCTTTTGGCTCGGCTCACAAGCGGCTCCTCAGATTTTTTTTTATTTTTTAATGATATAATATTACATATAACAAAACATTAAGCAACAAATTATTTTGTAAATACTAATTTTGTACGATTTTCAGGGGATTCCTGAAAAACGCATGAAAAAAAAATAAAATATTCACAGATCTTAAAAAAAAGAAAAAAATACAAAACAATTTTAGCCTATTACACACTCAACCAATTTAAAGTGGAACAACAAAATAAAATCCACGAACATGAAAAGGATAAAATACAAATGAACAATTATTAACTCTTTAGTGTTATAAAAAATGATAAAATGCAAAACAATAACTATCCATCCATCCATCCATCCATTGTCTTCCGCTTATCCGAGGTCGGGTCGCGGGGGCAGCAGCGTTAAAAGGGAAGCCCAGACGTCCCTATCCCCAGCCACTTCCTCCAGCTCATCCGACGGGACCCCGAGGCGTTCCCAAGCCAGCCGAGAGACATAGTCTCTCCAACGTGTCCTGGGCCGCCCCCGGGGCCTCCTGCCGGTGGGACATGCCCGGAACACCTCCCGAGGGAGGCGTCCAGGAGGCATCCTTATTAGATGCCCGAGCCACCTCAACTGGCTCCTCTCAACGCGGAGGAGCAGTGGCTCTACTCCGAGTCCCTCCCGGATGACTGAGCTTCTCACCCTATCTCTAAGGGAGAACCCAGCCACCCTGCGGAGGAAACTCATTTCGGCCGCTTGTATCCGGGATCGAGTTCTTTCGGTCATGACCCAAAGTTCATGACCATAGGTGAGGGTAGGAACGTAGATCGACTGGTAGATCGAGAGCTTTGCCTTTCGGCTCAGCTCCCTCTTCACCACGACAGACCGGTAAAGGGTCCGAATGACGGCAGACGCTGCACCGACCCGTCTGTCGATCTCCCGTTCCATCCTACCCTCACTCGTGAACAAGACCCCAAGATACTTGAACTCCTCCACTTGGGGCAAGACCTCCTCCCCGACACGGAGGGAGCATACCACCCTTTTCCGACTGAGAACCATGGCCTCGGACTTGGAGGTGCTGATCCCCATCCCGGCCGCTTCACACTCGGCTGCGAATCGCTCCAGCGAGAGCTGAAGATCACGGGCTGAGGAAGCCAACAGCACCACGTCATCTGCAAAAAGCAGTGACGCAATGCTGAGGCCCCCAAACCGGACTCCATCCCCGCCAAGGCTGCGCCTAGAAATTCTGTCCATAAAAGTTATGAACAGAATCGGTGACAAAGGGCAGCCCTGGCGGAGCCCAACCCTCACCGGGAACGAATCCGACTTATTGCCGGCAATGCGGACCAGACTCTGGCACCGGGCATACAGGGACCGCACAGCCCGGATAAGACTGTGCGGTACCCCATACTCCCGAAGCACCCCCCACAGGGCCTCCCGAGGAACACGGTCGAATGCCTTCTCCAAGTCCACAAAACACATGTAGACCGGACAGGCAAACTCCCATGCACCCTCAAAGACCCTGAAGAGTGTATAGAGCTGGTCCAGTGTTCCACGGCCAGGACGAAAACCACACTGTTCCTCCTGAATCCGAGATTCGACTTCCTGGCGGACCCTCCTCTCCAGTACCCCTGAATAGACCTTACCAGGGAGGCTGAGAAGTGTGATTCCCCTGTAGTTGGAACACACTCTCCGGTCCCCCTTCTTAAAGACGGGAACCACCACCCCAGTCTGCCAGTCCAGAGGCACTGTCCCCGATGTCCACGCGATGTTGCAGAGGCGCGTCAACCATGACACGCCCACAACATCCAGAGCCTTAATGAAGTCTGGGCGGATCTCATCGACCCCCGGGGCCCTGCCACCGAGGAGTTTTTTGACATCCTCGGTGACTTCAACCCCAGTGATACGAGAGCCCAACCCAGAGTCCTCAGGCTCTGCTTCCCCAGAGGAAGACGTGCCGGTGGAATTGAGGAGGTCTTCGAAGTACTCCGCCCACCGATTCACAACGTCCCGGGTCGAGGTCAGCAGCGCCCCATCGGCACTATACACAGTGTCGATGGCACACCGCTTCCTCCCCCTAAGACGTCGGATGGTGGACCAGAATTTCCTCGAAGCCGTTCGGAAGTCGGCTTCCATGGCCTCGCCAAACTCCTCCCATGCCCGAGTTTTTGCCTCGGCAACCGCCAAAGCCGCATTCCGCTTGGCCAGCCGATACCTGCCAGCTGCTTCCAGAGTCCCACAGGCCAGGAAGGCCCGATAAGACTCCTTCTTCAGCTTGACGGCATCCCTCACCGCCGGTGACCACCAACGGGTCTGAGGGTTGCCACCGCGGCAGGCACCGACTACCTTGCGGCCACAGCTCCGATCAGCCGCCTCGACAATGGAGGCGCGGAACATGGTCCACTCGGACTCAATGTCCCCCGCCTCCCTCGGGACATGGGCGAAGTTCTGCCGGAGGTGTGAATTGAAACTTCTTCTGACAGGAGATTCTGCCAGCCGTTCCCAACAGACCCTCACAACACGCTTGGGTCTGCCGGGTCGGGCCGGCATCTTCCCCCACCATCGAAGCCAACTCACCACCAGGTGGTGATCAGTTGACAGCTCCGCCCCTCTCTTCACCCGAGTGTCCAGAACATGCGGCCGCAGGTCCGACGAAACGATGACAAAGTCGATCATCGAACTACGGCCTAGGGTGTCCTGGTGCCAAGTGCACATATGGACACCCTTATGTCTGAAAATGGTGTTCATTATGGACAGACCATGACGAGCACAGAAGTCCAATAACGAAACACCACTCGGGTTCAGGTCAGGGGGGCCGTTCTTCCCAATCACGCCCTTCCAGGTCTCACTGTCATTGCCCACGTGAGCGTTGAAGTCTCCCAGCAGTACGAGGGAGTCTCCCGGGGGCGCGCTCTCAAGCACACCCTCTAAGGACCCCAAGAAGGGTGGGTACTCCGAACTGCTATTTGGTGCATAAGCACAAACAACAGTCAGGACCCGTCCCCCCACCCGAAGGCGGAGGGAGGCTACCCTCTCGTCTACCGGGGTGAACCCCAACGTACAGGCGCCGAGCCGTGGAGCAATTAATATGCCCACACCGGCTCTGCGCCTCTCACCACGGGCAACTCCAGAGTGGAAGAGAGTCCAACCCCTCTCGAGAGGACTGGTACCAGAGCCCAAGCCGTGCGTAGAGGTGAGTCCGACTATATCTAGTCGGAATTTCTCAACCTCACGCACCAACTCGGGCTCCTTCCCTGCCAGAGAGGTAACGTTCCATGTCCCAAAAGCCAGTTTCTGTAGCCGGGGATCGTCGCGCCAAGGACCCCTCCCTTGGCTGCTACCCAGCTCTCTGCGCACCCGACCCCTTTGGCCCCTCCTACAGGTGGTGAGCCCATGGGAAGAGGGTCCCACGTCGTCCCTTCGGGCTGTGCCCGGCCGGCCCCCGTGGGTAAGGGTCCGGCCACCAGGCGCTCGCCAGCGGACCCCACATCCAGGCCTGGCTCCAGAAGGGGGCCCCGGTAACCCGCGTCCGGGCGAGGGAAATCGAGGACCAAAGTTTTCTCTCATCATTAGGGGTCTTCTGAACACAATAACTATTTACAATTATATTTTTAATCAATGTATGAAAAACATGCAAAACATTAGTAAAACAAAAAGCAAAAGATCAGCCGCTATTGGTGTGTGAGTGTGTGTGAGTGTGTGTGAATGGGTAAGTGTGAAGCACACTGTAAAGCGCTTTGGGAAGTGTTCATTGACTTGAAAAGCGCTATATAAATGCAGACCATTTACCATTTTACCATGTACCTTCATTTTTCTGTTTTCAACTTATAGTACTTTTTTTGTCTTCCGTATTGAACTCAATTATTACCCTAACACCTATAGAGCCCATTCCTTGTTTGTAAACAAGTGCAACGTAGCCAAGCTGCACGTGCATTGTTGAAGCAGAATAGCAGCATTCGTGTCAGTTTATACCAGCTCATTGACATAAATCATTTTACATCATAGATAGGAATAGCTAAAAATAGCACAATCTATGTGCTAGCATCGAGATAGCGACTTCATTTTGGTCATCAAAGTCAACAACAACAAAAAATGTTCTTGTGATCGACGCTCGATTTTTTTCCTTTGAAGGTACCGATTTTTTTTTTTTTAATGGCCTTCCAGGTGCTTAAAAAGTGCTTGAATTCGTCCATAAAAAGGTGAACAAACTCTGTTAAAGTTTCCAATCACTCATGCATGTATACGCACATAGTCTGATTGCTTGCTCGCAGTTGACCTCATTTCGTATATTTTCATGCACCAAAATGCTGTGGGATTTATGGTATAGAGATGAATTATACACAGAAAATCCAGTTTACCTGCAAAAAGAGCACATTTCGATATTATTTTCTGCCAGCACAACGAAGATGCCCCAAGTGGATCCATCTCTAGTAAAAGCCACAGTTGCATCTATCCATAAATAGGTTAGTCTATCCCTTTGGCTAGCCGTGTATGAGCAAATCCTGTACACAAGACACGCAGAAATAGAGTTCACTATGTTTTAAACCGAAACCAGGTTTCTAAATAATTTGTTTGGGATAATAATTTGTAGAAAATAGTTTTCATTTTAAAATTCAAAAATATGATATGCGTACTCAGGAATCTATTTCATTCACTGCCCTCAGTGGCTTGGAGCCTAATTTACTTTTTCATGATATTCGAATATTTTGAAACACGATTCCTGATATTATTTTGAAATGGGATATATAGTTTTCGCCGTAATCAACAGACGACTTGCAATATTTCAGTTAATCTGTAATGAATTACGAACACATGGCATTTTGTCTAATTGCATTCCAAAAATGTTTTTCTTTTTACCTCAACATTCAATTTTTCATTAACAGTCCTATGCAGCCCAGTGATCAATGTTAATAGGGCTGCTGGTAAATAAGTTAAAAGGTTCTAAAGTGTTTTTAAAATATGTTAAAAGTGAAAACACTTTTAAATATATATATTCTGCAATTTGCTGAAAAATGTTTGGCGGTCCATAAATAGACCCCAGGCCATAGCCTGCCTAATAAAATGTTGCCCACTATGTTGGAAATCAAGCACAGCGCTGATGTACAATTGGGTCATTTTTACATTTTGTTATTTTATGTTTTTATGTCTAAAAAGGGCAGCACAGCGGCGCAGTGGTTAACGTGTGTGCTGCACAGTTCTCAAGTCGTGAGATCAAACCTCCTGAGTGGAGTTTGCATGTTCTCCCCGTGCTTGCGTGCGTTTCCTCCGGGCACTCCGGTTTCCTCCCACATTCCAAATACATGCCTGTCAGGTTAAATGACCGGTCCAAATTGTTCCTAGGTGTGAATGAGCGAGTGAATTGTCTGTCCCTGGGTGCCCTGCGACTGGCTGGCAACCAGTTCAGGGTGTTCCCTGCCCACTGCCCGAGGTAGCTGGGATGGGCTCCAGCATCCCCGTGACCCTACTGAGGATAAGTGGTGCAGATAATCGATGGATGGATGTTTCAAAGAAAACATTTTGTATTCAATTTTGATAACAATTGGGAACTTGTTTCTTTCTTTTTCATCAGAGGAGAGATTGAAGACAGGTTGTGGGGAAGCATTGGATGGAATAAATGAATGAAGGATACAAGGAACTTAGAAAGAAAGGAAGCATAGTTTCATTCAGAGCTTTTTTTCTCAGTTTTTTCTCATTCCCCTTGAAAAGCATGCTTCACAATGGCACTTGCTAATAGACGGGTAGAAAAAAAACTGGCACCCAGCTGTTTTTAGGAGCATCTCAGCTTAATGAAGAGTTTCCGATCAAATGTGTCTCATTAGGGCGTAATGAACAAGATGGTGGTGAGGAACGTTACCTTCACCTGAAACAACATGTCCGGTTTTTGGTGATGGAGATTGCATTCAGCTCTTTCCAATCATGGCCTTGACCGATTCCAGGTTGTTTTTCAAAGAAAACTGCTTTAGCAAACATGCCACAGTTGCTATGTGATGCAAATTGCTGTTATCAAATACAGACTGTTGAAGAATTGGCATGATCAAAAGATGTCCACCACCAGTAAAGTGTGCTTATTTTCTTAATAGTATATATATATATATATATATATATATATATATATATATATATATATATATATATATATATATATATATATATATATATATATATATATATATATATATATATATATATATATATATATATATATATTATATATATATTTATATATATATATATATTAAAATTGTGTGCTGTATTTCTATTAGTTTAAGTCTAAGAAGATATAAAAAAAGAAAATAACCATAGAAGCCTACAGCAGGGGTCTCCAACCTTGGTGCCCTATGAGGACAGCTGAGGTGCTTGTGGACCCGTTCTGAAAATAGCTCAATAGTGCTGGGTCATTGTGATATTTTTGTAAAAAACAGTGGCCTTGCGAAACTATTTTGCCCCTTGAACTTTGTGACCTTTTGCCACATTTCAGACTTCAAACAAAAAGATATAAAACTGCAATTTCTTGTGAAGAATCAACAATAAGTGGGACACAATCATGAAATGGAACACAATTCATTGGATATTTTAAACTTTTTTAACAGATAAAAAAAGAAAAAGTGGGTTTACTAAATTATTCAGCCCCATTGAGTTAATACTTTGTAGCACCACCTTTTGCTGCGATTACAGCTACAAGTCGCTTGGGGCTCTTCGGCACGGTTGTATCAGTTTTGCACATTGAGAAACTGATAGTTTTGCCCATTCCTCCTTGCAAAACAGCTCGAGCTCAGTGAGGTTGGATGGAAAGTGTTTGTCAACAGCAGTTTTCAGTTCTTTCCACAGATTCTCAAGTGGATTGAGGTCTGGGCTTTGACTTGGCCATTCTAACACCTTGATGTGTTTTTGGTGAACCATTCTATTGTAGCTTTTGCTTTATGTTTTGGATCAATGTCTTGTTGGAAGACAAATCTCTGTCCCGGACTCCATCAGGTTTTCTTCCAGAATGGTCTTGTATTTAGCTCCATCCGTCTTCCCATCAATTTTAACCATCTTCCCGGTCCCTGCTGAAGAAAAGCAGGCCCAAAACCATGATGCTGCCACCACCATGTTTGACTGTGGGGATGGTGCAATGAGGGTGATGAGCTCTGCTGCTTTTACGTCAAACATAACGTCTTGCATTGTTGCCAAAAAGTTCAATTTTGGTCTCATGTGACCAGAGCACCTTATTCCACATGTTTGGTGTGTCTCCCAGGTGGCTTGTAGCACTTGTTATGGATATCTTTGAGAAATGGCTTCCTTCTTGACTTTCTTCCATAAAGGCCAGATTTGTGCAGTATACGACTGATTATTGTCGTATGGACAGATTCTTCCCCCTCAGCTGTAGACCTGTGCAGTTCATCCAGAGTGATCATGGTCCTCTTGGCTGCATATCTGATCAGTTGTCTCCTTGTATGAGCTGAAAGTTTAGGGGGACGGCCCGATCTTGGTAGATTTGCAATGGTCTGATACTCCTTGCATTTCATTATTATTGCTTGCACATCTTTTTGCATCCAAATCTAGCTTTAAACTTCTCCATATCAGTATCTCGGACCTGCCTGGTTTGTTCCCTGTTCTTTATGATGCTCTATGCTCTTTAAACAGACCTCTGAGACTATCATAGTGCAGGTGCATTCAAACAGAGACTTGATTTCACACAGGTGGATTCCCATTTATCACCATTAGTCATTTAGATCAACATTAAATCCTTCAGAGATCCTCACTGAACTTCTGGAGTTTGCTGCACTGAAAGTAAAGGGGCTGAATAATTTTGCACACCAACTTTTTGGTTTTTATTTGTTAAATAAGTTTAAAATATCCAATAGAGAGTGTTCCACTTCATGATTGTGTCCCACTTATTGTTGATGCTTCACAAGAAATTACAGTTTTATATCTTGATGTTTGAAGTCTGAAATGTGGCAAAATTTCGCAAAGTTTAAGAGGGCCAAATAGTTCCGCATGCCACTGTATTTTTTAGCTCTATTAGTAATAACATGGTATGTTTATGTGCATATCAAACTGGATTATTTTTGCTCTAATTAGTAAGAAAAAGTCGCTCTCAGCTTGAACAAAGCCCAATTTTTAGAAGTGGCACAATAGGCAATTGCCTATTCCCCCCCTGATTTTCTTTGATATTTAAAGCCAGTAGTGACTTGCAGTCAAGGGAGGTAGGTAAGGCACAGTCAACCTGTCATCATGGAGTAATAAAACTAAAAATGTATTAAATTGTTATATTTATTCAGTGGTTAAAGTTATTACTCCTTTAACCTCAACTGTTTGTATTTTGTTTTTAAAAATTGCAGAACTTTCATTATTATCTGCATTAAAGTAGTTCTGTCCAATACTGAACTAGTTATTTGTATGCCAGGTGGACCTCGGCAGACATGCTAGTTGTTACCTGAAGTGACTGGAGATTCTTACTGTTGATTTAATATGATCTAAACTAAGAATATTTACAACAGTCTTCATATTAACTAAAACATCAGCTTCATTGTACTTAACGTTTGTTAAAAAAATGTTGATGATAAAGGAGGCATGAGCAAAAGGGACAGACAACAATGAACCAGCTTCCTTGTTAACGTAGCATAGCAGTCAAAATCCTTTGCCCTTCCTGGTCAGATACCTGCCAGACAACACCAGCCTTGCTACATTTATACATCTCCAAAATAACATGCACCGCCCCATTTACAAAACAAGAATTGCAATCAATGACATGCATACATTTTGGTTTCTACCATGAGTATTATCAATACAATTAGTAGTACGACATTATTGTGCTGAGCGTCTACGGATGTAGAATGAGGCACACAATTCTCTTGTCTCATGGAAGGGGGCTGTAGTAGGACCAAATACTCTGATTTGTTTCACACCTTAGCCCCAAACAATGGAATTAGTGATAATATTAGAATTCAAATATCAAGTCAAGCCACCCAGGAATTCTTTTGTGTTTCATGAAATTTTTAATAATGTATGATTGCCTATCTATTAACGCTTCCATTCAAAGGGAGCTGCACATAGACTTTATTTCTAAGTGAATGCAAGACAATGAAACATATTTTTTCTATGCTACAGTTTATACATTGCTTGTCTGCACTACCAATTAAATGATGAATAAGATGTAGGTCAATTTATTTTTCAATCTGACTGTGCCTCATCAGACAAAAACTTCACTACACATCACTAAAAGCCAGTTAATCATCAGGAATCTGAGAGAGAATGTGAAAACAAAACAAAAAATCGTACTCGTCACCAGAATCTTCAAAAAACAGCTTTTCAGAAGCATTGTCCCTGAGTGCCATAACGTAAGAACGTGTTTTTTTAATTGGTCGCTGCTGATCAGTAAGTATCAAGCCTTTGGAAATGATTTCAGTATGTCAAATCACCACTATAAAGCAGGAATGGCTTTGATCAGATCTTTGTCCAAGCATCGAGTAGCCCCCACTTCCTCATGTTGCTTTGCTTCCTCTATCCAGCAATCGAGAGTTTGAGGGTGGTTCCCGAGTGACCATAATCGCTTGATCACGTCATTGGAAACATCAGGGGCTGAAAAGTTCTTGCATATTTCACTGTTCATGCAATTACATTTAGCAAGGAAAATGCTGTCTGTTAATGGAAGGCATTTTTTTAGGTTTGTAGTATCACAAATGCAACAAAAAAAGCACCGAAGTGAAAGTTCTGCTTTTCAAAAAAAGCCATTTTCTCATACGTTTTATTGGAAACAAGTATTTTCAAGTAACTCAGCAATGTTCAACTTTTGATGATTGAGCAATGATAAAAGCTACAAACATATTTTTTGTAAGCTTTCTTTTGCTATGTCTATATAGCTACTGAACAAAATTTTTTGCAGGCCTTCAAAAATGAGTCAAAATGGCAAAAATTATCCAGCACTTCCCATCTGGCAATTATTGAGTTAAATAATGTAACCCAAAAGGGCACATGAAGAGATAACATGGTGCAAACGAAACGAAGAAACACACCGACAACAGTAAACAGTCTCTGACATCGCTGGGCCTTACTGAGCTTTTATTGCGCTAACACAAATTATGAAAAGCTAAATATATCCAAAAAGATCTGTGCAAAATCATTGGCTGGAT
Source organism: Urocampus carinirostris (assembly GCF_059441175.1). Classification (NCBI taxonomy): domain Eukaryota; kingdom Metazoa; phylum Chordata; class Actinopteri; order Syngnathiformes; family Syngnathidae; genus Urocampus; species Urocampus carinirostris. Next base: position 40,963,849 of record NC_142349.1, on the reverse strand, counting down.
GTATGTTTTCGTACCCAATTTGGGTTCGAAAAAGGTCCAATTGGTTCTTAGGAAACCGAAACAAAAGCGATGGAGTGTTAACTGACCTTGAGGGACAGCAGCGGACTGCTAACATAGCTCTGCCTACCCTCCGCCTGCACACCCCCACCTCCAGTTGTTTGCTTTGATGTGCCAAACGTTTGAGGAGCATTAGCGCCATCCCATCTTGCGCGGTTGCTAGGTTGCATGCTCGCAGTCTAAGCGTTGGCTTGGCCACGTAGAAGCATATGCGCCATTTGCTCGACTGCCTTCTTGCAATTCTCGCAAAGTAAGCACGGCATTTGTGAATTAGCCTCCATAGCAACCGTGCCGAAGAGCCTGAAGGCTCAGGGCTGTTTCCAGGTGCTAATTTTGGTGGCCAATTTGTTTGTTTTTTTTTCAGCCGCACCAGCAAACGGTAGGCCTGTGGGTCACGAGGATGGGGGGCCAGCAATTTTCCTCCGCGTTGTCAATGCCAAACAAGGTTGGAAAGCTGAGCTTACAATTGAGAAGTCTTTCAAGATAACCTTACTTATAAAAGTATAATATTAACCAAAAATACTGCACTAATAGCCAAATCAATGAAAATTGACCTCCATCATCATTACAAAACAGTAGTGATGGAATACAGAGGCAATCAACAAATAACCAACAATTTCGATAATTAATTTCTGTTTGGAATTATTTAAGGGAAGAAATTGTAGACTTATTTGCATTCCTAACATTAACTATTTGTCCGATTTCATTTTCCTCCCAAATAGAAGACAATTGTATTCTTTTAACTAATTCATTATCATTTTTATGAATGTATATCTTTTGTCAAATGTATTCAGTGTGTGTTGGTTTTACTTTTACAAATTATTCAAGAAAGTGTGAAGATGGTAAGGCGCTTTGAGACTGGGAGGTCGGTGGTTCGCGCCCCGGCCGAGTCATTCCTAAGACTTAAAAAGTGGTCGGCGGCGCCCTCTGTTGGCTGCGGCTGCATCGGCTCGCTACAACGGGTCAGGTGCAATCGACATTTCGTTCTGTGTACATTGTTACACAGAATGATAATACAAGGAAATTATTATTATTATTATTATTATTATATGCTACTTTTTGTGTTGCAATGAAAACTTATCATAATAATTGTGGGTAGAATAAAGTTTTGACCCAATCCATCCATACATTATCTGCACTGCTTATCCTCACTAGGGTTGCGGGGGTGCTGGAGCCCATCCCAGCCATCTTAGGGCAGTGGGCAAGGGAATCCCTGAACTGGTTGTCAGCCAGTCGCAGGGTACACAAAGACAGACAACCATTCACTGGGCCATTCACACCTAGGGACAATTTGGACAGGCCAATTAACCTGACTTGAACGTTTTTGGAATGTGGGAGGAAACCGGAGAACCCAGAGGAATCCCATGCAGAAATGGGGATAACATGCAAACTCCACACCGGGAGGTTGTGGTTACAGGACCTGAACCCTGAAGTTCTGCACAGTGGGGCTGCACGCTAACCACCCATCCGCCGTGCCGTCCGTTTTGACCCACGGGCACCATTTCCTGTGTTCTGTCTTGGGCAAGTACAGCCTGGCGGCGCCCATCCCTCTCCGGGCCAACACCCGGTCTCAAATCAGTAACCTGTTCCATGGGAAATAATTATTGAGAGGAGCCAGTTGAGGTGGCTCGGGCATCTGATAAGGATGCCTCCTGGACGCCTCCCTTGGGGGTGTTCCAGGCATGTCCCACCGGCAGGAGGCCCAGGGGATGAGAGACTATGTCTCTAGGCTGAACGCCTCGGGATCTTGTCGGATGAGCTGGATGAAGTGGCTGGGGATAGGGACGTCTGGGCTTCCCTGTTAAGGCTGTTGCCACAGCGACCTGACCCCGGATAAGCGGAAGATGATGGATGGATGATGGATGAATGGATGGATGGATGAATGGATGGATGGAATAATTATTGTTTTTGAAATGTGAAGAAACATGATTTGCAGCATACAAAATACAAGTGAAAGTCCAAATCTGGGCCTTGAGCTTCACATCTGTGCTTTTTTTTCCTGCAAAATATGATTTATCCTTCACTAAAAAGGTCTCCGGTCTTACAATTCATTTTTCATCAAAAATTATATAACATAAGCTACTTGGTAGGGGTCTGGCAACCCAAAATGTTGAAAGAGTAATATTAGACCAAAGAAAGACTCCCGTGCTCGGCTAACCAGAAGAAAGCAAGAGCAGGATAAATGGATTGCAGACACAACCTTGCACTTCGTTTTAGGCGTGACCAAACGGCATGCCACTTAACACAAGTACCTTCTGCTGGCTTGCAGCAATATGGGATTGGGGATAATTGATCGTGGTTGCATGTGTGCTGTTCATTTTAGGCAGAAAGAAATGAAAAAAGGAACAGCCAGGCCTGACAAAAGTGCACTCTGCCTGTTCGTCATGCAGCAATATGGGATTGGGATAATGGCTCGAGGCTGCACAAGTGCAGTTTATTTTAAGTGGAAATAAATACAGAAAAATGAAACACCAGGCTTGACAAAAGTTCACCGTGCTGTTTCTTACTCACGGCATTTTTAAACCAAGGGTATTGGATCTCAGGATATTTCTCAATCAGTGATGCACTAAGGCCACAATATTAGAATGATGAGGGGGGGGGTTTAAGGGTTATTTATCTATCTTCGTTATTCATTATTCATTATCCGTTATCGGTCAGTTCATAATACGCTACAAAGCCTAGGAGCCGGGACACTTACTCTCAGCTAAAAGGCCAAGCTAAGTTCCTAGCCCTAAAGCCTTGTTGCGATCATTGCGAATGCACCGTTCCCGGAGGTACTGCAATACCGGGCCGGTGCGTGGAGTGGACAGAGCAAGCTCTTATTCCATCTCCGGAATGCAAAAATCAAAGCCTAGGAGTCGGGACTCTTACTCTCAGAATGATGAGGGCACCGATACCTAACCACTAAACCACCAGTGGTACAACTGATATATGAAAAGGCATGAGACCTTATCTCATCATCACACAATTATTACCTATGGTGCAAGAAACACTGATTTGCATAATGCATTCTAATAGGTTAAACAGTCTCTATTGTTTCACCTGTGCATCAATAACCTCTTAGTTTAATACGTAAAAGAACTTGGATATTATTATGCAGACTTTGTGTTTTCTGTTTGTCCTACGTAAAGTTATCGTCGCACAAGTGAAGATGTGGAGAGACTCTTTAACTTATCAGAATGCACTACGTAAATAAGTGTTTCTGGAACCTTGGTTAAAAATAGTGTGATGATGAGATAACGTCTAATACTTGTTTGTCAACTGTTTTACTGCAGGTCTTGAAGTAAAATTTAGGCGTGGTTACCACAACAACCTGGTTTTGAATCCTTGTGTATACAATGTATAGATTTTTGGGCCAGTGATGTTTGACAGTTGAATAAGCATTGCGCCAATATAAAAGAATACTATAAATCTTAAGCTCGATTATACCCTGCTGTATATAAGCCGTATTGGGTGATAAGGCACACTTTCAAATTTCTGGCCTTGGATGCGCTTTGTTGTCCAGGAAATGTAGTAAGTAATGAAAAATAATTGTATTGCACTTTATTAGGCGACCAGGAAAATGTATGATTTTTTTCTTTAAATTGACTCTCATGATCTGACTTCCGGCTTACATAATTTATAGATATTTGACGGTCTAAATCTGTGCTTTTCCATTCTTTTCATTTATTTTTGTTTCGCAGGCTGACCTACATTAGCATTTCTCCGCGTACACACGAAACAGCCACCCACACACACATACATCCAAATCGAGCTGCACATCACACGCTGAGCTCTGCTGAATTACCAAAGCCTTCACAGAGCAGGAGGCAAAAAACACAAACAAAACAGCAGAGACGTCAGAAGCGGCTTCCATTTTGGCCTGCGATCTGCAGCTCAAAGGTGCGCCAGATTTGCAGTCAGAACCTGGCTAATTGCTACTGTTGTAGGGCCTGAAAATCAGGCGGAGGGTGCGAGGACCACGGCGGGACACCAAAGACCTCTGTGATGTCTCTCGCCAGAGCGGGGGCATACGTATTTGCCGGGAAGGGAAAAAAACGCATTCGTAAAAACGCAAGAAATGGTCACCTGAGGCTTAGAAGGAAGTGAGGCTTAATTTCATTAATCCAATTCCAATTTGATATCGCCAATTACGGAGCTGCGGGGCAAATGTGTGCTTTCATGTTTTTGGGTGGGGACGGGTGAGCCTAAGCATTCGCAGCAGAAAAGAAAGTTTTCTGCAAAAAGTGGCCTGGGGCATTCATTTTTTCAACTTCTGAGAGCTTACCCCTATTTCATTTTGAGATTTTACTGTTACCGGTCTCATTTTCTTGTCCTGTGAACTTAGTGTGGCCTCAATGACTCAGCTTATTGAGTCGCTCTTGTTCTTTTGAGAAAATAATGTGTATCCACATTATTTGCGACAATATGCTTGACATATTGGTTGTTTTCGCTTTTTTTCTAACACCAATGCTGAATATGTTAGGGATGGCAAACCTTTTAAGTCACCGCATTGGGGTAAAATAATTTAGCGGATGGGACGCGCAAGAAGGAAAAAGAAAAAAATATATTTTTAAAAAAATGTTTTATGCCAATACAAACTCTTGTACTGATTCTCAATAGACCATTTCCTCAATTTAGCTTTCAAATACCGTATTTTCCACACTATAAGGCGCACATAGAATCAAGTCAAGTCAAGTCAGAATCAGATTTTTTTTTTTTTTAAACGCTGACTATGTGCCTTATAATCCGGTGCGCCTTATATATGGATCAATATTGAATTGCAAGGTCTCGCGACTAAGAGAAGCAGCCACCGACTCCATTTTTCGCATAGAAGAAGAAGTGCGCTGTGCATACTGGGAAATATTAAACAACGATTCTCTTAAGAGATACGCTTACAACGCAGTTTAAATTCAAGGCGATCAGTCACGCAGTAGAACACGGAAATAGAGCAGCAACAAGTGGAGGAAGCATGAGGATAAGCTGCGCCCAGTAAGGAAGACTAAACAAAGTTTCCGTGGCAATAAAAGCGAGATGGCCACAGTTAGAGGACACACTTGAACAGTGGGTTGTTGAACAAAGAGCAGCAAGTAGAAGTGTCAGTACAATAACTATTCGAATGAAGACAACAGCGCTGGCACGGGAACTTAACATTAAAGAATTCAAAGGTGGTCCTACTTGGTGTGTGTTTACGTTTTACATTTTACAGTTATTATGTTATTGCTTTATTGTTATTGTTTTGCATTTGTTGTTTTTGCACATTACGTGTGTCACTATATTGCGATTGCACTAACGTTTAATTTACTATAACAGTATCAGACGTTTTTTTGCGTGTTGACTAAATGGAGGAAAAGTAAAATCTTATGCCTTGTTGTTGTTCAAAGATGTTAAAGATGTGTCACGAAAATGCTTTACCTCAGAGAAATAATAAAACAGCTGTTTATTCATTTTGGGAGTGAATGAAGATTGTGGAAAGCTTGTTTGTTATCTATTAATAAAGTTTGACTGACCTATCTGACTGTTTTGTTGACATTCCCTTTAGCGCGGCACCATCTAAAGGTTGCATAATGTAACTACATCCTCTACTGTAGCCAAGTCAAGTCAAGTCACATTTATTTATACAGTATAGCCCTAAAATGTCTCGAAGGACTGCACAGGATTACAATTACAAAATTGCACAATTACCTGATCTTAAACCAGCATGCACTTATAGCGCCTTATAATGTGGCGTGCCTTATGTATGGAAAGAGTTTAAAATATGTCATTCATTGAAGGTGCGCCTTATAACACGGTGCGCCTTATAGTGCGGAAAATACGGTACTTCAAAATACAGCTAAATAACATTTGTTGCCTGATATTTCAAATTTGGTAATATGCATTAAAAAAACATGAAAATGTGTAAATGTGTTTTGTAATGAGATTTGATGGATATTTTGGATAAAAAAAGATGAATACAAGTTGAAAAATATACCCAAATACAAAAAATTAGTATTGGCATAATGTTGGCATACTACATGATAAAGTTTTATGAAAATATATTTTTATGGAGGAGTGGGCGCGTTAAGGAACCAAACACGACTAAACGACAACATGTTAATTCTAGTACTTTTAAAAATAAAATTGTCCGTCAGTTTGAATTAAAAAACCTCACATGTGGTTTGCCCACCCTTGGTCTAGGTGGTAATTTTGTTAAAGGGTCAGTTCAAGACGCAAAGTGCAAAGCAAATTGACACATAGCCATATTTGAGTTACTCTGCTGATCAATTTACAACAGGCCAGCTACTTGAAAATTACTTGCTACTTGGAAATTTTTGCCAGCACCGAATAGATCAAATTTCCTATGGCACACCAGATAAAGTCTCACATAACACTGGTGTCCCGCGGCACACTGATCGAGGAACACCGAGGGCTAAAATGCAGGTGCACGCATGCACTCGGAGGCTGGCTCATGCATAATCATCAGGTCTTACCTGTCGTCGTAATGCATAGCAAATAGACGGATGGATAGGATTAGAAGGGGGAGCTTGGAGAGAAATGGAGGACAAGATGGATGGATGGAAGAGAAAGAGGAAGGGTCCACTGACAATTTTTTTAAGCCCAGATCAGTAATGAGATCTCTTCGTGTCAAACATCACCACAATGATAACCGCATTGCAAAATGAATGCCAGCTTGCCCTTGTCTGTACCAGATCATGTTGCGTTCCCGAAAATTGTTGATGCTAATCCATAATGTAAACATACGCATGATAAGAAATGGAATTGGTTCTTAGATGTTGTAAGCTTTAAAAAAAAAAAAAAAGGTAGTAGAGCTACTCCGAACAAATCACTGCTATGAAGCCGCCTTAAATTTATTTTGGAACCAAATTGATATACTAAGCATGAAAGTGGTCTCACCCCAGTGTTGACCCAGTGATTCTGTTAGCATGTTAGCTTGCGTAAGAGCATGAGTCACCAGCTTTGCCGAGCTGAGCCGTGGCACAATTTTAAACATCGGGGCAGTCAACAGACCCTGGGCGAGCTCTTTGGCCACATGGATTTATACGCACTGACACTCACTATCTTCAATAAATAGGCATACACACTCTGTAAGCACATGCTAAACATGCATACACAAACCCAAGAGCGCAAGACCATGAATTATTTTGTTAGGAGAAAGTACTTGTGTTCTTATATGCCACAATATTGGGCAGACCTTCATGACCTCATACGATAAAACGCAGAAGATATCCCAAAATGAACTTAATAGATTAACAAAATCAATTAACGTAAGAGCCGTGGTTTGTTGAAAAAGCGCCAGGTAGCCACTAGGAAGCTCCAAATATCCGGATGAAGCTCCAGAGATCTTTTTACACAAAAGCATATGTTTACCGATTTAGTAAGTATTTATTGGGGATGCCTTGGCAGGAAACTTGAGTACAACTTCATGCATTTTCACGAAAATCAGTTCCCTCATACAAACACACGCACACCCACCCACACACCAATATATATATATATATATATATATATATATATATATATATATATATATATATATATATATATATATATATATATATATATTATATATTTATGTGGCCTGGGAGGTTGCTGATTCAAACCTAGGGCGGGTCATACCTAAGACTTACAACATTGGTACTCATTGCCCCCCTGCTTGGCGCTCGGCATTAGGGGTTGGAATTGGGGGGTTTGATCACCTAATGACTCCCAACACATCAGTTGGGTTGAGCGAGGGAGCTGGGAATCCCCCTCCTCTGTATCAATCTATATATATATATATATATATATATATATATATATATATATATATATATATATATATATATATATATATATATATATATATATATATAAAACATCACCATATTCTTGCTTTTAAATGTACAGCTACTGTGTGTGTACAACAACTAATATTGCAACTATATCTTAATAAAATTGAACTCACTCGCTAACCTCACAAAAATGTGACTGCGACAATTTGAGTGCATGTAAAAAAAATAGAGTGAAGGAAAAGTCTTCTGCCTCTAGCTCCTCCTTTGTCTGCTTGTTTATAGTCATTAATGTTGATAGCACCATTGTTGCATGGATAATGTGTGGCTGCCGCGTCTGTGCTTGTTTGTGTTCGTCTGGCTGTCATATCATGTGCCTGCTTGCACGACGCAGAAGGCCTTACGAGAAAATAACCTTCCTACCCTCCCTAGTCGCTCGCGATGACGAGACGCTTCTCTCGCACCCTCTATTTTTATCACCACGCACAAAAACACGAACGTATGCACATACACACTTTGTCCGTCTGTCCTTGGGTGTCTGCAGCCAACTGTGTCTTTGAGCCATTAGTGATCCCCCTTCCTCCTTCCATCCATTTTCCCCATCACCGATTTCTCCGACAGACTCCCTCCCTCCCTTCGCATCCTCCCTCAATCCCTTCTGTGACCACTGGGCTTTCATTGTCACAGCAAAACAGTCTTGGGTTTGCCATTCTGTCACGCCACTGCGCCAAACGCCAACAATCCGGCGCATTCCATTGTTGGACGTGCTCGCACACAAACAGAAACTCATGCAGACACATTCACTGCGTTTTGTATCGCCACATTCCATTATTCCTGAAACAGCAGAGAGCCCAGTCAGCAACCTCGGCCTCTCCTCTGTCTTTCTGCAGACATTCTCCTCCTGCACCGTAAGCCTTTTGCAGCTTCTTCTCATTATGCAAAAGCAATCTGCCATATAAGACGAGCACCTTTCGTGCAGTCACTCATCATAATAAAAGGGGGATTGGTTCCTCTTCCCGGTGGCATGTTGATGGTCAGGCAGGAAGATGGAGGAAACACAACATTAGAAAGTAGCCTCAGCCATTTGATATTGTTCTTTCTGTTGTTGTCAGTCAAAAAAAAAACAGCTCTTGGGGTGTTGATTGGGTTGGGGAATGTGAGGGGATTCTGCCCTGTTGGGCCTTACACCCTTTTGATATGTGATTCTTGCAGGTTCAGCTCTACCACCACAGAGCACCTATCATGGTTCAGGAGAATATCCCCAACAACATTACTTAGATCAGGGGTGTCAAACTCATTTATCTCCAGGTCTACATGGCGGAAAAAACATTCTTACAGGAGCTAGGCTAGTAAACTAATGGCACAAATAGTGTGCCTTAGCCTGAGGGCTGGGAGTCTTTTCGAGGCTCACAATTAAATTATGATTCAGGGATGTAACATTTAATAACAAAACTATCTTTGATACTTTGTTCAATATTTTTCCTTCAATTAGATTTAATCTCTTGTAGCATTTATCAACTGTGCATTTGTAAAAAAAAAACAACAACAATTGAATTAATTTCTTCTATAATTTTCACTCATGCAGAGAGGAAGTTGACAAAAATGGCACCCAATCACTAATTTAAATGATTGATTGAATTATTTCAAAGTCTGCTTTTTATTCTTTAGAAAATAGTTACCTAAATATAGGAACTTGACTGATAGATTTCATATGTATAATAGAAAGGAGCCAAAGATGCTTTAAATTTCTACAAAGACACCAAAGTGCTACTTTTGTAATTTTGTATTTTTCTGAGTTGATGAGGATGAAGTCAGGTATCAATCACACTGCTACATCTTCTTTTCACCTCTGCGGGCTTCCTGACTACTTGAGTCAGCTAAAGTGAAAAATACTCTGGAATGGCCAAAATCTTATAAATAGTTATACTGAAGAGCACAATTACACACAATTATTTCGGCTATCTATAGGCGATGCTATGTAAAATAAATATGAATTTCTTTATTTTAAATTATTATTGTATCTTAATGAATGTATTTGTTTTCTTTAAGACTAGGAAACACTAAAAATACACACTGCGCCTTTAAGATTGTTGTGAAATAAAAACACTTTGATTTTCTATTTCTTGTTGCTATTTTTGACGCGGTGAAAAGAAGCAGAATTAAAAAGGATAAGCAGGGTTGGGTAGGGTTACTTTAACTTGATTCCTTTCAATTACTTTTGGATTACTCCAATACCAAATATGCTAATAAAAGACAAAAGAAAGTGAATATGAATAAAATTCCTAAATTTGGTGCAGGCTTGGGGAATAACGGAATACATGGAACGGCAAAAATGATGTTGGCAAGCTGTTTGGATTTATTTTCATTTTGTTTCTGTCGCATTTTATGTTAGTTTTGCCAGAGATCAAAGCCAGGAGAGAAAGCTTACCACGTGTTGTGAGTCATAATTGTATTCATATTAAGTTTATTTTGTCTTTTTTTAGCATATTTGGTATTGGAGTAATCCAAAAGTAATTGAAAGTAATCAAGTTAAAGTAACCCTACCCAACCCTGAGGATAAGGTATGGCAAGGCACTAGTTGCATACAATGCATTCAGCTGAAGCATTTTTGATAAGAGTACCTGGTAAAAGATTCAACTCTTTCTATTCCTCGCCAGATTTCCATTACTTGCTTGTCGGATAAAGGTCGGCGTGGTCTTGAATGACAGGCTGATTGAGGAGGGATGAACAAAATACCCCCTAAAAATTCTGTTCCATTATATTATCGCTATCACATTACCTGCATTATTTTTGCACACCTCTTTCTGATGACCCCCACTCACCCCTACTACAAACCTATACCTTCCATAAATTACACACCATACAACATACAAGCACGCATGCACACTCATACATCCCCTCACATATACCTCTACCCAAACATTCAATTGTTTAATTAAAGTAAAGTAAGTCTGTAGTAGTTCATTAAGGTTGGTTGACAATAATCTCTCCTCACCAAGGAAACGTGTTTTCAAATATACTCTTATATCTCTTCAAACAAGCTTAATTCATTCCAGGATTGTGCTCGTAGCTCGAATAACTTGTGTAATGAGCGAATACTCATGATAAGAAATTGTTAAAATCAAATTGGCCCATTCCCGACCTCTAAAAACACTAAAAACACATTCAAACAGTAATTAAACAAGTGATAAGATAAATAAGATGATATTGACAAAATAAAATGTGGTGTGTGTTTGGTGCAGTGATGCAGGAGTTTGGGGCAGGGGTTGTGTGAGGAGTGATTGCATGAAGACACATATTTTTATACCAGGATATTTTGGGCCCGTTTCAATTTGTACTCATACCTTTCTTTGTCCTTATAGCTGGACTTGCAATGCTAACACTTGCTACAGGTCTTTAAATAGAAAAAAACCTCTCCAAAGATATTTGTCTATGCCTCCCCTTGAATATGTTACGGACATGCACAAAGCGAGTGTCATTAAAGCGAGCCACTTCCCACTTCATATGAATGGGTTTCTTTTTAAATGGAAGCAGAAACTTAACCAGCACCTCCCTTATATATTTTGTAGACACCAGCTTTTCTGGTCTGTCCTCCTCTTTGCTATTTTTTGGCAAAAGGAATATAACAAAGGGTAGCACGGCGTCTGGGTGGTTAGCGCGTAGCTTCACGGTGCTCAAGAGTTCAAGTCCTGATATTGCAACCTCGCATGTTATCCCCGTTAGTGTGTGGGTGTCCCCTGGGGACTCCTGTTTCCTCCCATATTCCAAAAACATGCGTGTCAGGTTAAGTGGCCAGTGCAAATTGTCCCTAGGTGTGAATGAGTGAGTGGGTTGTCTGTTTCTGTGTGCCCTGCGACTGGCTGGAAACCAGTTCAGGGTGTCCCCTGCCCACTGCCTGAATATGGCTGGGAGAAGCTCCAGTGCCCCTGCAACCCAAGTGAGGATAAGTGGCGCAGAAAATGAATGGAATGATGAAATAAAACCAAATTATTGCAGCAAAGTGTTGCATAAATTTTGCTTTGACTTTGTGACCGGCACTCGCTGCTTCCTGACTGTACCCTTGGCTTAGTCTCTGACGCGAGCACCACGCTTAGGGTTTTTCTATTTTTTCTTGATTTGTTTCAATTGTCATCATTCTCAGACACCCTTCTTGGAACTTATGGCTAAGGTCACAAAAAAACTCACAAAAAATTGTATAAAATGCAATCAAAACAAACTTGGAGAATAGAGGGACTTTACATGTATAAAAAAGGGCAGAGAATCAGGTGGCTGATAGCGGTAGGCGCATGCAAACCGGACTAAGCTGATGGCAATGAGAGGTCTCAAGCTGTCTCTAGTGGGAGCCTTTGGGACTTCTTGTGAACTGGATTTTCCTTAGTAAAGCAAGCAGGATTTTTGTTAGAAAAGCTCTTGTATCAAAATGGTCATGTGTAGAGGTGCTTGTATGAAGAGGTACCACTGCATATGCACATAGATTTCTTCTCTAACTCTCTCTCACACGCATGTCAGCATCTCTGCCTAGTGCATGTGTGCATGCATGTGCATATGTGGGTATAAATGACTGGGCTGAAATGACCTCAGTGTGCCCTTGCATGGATGTATGTGTGGAAGGGGGCACACCAGTCTCCTGCCTTTAAAAACACACTTACAAAAATGTGCATAAACGTACACAAACATGCAACCGCACTCTGTCTCGACCTCCTTCCCCTACCGTAACCGACTCCCGCCTTTCCGTCTATGTTTATGCAGCCCGCTAATCAAACTGACAGGAGAACAGCACTCTAGCACCATGCGTGCACACAAATGCGCACACAACACAAGCACATGCAGAATTCATACGCCTTGCGTGTTTTCTTCCCTTTTGGTGCTCTCAATCACACACACACACACACATCCGCCCTCCTTGGAACTGTTGGGTCATCAACACTAACATCACCCCCTCTCTTGCCTGGTTTTATTTAGGGACATTTTTAGAGGAATTTACACCATGTGTGTGTGATATTCAGTGTGTATTTGTCATATCGCTATGATTTTTTTGGGGTGTGTTTTGAAAGCAGCTTGGCCTTCAGGAGTCTTCAAATAAGGTTCACTAACACAGCCTTGTTAATATATGACCACGAGATGGAGCTGTATTGTGTAGTGCAAGCGAAAACGAATGCTACATGGCAAAAGGATAATTATAAACTACAGAGACTCGAAAGTGATCAAACTGCACCATTTTTCTTCTCATTCTTTGTCCAGCCTTTTACAATGTTTTTTTTTTTTTTTTTGGGGGGGGGGGGGGGGGGGCGGGGGGTTACCCATAGCAGCAAGATGGCAGACTATCATGTCAGCTCCCTCTAGGTGAGCATTATGCTCTGTAAAATAAACACAAATTCCTCTTACAACTGTTTGAATGCATATCTATATGATTGTGTATGTAAACTTTACATATTATTCAAAGCAATACTTTATTTTAATAAAGCTTTTTACCAATAGAAGGCACTAAATAATACACAAGGCCCCTTTAAAATTCTGTTGTATTTGAAATATATGGTTCATGTGACAGGATAATCAATATAAATCTGTTTTAAGATTAAACAGCTTTTCATAATTGATAAGTGTATAGTTTACTAAACACTCAAACAAGTAAATAAGACATAAATGAATTTTGAACTTGCAAGGAGACATAGAGGTGACTGTACAAGAAACCCTCACAATGCCAAATCTCAAAATCTGTTTTAAAGGCCTCTCCTGAGCCTTTTCTTTAGATTAAATTTCCTAGGTTACAAAAAGCAGATCTTCCCCAAGGGGTGTGAATATCAAAGAGCAGAATTTTTTTTGGCTCATAGTGACTTGACTTAAACTGTACATAATAGTCAAAATAATTAAATAATCCAAATGACAAACTGGCTTCCTATGCAATCTCCTTTGCAGGTGTATTCAATATTACGAACTGAATAAACTTCTGAATACTATCATATTATTATTATTATTATTATTATTATTATTATTATTATTATATTATTATATATTATTATCATACTGGACCATTTAACAACTGGAAGTGGCATCGAACCGCGAGATGACGAACTGCTGCGCTAAAATTCTGACAAAGACATGGTTAATCTTATCTATCCCGGCTGACATTCAAAGAAACTGTGCGGGTCAGATGTATCGACATTTCGTTCTGTATACACGTGTATACGAATGACAAAAAAAGTAAATCTGATCTGAAAATCTGATCTGATCTGATATTCTTGACTTGGGTATTTGTTTAAAGCACAAAAAAATGATCAGAAACCACATCACTGTGTGAAGTTAAGTTGGATGGTCGAAGGGTTTAAGTGGTCATAAGCCAAATGACTACCAGAAAAAGGGCATTTGTTTCATTCAAGCCTGTGAGTGATGACGATTCCCTCCCTCCCATTTAGTTTGGAAGTTTTTTTAAGGCGCTAGTCAAATAAGCTTGTCTGTATGCGTGTAAGGCCTCCTCTTGGTGGCAGGCAGATGACAGCCCAGTGATTGGGCTGATTTCAGCAAACAACGTGAGAGGAAATCACAAGGCCTTCCTTCTCAAGGCCCAGGTGCTTATCTCCTCCACGTGCAGCAACTGTGCTCCGTGAAGACTGCAAAATTTAAATATTGAAATATGAAACTATTTTCAGTGGAAGTTTACAATATTTTAAAAGCTGAGTCTTTCTGGCCAATCAAAAGACCATGGATGGAGTGGGGCTTTTCCAGACTTTGTGTGTCAGTTGGCCTGTGTTATTGTGTTCTCTACCAGACGTTTTTTTAAAGTTTATGTAATTGCACGTGGTGTGATTCTAATCTTTTTAACATAGTTAATTTCACTATTAAATCATTTGACAGCCACATAAACCTTAAATATAAAGTAAGAATCTATCTATCTATCTGCCCGTCCATCCGTCCGTCTATTTATTCTCTTTCTTACTATCTCTGTCTTTTTCTCACTTTCTCTCGCCGCACGACTGCCTAACAAAATTATTGTGTTGTGATCAAATTCAAAAAAGTACAAATAGAAACACTTAAAAAAACATCATACATTCTGAATGCATTACAAATCAATTGGAATATTGAAATTATGTTAATTTTTTACTGATTATGGCTTACCTTCTACGACTATACCTCATTGTGGTAGTTTAATATTTTCGATGGGATACTGAGTATTTAGGTTATTGTTACTTTTAGTGGCACTACTAGTTTATTTGTAATAAAACAGGTGGTAGAGGCTAGACTAGCATTTGTGCAAATTCCCATTTCCTTATGAAAGTCTATATGAAGTATAAAAATTTGAATAAATGCAATTTCTCCTCTATTTATAAAATTAATGTCATATATTTTTCTACATTTTACACAACAGTTTCACAATAACTTTGAATTTCAGTGTGCGTCTGTGATACAAAATTGCTTCAAACTTTCATCTGAGCTGAAAAAGGACAGTATGGTGCCTGCATAAGGAACTTTTCCTTCGAAAATATCAACTCCCGATGTTTTTTCTTTTATGGAAATGAAAAAATGAACAGAAATGTAGACATTTTCAAAAAGTAAAAAAAAACTGTCCAGCGAACTGTTTAATAATCATTATTTTTTTCATATTCGAAGAGCAATTTTGCTAGAGATGATAGATGGGCAGGAGGTCTTGCACCATCTGATGTCCATGAAGGTCCAATAGATTAACTTTGGGCAGCACTACAAGAAAATATAGTGTTGAGATAAAACATCCTATTTTTTAGTATACTGGAACCTAATACGGTACATTAACTGGCTCTCATCGATTCACAGAGTGAGGTTCACCGTAACCGCCAAATAACTAGAGCAAATGTGTCCGCTATCTTGCGGTTGCGGGTGTTTGTACATCAGAGGATACCAAGGTGACCTCCCCTGTTTGCTATTCCAGAAGTTGTTACATCAAATGTGGCCCAGAAAGGCTCAAAACTTACACTCAATTCTGGGCTGTCCTCCAACCTTGACACTCATCTGTGTGTTCCACTTCAACGTGGTATTCACAAAACTCTTCTTCATGCTGTTTTTTTTTCTTAAGAGGGAGAGGCGCTGTGGTGCAGGACCGGTGGATAGATAAACTGATAAGCACTGCCAAAGCCACAGGAGCCGTGCTGCATATTCAATCTTTTTCTTTCTGTCCTTCTCTCACGCTTATCCCGCTTTTCCATTTCAAGACTAATGCATCAGTATACTTGAAATGGCACTTTAGCACGGCAACCTATTAGACGCTTAGGCCGAGCAGATGACAGCTCCCCCACCTTGCATACCCTTCCTCTCCTAATCGAGACAGAATAATTGGCTAGAGCTGCTGCAATCGTTTGGAACAGGTAAAGAACATTTCTTATTAATTTAGAAGGTCACAGAAATAAACATTGACAGAGCAAACGACTGTCACTATTAAGACATTGACGGCATCTCATTTTTATCAGACCATGTTTTGCTTGATCTCAGGCTAATGTTAAAAATACAAACTTCTGCTCTCAATGAATGCACCTCAACAGAAAAAAAAACCTCTTTATCAAGAAAAAATAACGCATGCAAAGAAATCTAGAATCTGACACTGCTGACCTTGAGCAAGAAGTGAAGTACTTACACAGATGTCTCCAGACTTATATAGGATCGAAAATGCCAAGTAGGGTGGGTGATGTGGGAAAAATACAAATAAAATAAAACAATGTTTGTTACAATAAAATTACAATCTAATTTGATCTAAAAAAAAAAGATTTTGGTTTTTATTTTTTTACCTATTTGCTGATTTCTCATAATCTTCCCAACGTGTTAAACCAAAGGGAAAAAAGCAGACATATTAATCCAACTATGCCCCTAACCAGGGTTTAATTGCAATGGTGCCAACATGCAAATCTGTATTCATTCTGTATGGAGCTCACAATAATCCCTAAATTAAATAAAAGCACACTATTGCATGTTGTCAATTCACAATTTTAATAGTCACAATGTTAAACAGAACAAAAAACTTGCAGTTAACGGACTCTTATGTCTAATGAAGAGCTATTTTTTGCACCCCTGGTGCATGATAGCTGTAGAATAATATGTAGCTTCAAATGCATTGGATTTATTAATAGTGTTATGTACAAAATACATGTATAAGGTATATGAAGAGAAAATGAAAGATTATTCAATTTTCATCAAACCAATAAGCTGTCACCTCAAATCCTCCCATAAATAGCAATAAAAAGATAAAATCTCACCTAAAAATAGATGCTTCCTTTGAATAAACGTACTAGGCTATCCTCACATGTGGTGGTCTGATTTGATCAGATAGCTAACATTTAATAATGAAATGAGCTTTCAGATGTTGAATTTAAGTTGAGTCTTTACTAGTTTTGCCCTGCAGTCACATTTGAAATCATTGAAGAATTGGTAAAATTTTAAAATAAAGGGAATGTGGTTAATTTTTAGCTACATTACCGTCAACATATCAGCTAACACGAAACATCTACCTTTAAAAGCGGGATTTTTTAAAATACATTAAATAATCTAAAAGATGAAAAAACAAAAATGTAAGGGAAATACATCAAAAAATAGGCTTTTTCTTAAAATAGAGCAGGCAGCTTTAGAAAATGCAGGATGCATTTTAGGAAGTAAAAAAAGTTGATGGTGTTTTTTTAAGTGATGTGTTGTCTTTTACCTTTTATTGTGTTTTGTGTAGATGATTGGGTCGGCTTTCCCATATTTGATTGCTTCTTGCAATTGTTCATCGTTACATCCAGATAGCAAAACGCATGAATAACACAAGAACAAGGGAGTCAGAGAAGGAAGTAGAGATGCAAAACTCCATATCCAAACAGAAAGCAGGCAAAAGCGGCATGAAGCAGAGGATTAGGGGCTCAGTTAGGCTGCATGAAATCCCCTTTTCCTCTAGCACCCTACAAAGCAAAGATGGCAATTGGCCACTTCATGCAAAGAGGAGCACAGGGAAATGTGACGCATGTATAGTGAACCTTTTAAAGGTATTCCCAAAGTAATAAACCTGCAAAATGTGAGGAAAGACTAGATTTTTTTTTTTACATAAAATCCAAATATATGTTTCATCTGTACATAGAGTTCCTTCTGTTGTCGTGGTTAATGGGGACTGGAACAACACCAGCAAAACAAAACAGGAAAGCCCCAGCCTTTAACAGGGAGCTAGACGGAAAAAAATTACAACAACCGCCTCACACAGGGTGAATTACACAAATCTGCCTAAAAGGAGCCAAAGGCAAATAAAGTAACACGCTTTTTGCAGGTCAAAGCACGCAACCCAGACAAAAAAGTCACAAGGCCCCTAGCACCTGGGTAAACAAACTTTCAACTCTCCAAGAAAGAATGAGCGGTAATCAATCGCTGTTCACTCTAATTGCTGTCTGTTTTGGAGCTGCCTCACATGTTGTGTTAATGGGATTTGAAAGTGATGTGTGCCTTCAATGACGTCAGAGCTCTACAGCAAACAACCCATATAGGTCAACTAGAACACTAAATGTCTTGAGTCCCCCAGTGTGTGGAATATTTTACAACATATTTCCATAATTGTGTGCAGGAACACTGCATGTTCTGTGGCTAATTGAAAAAAAAAAAAGAATTCATTTCGGGAACACCTTTAAGAATATTCGCCTACGTCGGACTAGATGGTTATCACCCCATACCTGTCATCGCAGTTAATCAGCACACGATGCCCCTCACTCCATTAATTTCCTTTGTTTACCAATAGCGGGTGGGGGTGTTCGGATGGAGGCAGAAAAGCGGGGCTGCGTGAAGAAGTGACATTGGCCTTGAAGCCAGCTATTGTCTGGCCTCCAGGACTGCCAGGCTGCCACTCCGTCAGACAGCGAATGTGCGAGCCAGCCAGCGCATGACAGAGAGAGGGCGAGATGGTTGCCATGGTTACTTCTTGGGGAGATACGAGGGCTCCTATTTATCTTTTGGCACTGGTGCTGAGCAGATGTGTTTGTGTGTGTCTCTGAGTGTGTTCGGATGACTTCACGCACCAAAACTGAAAATCTCATAAATTGGTTCCTCTGACTGCTATCTTTGTCGACAAAGTTAGGTAAACCCTGGTTCATTTGGACAGAAGGGGGTTGACTATGGTCATGTCATCGGTTTGGTGTGACCTTCCTATGGGAAGTTAAAAAAAACAAACTCAATTGACGGTGTGTGTCTGGGTAGGGAGTTGGTGCATTCCTGCTGTTCTTTCTGGGTTTTTCTACATTTGCTTATTGAATATTGTAATTGAAGGTATACTTTTTCCTCAGTTTCCTTGTGCAATGCAATTTTGAGAAATCAAATATGTAATACATTTTTATTTAAAACAGGTATAATTGTAGGTCAATCCGTAGATCAAGTTATTGTGATAGCTAATGCTTAAAGGGACAATGTGTATTATTTGACCACTAGATGTTGCTGTATTGTGTAGTGCAACCAAAAACGAGTGATACAAAGCACAAGGAAGAAGACAAACTACGAAACTCAAAGAGACTAAACCACTACCTTTTTTTGATTTTTTTTTTATGCCTTGCCTTTTAAAAGATTTTTTTATACCCTGGCAAAAACGTAAACGAAAATTATGTACATTAAGTACACATTTTTTTAAATCTGCGTTTATATGATAGTTTGTATATTTTTGCTCATTATTTAAATAAATAATGTTGTTGTTTTTTCATAAATTTGTTTTTTTACCACTGTGGGCTGCTCATGTTAATGGCACTTTTAAAACAACGTGCTTGAAGAATGAACTTAGAATAGTTCAACATACTCAATTTCACAATTTATGAAATTTCACAAACTGTCAATTTGGAGAAAATTAATTGGACACATTTATTCAATGTATTCTGTTTTCAATATTGGACACTTGCAAAATACATAGCAAAGGATGTCAGTTTGTTCAAATTTGACTGTGACTGTTTTGTTGTTTTGTTTATGAAATGTTCAAATTATTGTTACTATTGACCAATCTTGTTGCTGTTCTTGAAATTCCACATCCTTTAGGGTGGATCTGCTTTGTAACCTATTTTAGAACAGGTTGTAAGCGCTCATCTGAGGTTTGGCTTCTCTCTTTGTCCCCCTTGCATTTCAAAATATATTTCAAAAGTGATTGTTGTCTTCCCTCCTTATTTTGAGTGTCTTTTATACTTTAAACGTATCTATTGTCCATCCATAAATTGATGTACAAAACATGCCCCATAAACGAGTTTCCTTGTGTGACAAAAAATAAATAAAAAGGTCGGGGTAAGTTTTGAGACAGAATCAGCATAAAATGCTTCTTTTGCTTAAAGCGGCTTACTTCAGCCTGGCTACTTTGCGGAAGCATGGCCCAAGGGAAGAGCATTGCAAGGTTTGAATTCTTTTGGTTTCATAAATTTTTGTTGGCTGGGACAATAGGCCTCCAGCAGTTAGGCGGCTGCCTCTTGAGGCAAATTTTCAAGGATGTTATCCTTTCACAGAATTAAACTGTTGCCAAGCTTCATTGTGCATTCAAAATGGTGTGATTCGTGAACACAAACTAATAATAGTTAAGTATGCAGGATTGATTTAAGTACTTGTGACGTAGCTGGATCCCGGAACAAAATTCTTAAGACTTTCCAAGTTCCATCTTAAATATGATTCGCTAATTGTTTTTCTAGATTCGCTAAGTGTTTTTTTGTCCCCACTTGATTTTCAATTTGAATATCCTGTGCCTTATGTTTCCCCAACACAAGATGAGAGAAGGAGGGACAGGGGTCGTCCGAGTGCTTGAGTTTCTTGAAAATGCTTGAATTAAAATATTGTGTTTTCAACGATTGAAAAGTGCTTGTTTTTGGGTGAAGTGCTCGTCTCATCTCATCTCATTAGCTACACCGCTTATCCTCAGTAGGGTCGCGGGGGTGCTGGAGCCCATCCCAGCAATCATCGGGCAGCGGGCAGGGAACACCCTGAATTGGTTGCCAGCCAATCGCAGGGCACACAGGGACAGACAACTCACTCGCTCATTCACACCAAGGGACAATTTGGACCGGCCAATTCACCTGAAACGCATGTTTTTGGAATGTGGGAGGAAACCGGAGTGCCCGGAGGAAACCCACGCAAGCACGGGGAGAACATACAATCTCCGCACAGGAAGTCTGGAGCTGGATTTGAACCCACGCAGGAGGTTCCCAACACATGAACTGTGCCGCACATGCGCTAACCACTGCGCCGCCGTGCTGCCCTGAAGTCTTCTCTCTAGTGGCTTCAGTTTACCATTGCATTACTTCTCCTCTAGTGATTAATGGAATTAGTTGGTATGGCATTGTCCTATGACGAGGTACCGTATTTTCCGCACTATATAGTTTTTGGTCCTATATCTTCCAAACATAAGGCGCACCGAATTTTAAGGCGCTACAATGGGAACGTCGACAAAACAGTCAGATAGTTCAGTCAAACTTATTACCCCCTTAACATTCCGAAAGCTTGCAAAGAAGCAAATACGTGTCGTAGACACCTGCAGATGCGGTGTCCGTACAATGTCACTCAAATGCATCGTTCCAAATATCATTCGGAAGGGTAAAGTCTTGGGATTCAAGAAATGCCAACCATTCCTTAGTTTCTATTTTCTTTTTCGCTCGCAACTTTACTGTGCATATGACAATAAACACTTGGAATTGAGTTTAATTTAAAAAAAGACCCATCACAGAAACATCAATATCACTCTGAAACAAGATACTGGGAAAATATATAGCCGGAGTAGCTCACCGAAGTCGTTGTGTTCAATAATAATGTGCAACCATGGTCCTCTTATATCCGTGAGTGTAGTAAATCCAGGAGAGTAAAATATTTACAAATACAGTACAGAAAAGTAAAATACTGTTTTCTCTATGCCGTCAACCCAACTTGCTATTCACATTCATCTTTTTTGGCCAATTGCATGCTTTGTTTTGCCCCTTTAGCCTATGCCAGCCTGTAAATGATAAAAAGGATCCGCCCTCTTTACCTCCAAATAACTTTAGCCAATAGTGATCGATTCAACTGATGATTGACACATCTTTTTTGGCCAATTGCAGGCTTTGTTTTGTCCCTTTAGCCTATGCCAGCCTGTAAATGATAAAAAGGATCCGCCCCCTTTACCTCCGAATAACTTTAGCCAATAGTGATCGATTCAACTGATGATTGACACATCTCTTTCGGCCAATTGCAGGGTTTGTTTTGCCCCTTTAGCCTTTACCTCCGAATAACTTTAGCCAATAGTGATGGATTCAAATGATGATTGACACATTGGATAGCCAATGAAACGCTGGTATATAAATCCCAGCATACACCGCGGACTACTTTCGCGTTCGGGGGAAAATCTAGCCGGCGGCTGCTTTCATTAGTTGCAAGACTTTGCGACTTAATATTGATCCAAATATAAGGCGCACTGTATTATAAGGCGCATGGTCAGCTTTTGAAAAAAATTAAGACTTTTTGGTGCGCCTTATAGTGCGGTAATTGTAAAGGGAAGAACTTTTTGCAACTGAAAATGTAAGCTAAATTTCTAACCAACAATCATATGTCTCGATAATATCACAGGCAAAATTAAAAATCATATATGGAAATAGCATCTACATTTACACGATTCACATCGGATTTTTTCTTTTTTTGGTACTGTAGAAATTAGAAAATCGGCTCGGAAAGTAAACAAAAAGTGCTTGAATTTGGCCATGAAATGGGCGTATGAACACCGGAGGGAAGGAAATTAGAGGCTAAAGCGTGAGGGAGGTGAAGGCATAGCTGGCGTATGAGAGACAGAAAGGAAATGAAGATCCTGGGTGAGAAAGCGCCGATAAAGAACAATGCAAAGGGAATAGGAAGGGATAGACAAGCATCGGCCAGGACGCCGACAAGGCCCAAACACAAAAGAACAATAGGAGCACGCAAACCAGAACGCGGCAGAAGAGGAATTCCGGTGGTGGTGGAGGGATGAAGGATGGGAGGCTATAAGCACAGGAAATGCGATGTGATGAGATGACTTACGATGTGACTTGATGTGATGCGACGAGCATGTTGGCACAGAGCTGCCCCCGCGCTTAGCGAGCAGCCACTGCGGGCACTCGAGTATGTCAAATGTCACGAGCCGAAGGCACGCATGCGAGCGCTCATGCGTGTTGCCCCCGTGCAGCCGTCCGGCCCTCTCACGTAGCGTTAAAGCGTCTGAGCGCTTAGGCGTACCGTCGCCTCGTTTCCATGGATACCATTTTTTGTGGGTAGGCCCTCGTTTGTGTGGTTGCGCGTGTCCCTGTTTTTTTCCATGAAGGGCAAATCCTACAGTCGCCATCTTAAAAAAATAACAAGCAAGCCCTCTCCCGCGGGAAATGCAGATAGCCATCCTGCATACATTCACCGTTCCATCCGTCTCAGTCGTTCCCGCTGCTTCACGAAGATAGCACCTCCAAGGCCGAACAGTCCTAATTTGGATCAGCACTTTCAGCATTATAGTTGAGTTAAGATGCCCAGTCACTCCTTGCACGGGGTCAACGATACAATTTATTTTTGCAGAGGATAAAGAATGTATGCCTGGGAGCCTTGTTGTATCTGCTATTTTTATACGTGAGATAAATTTTTTTTACTGGGATTACAACTCTATTGGATTTATACAAAGCGTAAGTCGGTTTTATGAGATTTGGAAGTGTTTGTTAGCATTGAGCTAAACAGATTGTGATTGGAAAGTTATGTAATTCCACAACAACAACAACAATTCCACAACATGTCAGTGTCTTTAAGATCAGGGCATGGTGTAATTGTAACGTGTGCAGTCCTTTTTCATTTTCTGATCAAGGGCTGTACAAACAAATGTGACTTGAAATGACTTTATTTTAAATTTAGTTTGGGAGAAAAATTCAAACAGCAGCGTAAGTAAACAGCTAGATGACTTATACTTGAAAGAAACGTTCACGTTCTTTCAAACTGCAGTGTGCTGTGAAGTGAGCATTCTAAAATAAGAATTGTCTTTAGCATTGTCGTTGATAACAAACTAGTTAAGATTGTTTACAATAAGGTAAGAACATAGCACTGCACAATGAACTCAAAAAAATGATTTGAAACTTGATAAAAATAATTTAAGTATATTTAAGTATAAGAGGATGATAAGGGATATTAATAAGGTAGTGCTTGTATGCCTAATTTGCAAATGCATCGTAACCGTGGTGCAATTACATTCTGTTACTTTATCGGGTGGACGCAAATGCAGGGAAGCATGAGCGGGGGTTAGGGTTCTCGAAAAAGAAGATGACGTTAAATAAGAAAACACATGAACAAAGTAACAAACAAACAATTAGTTAACCTCACAAACTATGATTGAACCGAAAAACAGGGAGATAGTGATAATTGTCAGAACCAGGACGGAAACAGGAGCCACTTCTATGATCTTTACTACAAGTTTTATTGAAAGCTAGAGGAAGGGCTGCGCCCACGATCCGGTGTTCGCTGGGCGCAGGAAGCTAGTCGCTCTCGTACTCGGACTGTGATCCGAACACGGAAGCGGATCATCCGTAGCAAGCGTTGGCGGTGTCAGGGGCAGCAAACTGGTCGGTAGCTGGGACTGGGAGAGCAAGACGTGGTCAGGGTCGGTAACGAGTCGTAAGCCAGAACGAGAGAGTAGACGTAGTATATATTCGCACCTATTTAGGTAGGACGGTTTTCTTCAATTAACATCACAAAATGATCCATGCAGTACAGCTGTTGGAATTTTACATTTTGTGAGCCCCATTTGAAATATTTGTGGATGATAGTTCTGCCATACTTAACATACTGTGCAGAAGTCTGGGGTAATAATAACAAAAGTTCACTACAGCCCCTTTTTATCCTCCAAAAACGTGCGATTAGAACCATACACAGTCCAAATTATTAAAATTAGATTATTTAGTCAAATTTTTCACTGCACAACTGCTATTTAAGGTCAATAAAAACATAGTTCCAGAAAACATCCATAAATTATTTATTCGGAAAGAGGGAAATTCTAGCTTAAGGGGCTGTAGTGAATTCATAATCCCAAAGGTGAGAACCACCAGGAAAAGTATGTGTGTGTCTGTGTGTGGAGTCAAGCTTTGGAACAGTTTGCAAGACAAGATCAAACGGTGTGTAAATGTAGAGATGAGGAGGGTGGGGTATGAGTGGTGCGGGAGATTGGGAATAGTGCGTCTAGGTAACTTTGTGTTATTGTTTCTATTCTTATAACTGTTATTATTAATATCATTACAATTGTTGTTATATCATGGATATATTTGGTGGGGAAGATGAAGGGGTAGGTAATAAAAGCATTTGCTTCTTACTACCCCTTTTCGAACATATTATGTAACGTTATTTTGTTGTTGAGTTATTGTTTTTGTTCTGTTTTTATTTTGATGTTCGAATAAAGTTTTGCTTCATTCATATTTTGTGGTATATTTGTGTTAATAGAATTGTTAGCGACAAATTAATCAATGCATCAACCAATGGGACATGACACTCTTTAAAGTGAAAATATTTTTTGTGGCGTTACAACAATCTTTGTCAGAATTGTTGGAGTCAGGTTCATGAAGGCATGCTTTGGGTGACTTTTGTGCAAAAAGAAAACCAGTAGTGTCTTTCCAGAAGAGTGGAAGCCGGAATTCAGCTCTATATTTTGTAACGTTTTCATCCATTTACTTGTTCTTCTGCTATAAGGCCAACACAACTCTTCATAAAAAGGATGTTTGTTTCTATCCGTAATACTGCTGTTGATCGTGGTTTCTAAGCGCCGAAGAGGTGCATGTGCAAGCATTATGCAAATAAGGCGACACAGCTCTGAAATGGAGGCAAGCGGGGGACGAGAGGAGAATTACGAGGACCTTCATTTTCTTGGGGGAGGATGGAAATGGCGTCTACGTGGTTGGGAAGGAAACAGTGACCGCTAGCGGTGGCCTGTACTATTGTATAATGACAGAGATAATAGACTGTCAGTAAAATGGACACATTCGTGTACAGTGGCATTGAAATGCACTTGAAAGGGAAACCAGAACACATCCGACGATGCAGTGTGAAAAATAAGCTGCAGGGAGTGTCGTGGAGTGACTTCAGTAACAGAAAGGATGAGAGGGCTGAGCGGCGGGAAGAAAACGATTTCGGCAAAATAACAAAAATAGATGTGAGGGTAGAGCAGGGATGAAGGAAAGATGAGGGAGAAGAAAAGGATGAAGAGGAGGAGGAATACATTCCAAGCTGGCATGGGCTCTATCAGTTGCTTTCAGGCTTGGGCACGAGGCCCTGGGTGGCTGCGCCTCACTCGTGTGCACACACGCACGCGTACGCACGCCGATCAAACT
This sequence comes from Urocampus carinirostris, assembly GCF_059441175.1. Taxonomy (NCBI): domain Eukaryota; kingdom Metazoa; phylum Chordata; class Actinopteri; order Syngnathiformes; family Syngnathidae; genus Urocampus; species Urocampus carinirostris. The sequence continues at coordinate 40,937,772 of NC_142349.1, read as the reverse complement.
CAAGGACATTGCTTCCCCATACACAAAAATATTGCAGTGCCTTAATATAAGAGTGATTAGAATTCGGTGTTCTCAAAAGGGCTGCCCGATTAACCGAAATCTAATCTACTTTGTGACGTAGTGTGATTGTGTAATCGCATAACACAGCAGTTTTTTTTTCAAGCATTTACAGACAGCAAATCCTAACAAAGTTGCCACAAAGATGGCGTCATTTACCCAAATTTTACCTCTTGATAATCCTGTAGAATCTAAATCTAATGTAAATTGAATGCTGTTGTTGAACTGTTCAGAGAATCTGTACGGGTTTGGTCTCTTTTGAATAACGCTCTGAAGTTTTGTCCCCGACAGAAATAATCACTGCAAGTGCAATTAAGATGAGCAATCTTTGTTGGACCACACAGAAATAGTAGGCTTTTATACTCGCCTGATTTTTCTGGGGAGCAATAACATGCAAGATGAGTGTAGGATGGGCAACTGCATGAAGCCTTACTTGGTCCTGGGTCTAATTTGATCACAATCTGAAAAACTAAACATTAATATTTTGCACATTTTTCTAAGGGTATGTCTATACGTTTCCAAAATTGGCTATTTGGAGACTACAAAAGGACCGGTGAGTGGTAACATCATAGAGAAAACTCTTAGCTTCTCAACAGTTTAAGTCAAGTCACTACTACTAATCTTTCAATGCGAGTGGGATCTACTACTACCCCACGGTTTGTTATTCTTCAAAATCTTTAAAAAAAAAAGTTAGACCGTCACATTCCAGGTATTCCTCATAAAACATGTGTATGACATAATGCCATTAGTATTTTTATTCCCCCCCACACTAATTATTGACCCCACTCATGGATAGGTGTATGAACTAGTAGGTCATGCATTCAAGGGTTAAGTACTCACAAAAAAAAAACTATCACAGAAAATGCATTTTCTTTTTAAAATCTAAAATTGCATCAAACTGCAGTACGGGTCTATTAATAGCGATTGGATTTTTTTCCAAAAATCTTGCAGGCCTAGTTTTTAACATTGCCATTGAATTTTATTCCCGTTGCCACCATTGTTATGCAATTGTGTTTAGCTGTAATATTGATTGACAGATCAATAATTGCAGAAAAATGGTAATGCCTTTCCATTTGTGTTCGCATATGAGGCGCATCCGATTATAAGGCGAACGTTCCAAGATGTGGCCAGTTTTTTTTTCCAGGTGTGTCTTATAGCTGGGAAAATACCATACATTTTTGGCATAAATGTATTTAGTTAGCAGTGTTTTCATAAAGTACATATTCATAAGAACAGAGAAGCACTCATAAAAGAGGACTTATGTGTCTTACCTCTTGCCATTGTAGTGTGTATGCATGTGCATGTTTGTGTGTAATTGTGCCAGGCCAGAATGAGCAATGGTGTCTCAGAGCTGCTGCTCCCACTAATGCCTCCGACTGGAGGTGTTAGTCTCTCTCACTCTCCCTTCTTCCCAGCTCTCCAGCCAATCAGCAGTAAGCTTCATCTGTCCTTCCTCCCCTTCTATTCACTTTCTTCCTCACATCCTTTTCATATCCTTCCTTTGCCCTTTTACGATCACACCCCGCCACCCTTTCCTCGTCGTCCTCCTTCGCCCACTTTCATCTCGGCCCCTTACTCCCAGCCACCTCTCAATGCACACCCCCCTTTCCCACCTAAACACACACCCTCAATCTGTCCTTTCCCCCAGACCGTGATGACACACACGAGATGACGTTCTCCTCATAGCGTTTGTGTGTGCCGCACACAAAATAACACATTAGTGCGATGCAGGGGAAGTTCTGTGAGTTGATGGGTGGTTTTAATGCTAAATACATGCAGCGATATAAACCTGGAAACATCAATTGGGTTGATTATTCTTTTCGACTTAAAGGTAAATTGAGTATCATTTTACCAGTAGATGTCGCTGTATTGTGTAGAGCTATTGAAAATTGAATTACAGATAGAGGTCCGAGCCTGATCCGACCTGAATTTCAGGCCTAAACTGTCAATCATTACGCTCGGGTCGGGTGGGTAGCCTGTGTGTTATGAAAAAAACTCACTGTTGATGGGTAACTGTAACTGTGATTTTCTTGGCAAATTGTAAACCTAACACTGGATAAAAATAAAGTGTTGTATCTTGGTAGGATTTGTTTTTTAACTGACCTGAGAAATCGTTAACATGATCAGTTCTTCACATATATAGACATGATTAATTATTCTTAATAACTCAGAATATCCATCCATCCATCCATTATCTGTACCGCTTATTCTCAGTAGGGTCGCGGGGGTGCTGGTGCCCATCCCAGCCAACTCCGGGCAGTGGGCAGGGGACACCCTGAACTGGTTGCCGGCCAGTCGCAGGGCACACAGGGACAGACAATTCCATCGCTCATTCAAATCTAGGGACAATTTGGACCACCCAATTCAGATTCAGATTCAGATTCAGATTTACTTTATTGTCATTCATGTATACGTGTATACAGAACGAAATGTCGATACATCTGACCCGCACAGTTTCTTTGAACGTCAGCCGGGATAGATAAGATTAACCATGTCTTCGTCAGAATTTTAGCGCAGCAGTTTGTCATCTCGCGGTTCGATGCCACTTCCAGTTGTTAAATGGTCCAGTTTATTGTCCAGAGAGCGAACGTTGGAGAGGAAAATGGATGCAGGGTTTAGCCTTTAGCCAAGCTGTTAGCCCGGCCCGAAAACCTCGCTTCCTCGTCCGGCGGTCACGCCGCTGTCCTGCCACTCTGCTTCGCTGCTTTGTAGGCCGCTGGGTCTTGTTGACATAGCAGTCCGTGGCTAATAAACACTCCCGAGTGGTCGTAGCACCGAGCGCTTGATGTCTGGATGATCGCAAATCCAGCAAAAAAAACTGCAATTCTATCTTAATCTGCAGTTCGAGCCGACTTTGTGCGCCGTCAAAACTGAGTCGAAGACTGGGTCTTATGGCCGACGTGTAAAAAACTGTTGCGAGCCGATGCAGCCGAACAGGGGCGCCGCCAATTAACCTGACATGCATGTCTTTGGAATGTGGGAGGAAACCAGAGTGCCCGGAGGAAACCCACGCAAGCACGGGGAGAACATGCAAACTCCGCACAGGAAGGTTGGTAGCTGGATTTGAACCCATGACCTCAGAACTGTGCCGCACACGCGCTAACCACTGTGCCGCCGTGCTGCCTAACTCAGAATATAAATTCTTAAAATGATCAATTGTATAAATAAATTGCAAGCTGCCTTTTTTGAAAGAAGACGTTTCTGTGATTGACTGAGCCTTTTTTACCCACGCTCTTAATTAATTCAACCTATTAATAACAGTAACAATTTTAGAGGGATTAGATCATGTGTGTTCCCTTTTAAAGGATTATCATCTTTTTCTCTTGTGGTACAATTACTTTAGTTTTTCCTTTTCCTCATGTAAATTATGGTTAAGAAGATGCTTTAACTACTTTAACTGTGTGCTTTTGCAGCTCTTCAATACTCGCCGTGACTAAGGGCTGTACAAATAAATGTGACATGCCTTGTGACTTAACTATTACATGCTATCAGTTGTGATTTCACAAGTGCATTTCAAACTGGTAACCTTTAATATCTTTTATGGTTTTGCAGGCACGCCAATTTTTTGCATGGAAAAAAAACCTCATCAGGCGGCTAAAAATATCCAATTTGAACAATAACAAGCTTAGCCATGCTCTATCAAAGCAATAATAACCTTACTTCATGGCTAAAGTCAGACCTTCAAAATAAAATCTACAACAATCTGTCAACAGTACGGGGCATTTTTAATGTGTTTAATGCAATGGCGTTTTGTCCATTCAGGCTATTCTGGGATTGTGAATGTTACCAGAATATCTTTACACGGATACGTTAATAGAAGCTAACTTGTAAATGGTGCAGTTCTGTCTGGTAACCCTCCTTCACCCAACTTGTCAGATGTATCAGGACCAGTATGCATTGCTATTCAGAAATGAAGCCAACAACATTTTGACAAAATATATAATCACAAGGAAAGTAGAAGAGGAGAAAGTGAGGGCCTGCCGTTACATGCAGAACATACTTGGTCACATTGATCGCATGCGGCAAAAACTCAGGAGGCTCTGCGGCATTTATAAGACGTGTCCAATTAGCGAGCTGGAGGAAGACAAACATGTGTGTGCACATGAAGGCAATCAGGGGCAGATTGCAAGGCACGTATCTTGGTTGGCTTGATTTGGAGATAAAGCTGGGTAGGAGGTTAAGTCTTTTAATATTCCAGAGACAGCTTGCCTGCATCTCCATACGTGCATTCTTGTATGTCTGTATTTAACAGAGGTTTTACCAATAGGCAAGCACGAGCCATTGCCTGGGGCCCTGATATTTCCTCAAGAAGGACTCCAAAGTCTAATCAAATGGATTGCTGTTGTTTCACAATATATTTACAATACATATCTATTCTCAACTAACAATATGTTTGACTCCATCTCTTCGATCAAATACAGAGGCTAATCTGAAATAGCATGCATCAAATGTGTTTTGTGCCTACAAAAATGAGCGTTTCACATAAATAATACTGTTATGCTTTGTGGAGATGGACCAAATTAAAGTGGAAGCAGTAACTGAGTTAGGGGGGACTCAAAATAAAGTAACACACATACAAGGGTCACAAAACTATTGCCATGTCCAAACCAGAAACAAAGACCGAAATGGGAAATGCAATAAACAAAGAAAAAAAAGACAATCGGGTACTAAACTAAAAACAAAAGAAAACAGAAGAAGAACAACTATAAAAACCCATTAAAATATAATTGAACATTAATATACAGTAGTAAGTTAAATAAGATGATATTAACGAAATAAAATACGAGTTTATTATGAGCCCTGACCATGAATTGATTGGGCGGATGATAGATTTAGGAGTCTTAAATGCACGTTGGATCCTTGCATGATTCCCTAGCAGCGGCCTTACTTAGTAGTCACCACTGGCTAAGTTAAGACATTTTTACATGGGATGTGGCCCATAAAAAATCAGCAGTGATGAATTTCCCGTGTGGCAATTTTTTCCAAAAAAAGGGCCCGTCTTGTCACAGTTAAACACCTTCGTCAGAAATTAGTGAAGCAAAACGCCGCATATACTCTTTTGGGCTTTGGTATTCACACTTGCTGCTTCCCCATGCTGTATCACAGAGTATATGCTAGAAACTGTCCCTGAGCCTGTTAGTCCTTAGTTTATAAGACCTGTAGTGCCTACCAGAGGTCAACAGGTCAAAGAGATGGTGGCCGGGATGAAAAGAGTCCTTTATGATATTGTTGGCTCTTTTGCAGTATCACAGGCCAGTGATATCCTTCAGACTGGGCAGAGAGCAGCCAATGATTTTCTGGGCTGTGGTGATAACTCTATATTGTCTTCCTGTCCACTGCTGTGTTCGCAGCATACCACATGGTGATGCCTTTGGCCAGTGGTATTTCAGATTAGCTTACGTATTCTATATTACGTTTGTTTGATTGTCAGGGTTCATACGGGTGCTTGAAATCCTCAAAAAATCTTAGATTTTGATGCGTAATCAATGTGCTTGAGTTTAGGGTGCAGTGCCTGTAGATGTTTGAAGTTGTTGCTATTTTTCTTAACAATTCTGTTTCAAAATGAATTCGACACTGCTCTGTTGTGGCTTTACTTAGCCATTGCATGTATTCTTCCCGCGTGACGGCAGCCACCATTAGTTTGTTTGTCATACGGTCGCACCCAATAGGACATCTTAGACCTAAACAGGGCACTATGTCATGTGTATTAGTAAAATCACTACATATCAATTATGGACATTATTGTGGGCTATGCAAACGAAAATGTAGGTAGCTTTTCCCAGTGCTAAATTGTAAAGAGATGAACTTCCTGCAACTGAAAATGTGAGATACATTTTTACCCAACACCTTTATGGGGAGGGATTTGTCTTAAACATATTTACACATGTTGTTCAGATCCACTAATAAATTTGTGATTTACTGAAGATCTAACAATGATTCCTTGATGAATGTACATGCAAGATAAAAAATGCATATTTAAATTTCAGATATATTTGTGGTTCTGCAAAATACATGATTCACACTGGATTCCATCATTTAATTGTACTGGAGAAATGTAGAAATAAGCCTTAAAAAGTGCTTGAATTTGGCCACGGTAGACAAATCGTGGATTGTCGATTGTGGGGCAAATCGAACCCCATCGATGTCAATCGACCTTATAAACCGCAAACATTGAAATGTGTTTGATGTGTTTGCTTGTCCGAAGACTGAGATGAAGGCGTGGATGTGTGCGGAATTGTTTCCATACATATTTAATGTGTACGTGTGTATTCTCGGGTGAAGTGTGTATATGTGTGTGAGTTGGACTCTCCGGCGGGAAATGCCCGCTTCGTGTGCATTGAAGAACGTTGTGAAAGGGGGAACGAAGGTCTTTGTGTCACAACCAAGCGCTCGTGCTCTTATGAGGACATCATCATCCGACACGGCAACAACAACTTGGCAACAAGAATGGCAAATGGCAGTGTGAATGGCCCCCGCATGCAAGTTTCTCTTGCTGTTTCCCTTGGCCAAAGTTAGTGTCAATTCAATGGCGGCCTAGGGGGAGGAAACAGGTTGCCAGGACGCTTCCATTTCAGGAAAATTTCATTTCTTTCCATCAGCTTTTTACGCACACAAATCCCTTCTCTGTGTATTGCTCATATGCATGCAAATGAGTTATCCTATGCAAATGAGACAGGTAGCACCAATGAAGTGGAAGTGCTGGAGGGGAGGAGAGAGCGGGAAAAGGGTAGGAAAGTGTAATGAGGTAAACAGGAGGTAAAAGAGAAAGTGATGCCGGCAATTTCGATATGGCAGGTTTTTTTTTGCAGCACACAAATTTCACTGAGATGCTGCGACACTGTGAGATGAGTTATTTTTTTCCAGTGCACCAATTGTAATTCAAAACATCAACCTTTCTGATTAAACCGAACAGCTGCACCACTATAACCCCAAATATGTGTTTTTAAAGGGACATTCTGCATTATTAACTTCTTCCTAGTGGTAAATAAAAAACATTACTCGTTGAAAAAAACATTAATGATTTGAATAGTAATCCTAAATTAATATAAAAGCACATTTTTTTTTGAAGTACTGGCAAGAAATTTGTATTTATTTTACATAATTTGAGGTTATGCTGAAAAAAACAAAATCCTTGCGAAAGGCTGGGCAAAAGAGAAGAAGACTATCTGTAGTTTGCAATATCCGCTGTGCTTTGCAACACTCGTTTGCAGTTGCACTACACAATAAAGCAACATCTAGTGCTCAAATAGTACACAGTATTACTTTTAAAGAAGAAAGACCTCATGTTATAGAATACTTTATTTATGTATTGAAAGTTATCAGAATTGTATATAAAAATTATATTGTTTTCCTTTTTTTTATGGTTTATTTTATTGGAGGGGGTTGCTTTTTTCTCAGGGCATCTTGGCCACTTACAGGCTGTACTGGTAGTCATACTGATTTACTGTTCTTTGAGGCAACACTGATTTTTTTTGTAGGACAAAGATAGATCTGAGTCTTATTGTATTTGTTTGGCTTTCTGTTAAAAATACATAAATCATAATTTAAGTTAAGGTAACCTTCAGCGTGATTTTCTATCCATCCATCCCTCCCTCCCTCCATCCATCCATCCATCCATAATAGCATTTGGCTACCTTTTTTTGTGCTTGCTGTTTATTTTTTTTAATGTTTACCATTATTCAAATATCTGATATACTTTCCGGGTTGACTGGTAGAAACTATTTCCACGACCTCATTTTAAACATCATTCACTGAAGCGCAGATGGGTAGATGATGTATGTAAATTCCAATCATTGCAGAACCCTTTTGCTTAATAGTGTTTGAGTTTTTTTCAAGGGGTTGGTGTTTTATTTTTATAAAATGGCATCCTGATCCAAGACTAGACTAATTGGATGTCCATGTCTTCCGCAAAGCTCACTTTCATATCACAAAGATGCATTCGCTCTTCCCCCTCCATATGTGTTTTTTTTCTCATCCATTTCACAAAAAAAGGATAAGCATCCTGGAAGATATTTTTTCTAGTAGCCTATTCCACTTCCACCATCTGCCTTTGCAAAGAACCCGTTCTTTTTTTTTATCTGGCGGAGGAGCAACTGCTATTGTATAGCAGACTAAGCAATCTCCTCCAGATATCAGCCCAGGTTTGGCCCATGCAATTAGAAACTGCTGCTAGTCTTCCAGGTGAGGAGCATCCTTTTGTTGCCAACGGTGCACTAATGAATGAAACAGCGGATTATTGATGAGACGATGGCCTTGCAAACTTGCTGGTGCTAAATGGATTTGCTCACATTGCGTGGCGGATGAATGAGTGGTTTTACTATTTGGTGAGTTGCCGTGGAAACAAGATCGAGTAACACTGATTGGCTAGGCTGATTGCTAGGTGCCTCCTGGTTCACATAAGTTACGTGGATATGGTTGGATGGATGGATGGATGGATGGATGGATGGATGGATGGATGGATGGATGCATGGATGGATGGATGGATGGATGGATGGATGGATGGATGGAGATATTTTTGGCTTTTTTTTCACTTAGCTTCCTGCATACAAAAACTGCAATTTAGAAATCAATGTATTTCATAGAAAAGAATTACGGATCAATTTGTTTTCAAACTTGTATATATATATATATATATATATATATATATATATATATATATATATATATATATATATATATACATATAAAGTAAGCAGACTTATTTCTGTCTTGGTCACATGGCCTGTTGTTTTGTCACTTGACTGGCGGCCACTGGCGACATTGCGGTTGCCAAGGTAACCCTGAGCAATATCCCCCATTTGATGCCTCATATCAATGTTATTCTGCCATTGTTGAGTCGCTGTAATCTCCGCCGGCTCGAGTCGAACTCGATCTTTAGCGGCCCGCTTTAGGTTGCCGGCACTTATTTCCTCCATCATGGCTCCATGTCGCTCTGCATTGTTGACGATTCTTTGTCTGCTAATGCGTATGCCGTCGCTGCTGTGTGCTTGTAGCTTTCCCTTCCAAATATGATTGTGCCGGGGATTGTTTGTTAGGAATGCTGGCCTTAAAAGCACTCTTATGTCACGGACAAAAACTGAATTTTAAAATATATTTTAACTCATTCAATGCCAGACATTTCTCTCAAATGGGAAGAGCCAGTTTCAGCCGATTATTTGCCATTTTCACTTATTTTTGAAGGCCTTCAGAGTATTTAGTTCTGTAGCTATATAGGGAAAGGACATATCAACAGAAAGTGTGAACCCTTATCTTTCATTAGAAAAAAAAATATGCTTCCAGCTTTTACCATTGTTAAGTATACAACAGTTCAACATAAGCTAAGTTTCTTGACAATACTCGTTTTCAAGAAAACTTCTGAGAAAAGGATGAATTTCAAGCAGAACTATCACTCGGGTGATTTATTTTTGCATTTCTGATGTCTCGAACATCTAAACAATATTTTAAACAAAGACAAAAATCCAGGATTTTACATTTACTTTTTGTGATCCGAATTGGATAATATATTTGTTATTGTTTAACGTAAAACTACAATTAAGGTTGAATTGTTTTTCTAGATGTCTGGTATTTAGACCTACCACAGTGTCCCTGCGGCAGCCTCCATCTTCAATCACACAAGCCTGTCTGTCCTTGTCCTTGGTGGCCTCTCCTCCATGCAGCAGGGAGAAAGTCATGCCCCTGCACCAGAATCCAGCCCACCTCCAGGCTCACCGCACCCTTCCTTTACCCTCACTTGATCACAATATTGCACAATGGGACATCATTGCCTCCCACGCACCCGATTTGGAGCAATCACTCGTGGTGGGTGGCGAATGCACTTGCACGTACACATCAGCAGCCTTGCATGGCGGACATATCCTTGAGTTTACCCTGATGTTTCCCAAAGTGCACCTGTCCAGCAACGGTGAATAATATTCCTTTTTTCACTTTCAAACGGTTATGATAGTGACCCCGGTTTTACTTTTTTCCAAAGAACCACTGGGGGCTTTTTGTTTAACCTTCAGCTATTCAGTCAGGTGCCTGAAGTGGTCACGCTCTACCAAGGCTGACACCCAACCCAGCATCAGACATGTTTTGGACATTGCTTTCTAGGCTAAATCTAGTTTGGTCCTTTTTTGGCATGACTTCTCAAATTGGAATGTGTTAAGCCCTTATGACATAGATCGGATTTACTACAAAAATAGATAAACTTGGGATTCTCAGGTAACCACACATTCAAAGTGGGAAATTGAATACAGATATATTCTTAAGAAACATGTAGGAAAATGGTTTTGCTTTGGCTGATATTCAATCACAACCCTCTTCTCCATTGTCACCAAAATTCATTTAGTCATTCCTACCAAAGGTGCGCGGTGCTTTAAAAAACTTGGGTGAGTCTTTGAAAGTAGTGCAATGACCTTGCTTACAACCTAATGCAGCTCAAACAGGCTCGTTAGAATTTTTAAGTGGTCTTGCAGGACCCAAGCCACCAACCAGATCACTAAGAAAAATGCAAAGACATCAACATAATTAGACTAAATACATTATTCAATGACATAGGTAATCATAATGTATTAATTACAACTAAATGAATAATGTGATTAACAAAATAATTAATGTGATGATTAAATGAGAAAACGTACATAACTGGAAAACCCGTACATTTATAACTATATATGCAGTCATATATTTATATATTACCCAAGACCCGCAGGCGTAAGGCCACTCATGATAGCCACTTGGCCAAAGAGTCACTGCTCGCCAGTGTTGTTATTGTTAGCTCCTCAAGATAAGTCAAATGTGTCGAATATTTCAGTTTTATCCACCATTTCCTGCTGGTCATGCAAATTAACTTTGATGAGTCCTGTGATTCAGAGTCTCGTCAATTCAAAATTTCTGGTTTGGTTTTGCAAGCCTAAAACGGCCTTTGTGGTGGGTAGACTACTCAAACTCTGATCAACTCTAACTAGCATCTTTTTAGCGGCTTTGCCGAAGCCTTTCATTTCCTGTCGCTCGCCAAAATGTTTGTATATTCTGTGTTTAATCTATTTAAGAATCGGAAGTACGCTTGCTCATCCTTTGGCCTTTTGAAGTAAGACTCTGATTCCACATGCTATGGCTCCATTCCGTCATAAAACGTTCTCTGGAGTGAATCTTTAATCTGGGTCTGTATTGCATGACCGATGTAAAACATCCTTACTTGTCAAAACAACAGTGTGTAATATTTAGCGCCTCCTAGTAGTAAAATAAATATTAATTTAAAAAAAACACCACATTGATTTAAATATTAGAAAATTATATGAACTTTCATATAAACTTGCATTTTTAAAAATACAAAGTTGTATTTATTTCACATAAAATGAGGCTCACCTAGAGGAGGAGGAAATCAATGTCCGCCATGCTAAAGAGTCATTTAAAAAACGAAAACTTTGTGAATGGCTTGGAGGAAAAAAGATTTTAAAAAATGGTAAGTCGGTGTAGTTTGTGTTCTTCCTTGTGTTTTGAAGCCCTTGTTTTTGGTTGCACTACACAATACTGGGACATTTAGAGAACAATAAAACAGTGTCCCTTTAACGAAACATTTGGCAAAACAGTGACTGTAAATTTTACCTTAACAGAGCAGAGGAGGGGCTTTTAACCTCAAAGTGATTTTTTTCTAGACATATACAAAAAAAAAGAAACACAGTCCGTCCATCCATGCCTTACAATGCAACAGCAACTGTAGGTCTCCTTGCCTGGATTGATTTTTCTTCCACTTTATCCATCTTTGCCTGTCACTCGAATTGCAGCTTGAGATGCTAACAAAATAATTGCCTAGCAACGGCCTGAAAAACCCGGATGTTGGGACAACGTACATTCATAATGTACTGTAGAATGGAAGAAAAAAAACGAGAAGTGTTTCATCATTATATGTGAGACATCGAGTGGTTTGGATTGCAGATTGTGGTCCATCGCAAAGCCATACATCAAGTTGATGGCGTCGTTTAACAAAGTGGCTTTGACATTTAGAGTCACGGCAGCCCGTCGCTTAGCCAGACTGCACACAGACAAACACACCCCTAAAAAGAGAGATGCTGAAAATAAGGCTTGGATAAGGTAGACGTCAAAGAAAAGTGGGGTCATTATCATTCGTTCATGGTGACCCACAGCGTTGAGTGTGAGGCGTTACTAAGGAACGCCTTCCTGGAATACAATATCTTTTCTCTGCATCGAGTACTGTATCGCGTTATTAATAATGTTTTAAAATTCAACCGTCGTCACAACATGGTACGTTAGTCAGCTACTTTTTAAGAGCAGATTATGATCGACATTTTTGTCTGTTTTGTTCCTCCCTCGCTAAAAAACTGACATACAATCCTCATTTCACCAGCAATACAACACTGGATACAGCACCTAAGAAGGGTTTTAATATCTACCTACAAAATGCAAGTGAATATATCAACGTTGGCTCTGTCTTAAGCACAGAGCATAAGGCCACGTAACTTCTCCCTCCTGGTATTCTGATATTCTCCCTACTATATATTCTCACATCAAAGTCGAAATTACAAATACAAAATACTTTAATCAGGGGGTCAGTTTGTATGAGCAAATTTGGTTGTGTGTCACCAGTGTCGAATGGTGGACAGCGTGTGCGAGGGCGCGTGGTTTATACAGCCACATCAAAACTGTCACAAGCCAGAAACTGAGACAGGACCCAGTAGCGTTAGTTTACTCAGTTTTATTGATAAAGAGAGAAAGCAGTGCTTGCTTCCACTATCAGATGATCGACAGACACAGGTAGCAGGAGGCTGGAACGTGGAAGTGGCACTTCCGTGTCGAGCGAGAATAATCGTAGGCAGCAGGGATACTGGTCACTAGCCGGAACGGGAGAGCAAGGGCGATATGGAGTCCAGAAAAGAGGTCGGCAAAAGGTATCAGGCAGGAAACAGGGCAAAACAGGTCAGTGGTTCGGGATGGCTGAGCAGGGCAGAAACGTGTTCAGAAACAGGTCGGCAACAGGTATCAGGCAGGAGAAAACAGGGCAGGAAAATGTCGGAAGGTATGAGCTTGCCTAGCTGGGAGCATAGGTTCGCAAACGGTCTGACGGCTTCCTCTTGGAAGCCAGGGGTTTAAAAAGAGTCTCTGAACCAATCAGCGCTCAGGGATGTTGGTGCCGATTGGGCAGTCACAGGTGCCCTGAATCAGCAATCATGACACAAAACCAATGGGCTAAACGTGAGCACAGAATTGACAGTAAACAAGAGCTGAATTTTGATCTTTATATATTTAATTATTTTGCAATACACCATGACGGGTTAAAAAAGGACATTACCCAGAAATGGGGGAAATCTTCAAGACAAAAAGCCAAAATGGATATAGTGTGTCATGGCTGTGTTTGCACGCTCTCAAGATTGCACAAGCCAAGAAATATAAAGACTTTACTGTCAAGTCAAGTCATGTTCATTTGTATAGTCCTTAATCACAAAAAGTCTCAAAGGGCTGCACAGAATACCGTTGCAACATCCCTTGGTCTGAAACAAAAACTCCAAAAACGTCAGCATTAGGTACAAAAGTACATTTTAAAAACAAGGGCATCAACAGACAATACAGTCAACATAAACATTAAAATAGGTAATAACAGAACTGCTATCAGAGGTGGGTGTTTATGTATTCTTCTATTTATTTTATTATGTGGCTATTTAAAAACAGTTTTGGGGGATCAGCTTAAATGCAAGTATATACGGTAATTTGTAACAACATAAGAGTATCGTGCTACCTTTTGATGTCAGTAATCTGCAGGGCACCATAATTGATTTTAAAATTAGGTAACTAGTAACTGAAACTAATTACTTGCTTTCAGTAACGCGCCCAACACTGATTACTAACCAGGGTTGGGTAGGGTTACTTTAACCGGATTTCTTTCAATTACTTTTGGATTACTCCAATACCAAATATGCTAATACAAGACGAAAGAAACTAAATATGAATAAAATTATGACTCACAACACGTGGTAAGCTTTCTCTACTGGCTTTGATCTCTTTGATCTCCGACAAAACTAACATAAAATGCGACAAAATGAAAATAAATTCAAACAGCTTGCCAACATCATTTTTGCCGTTCCATGTATTCCGTTATTCCCCAAACCTGCACAAAATTCAGTAATTGTATTCATATTTAGTTTCTTTTGTCTTTTTTTAGCATATTTGGTATTGGAGTAATCCAAAAGTAATTGAAAGTAATCCAGTTGAAGTAACCCTATCCAACCCTGTTACTAACCATGTGGCGCACGCACACATATGCAGAATGTTACTATACCCTCTGCCTGATGCGTGGCACAAAATGGCGGCGCCCGAGCAGCGGCTGAATCTTTTGCAATAGACTGGAACAGACGAGTGTTTTTGTCGTGTGGAATTCCTGTGGGTGTGAACGCGTAAGCCTCCTGCAACAACACCAGTGACGAAAACTAAAAGGAGTTTTTCTTGCTACAGGTGGAGAGTGACCTTTCTCTCCTATTGTAGTGCTGTTTTTCTCTCTCTCTGTCTTTTACTCTCTCGTTCTCCCTCTCTTTCTTGCATGCATCTGTCTATTCCCCTCCCTCCCTCCCATCCTCATCTCATGCACTCCATGCATCCCCTTAGTTTGGCGCTCAACTGCATGGCAGGTAATTTGCCCGCTATTGGAGATTAAAGTTTAATTAGTGAGCAAGGAGTCATTTGGGTCTCAGATGAGTGGAATAAGGGCATAGTGTGTCCGTGTGTGTGCGCCTGATGGTCCCTTCTGTTCGCTTGCTCAACCTAACACATCAAGGCTCATCACACAGAGAGAAAGAGAGAGAGAGAGAGAGAGCATGAGTGGGTGTCGCGGTTCCGATTTTGCTTTCATCAGCGAAGAACAAAGGATGGCGTCTACCCCTTCATCTCTTCCTCCGCCTCCTCTTCTTCCTCCTGTCTTCCTTTTTGCTTCCTTCCGTTGCTGCCCAACTCACTTGGCACACTTCCACAGCCGTTTACACATTGGCGCTCCCTGGCGAGACACACAGATAAAGTTCGGCCTGAATCTCAGCCTGGTTCTTTTATCTTTGCTCACTATATTAGAAATAACAATCGGGAGATTGCATATTCTCGTTTAACTATTACTGGATGCCAGAAAGATCGACCATATAGCTGTGGAGCCCTTTTTAGCATGATGCCGGTTAAGGCAGTCTTATATAAGACCAAATTTGGCCGCCAATTTGGCCGCCGTGTTAGAAACTCCAGGAACGCAGACAACACCAAAGCAGATGTCTATCAATTTTGTTGGTATTTATTGGGGCTGCCTTGATTTATTTGGCTCTTCGATTCTTTTGACTTTGACACTTCTGAATTATGGAAACTATCAACATCATTTGGCAGCTATGTGGCAATGCAAACCCTTGTCGTATAAGAAGAATGAATGAACCTAATTAATGATATTTAGTTATTCAATTATTTTATCTATTTTTCTGGGATGTTTTTTGTTTGTAAAAATCATCAACACAGCATTTACAACTTAAAATTAGTTTGTTTGTATATCTAATCATTATCTGCACCAGTTATCTTCAGTAGCGTCGCCTGAAGATACCCAGTTTATTGTTTTTACTCCTAGCAAGGATTGACTTCTATTCCCTACGTATGTGGGGATTTATTGCATTGGATAAAGTGTGGCTCGAAGTTTGCATTGTTTGGCCTTTCCGTAAGTCTGCACTCCACGGAATGCAATTGTCAATTTTGGGTTGTTGTTTTCTAATATTGCCAAAGGCTCTCATAACTGTACTCAAGGCAGTAACATATACACACACACACACACACACATCTTTTGAAGCCAACAGAGGGTGTTCTATCACTTCTTGAGGCGACGGCAAATCAATAGTCAGCTCGACCGCGCAATGACGATCTCCGTGTCTCGTCCTGGTGCGCATCTTGCTGATGCACTGCTGTGCTCCTTCCCTGCATCTCCCTTGATCATAATCCATGCCCTTCCCTTCTCCTGTCCTCGCGCCCTCCCCATTCCTGAGCACCTTCCCCTCCGTAAGCGTCTCCACTTTGCTTCCCTTCAGCGCTCTCGCACTCGAAAGCCATCCTTCCCCTTTCATTTTTCCCTCGCCCTTTCCCACATAATCAGTCACCTCCTGATGTTTTTCCCTGGTTTCGCTCCCCTTGCCTCTACCGCACCTTCCATATTTTTCTTCTCTCATTTCTCTGACCCCCTTTCACTCTCTTTTGCAGTCGCTCCCCATTTTCCCCCAAGGCGTCGGATCAAAAGACTTTGCCATCTCGGCTCTCCACTTTTCT